>NW_025721604.1:710012-1060019 GCF_922984935.1 Meles meles
TAGGACAGTAGCGGAATTGCAGAGATGAAGAAAGCAAAGCGCGGAACTCATGGCTTTCTCCCCATGATTCTTTACACTTGTGGTTAATTTAATATTTTTTTTCAATTTTTTTCTTTCTTTTTTCTTCTTCTGTTAATTTTTTTAATCATTTACCCTTTTCTTTTTTAACTTTTTTTAACTATACTAACATATCTATCTATCTATCTATCTATATTCTTACATTTTTATATTTTTTATTTGTTTTCTTTTTCTTTTTTCTTCCTTTTTTTTCTGAAACTCTTTTTGTCCCCTTTCTCCCCCACCTCCATGATTTGGGGTCTCTTCTGATTTGGTTAAAGTGCATTTTTCTGGGGTCTTTTCTACCCTTTTAGTATTTTACTTGCTCCTTCATATACTCTTATCTGGACAAAATGACAAGGCAGAAAAATTCACCCCCCCCAAAAAAAAGAACAAAAGGCAGTACCGAAGGCTAGGGACCTAATCAATACAGACATTGGTAATATGTCATCTAGAGTTCAAAATGACAATTCTGAAGGTTCAAGCCAGGCTCGAAAAAGGTATGGAAGATATTAGAGAAACCCTCTCTGGAGATATAAAAGCCTTTCTAGAGAAATTAAAGAACTAAAATCTAACCAAGTTGAAATAAAAAACGCTATTAATGAGGTGCAATAAAAAATGGAGGCTATCACTGCTAGGATAAATGAGGCAGAAGAAAGAATTAGTGATATAGAAGACCAAATGACAGAGAATAAAGAAGCTGAGCAAAAGAGAGAGAAACAGCTACTAGACCACGAGGGGAGAATTCAAGAGATAAGTGACACCATAAGGTGAAACAACATTAGAATAATTGGGATTCCAGAATAAAAAGAAAGAGAGAGGGAAGGAGAAGGTATATTGTAGAGAACTATTGGAGAGAATTTCCCTAACATGGCAAAGGGAACAAGCATCAAAATCCAGGAGGTGCAGAAAACTCCCCTCAAAATCAACAAGAATAGGTGCACACCCCGTCACCTAATATTAAATTTACAAGTCTTAGTGACAAAGAGAAAATCCTGAAAGCAGCCCGGGAAAAGAAGTCTGTTATATACAATGGTAAAAATATTAGATTGGCAGCAGACTTATCTACAGAGACCTGGCAGGCCCGAAAGAGCTGGCATTATGTATTCAGAGCACTAAATGAGAAGAACATGCAGCCAAGAATACTGTATCCAGTTAGGCTATCATTGAAAATAGAAGGAGAGATAAAAATCTTCTAGGACAAACAAAAACTGAAAGAATTTGCAAACACCAAACCAGTTCTACAAGTAATATTGAAAGGGCTCCTCTAAGCAAAGAGAGAGCCTAAAAGGAGTAGATCAGAAAGGTACGGAGACAATATACAGTAACAGTCACCTTACAGGCTAATAATGGCACTAAATTCATATCTCTCAATAGTTACCCTGAATGTTAATGGGCTAAATGCCCCAATCAAAAGACACAGGGTATCAGAATGGATAAAAAAACAAAACCCATCAGTATGTTGCCTACAAGAAGCTCATTTTAGACGCGAAGACACCTCCAGATTTAAAGTGAGGGGGTGGAAAACAATTTACCATGCTAATGGGCATCAGAAGAAAGCTGGGGTGGCAATCCTTATATCAGATCAATTAGATTTTAAGCCAAAGACTATAATAAGAGATGAGGAAGGACACTATATCCTACTCAAAGGGTCTGTCCAACAAGAAGATCTAACAATTTTAAATATCTATGCCCCTAACGTGGGAGCAGCCAACTATATCAACCAATTAATAATAAAATCAAAGAAACACATCAATAATAATACAATAATAGTAGGGGACTTTAACACTCCCCTCACTGAAATGGACAGATCATCCAAGCAAAAGATCAACAAGGAAATAAAGGCCTTAAATGACACACTGGACCAAATGGACATCACAGATATATTCAGAACATTTCATGCCAAAGCAACAGAATAAACATTCTTCTCTAGGGCGCATGGAACATTCTCTAGAATAGATCACATCCTGGGTCACAAATCAGGTCTCAACTGGTATCAAAAGACTAGGATCATTCCCTGCATATTTTCAAACCATACTGCTCTGAAGCTAGAAGTCAATCACAAGAGGAAAGCTGGAAAGAACCCAAATACATGGAGACTAAACAGCATTCTTCTAAAGAATGAATGGGTCAACCAGGAAATTAAAGAAGAATTGAAAAAGTTCATGGAAACAAATGATAATGAAAACACAACAGTTCAAAATCTGTGGGATGCAACAAAGGCAGTCCTGAGAGGAAAATATATAACTGTATAAGCCTTTCTCAAGAAACAAGAAAGGTCTCAAGTACACAAACTAACCCTACACCTAAAGAAACTGGAGAAAGAACAAGAAAGAACCCCTAAACACAGTAGGAGAAGAGAAATCATGAAGATCAGAGCAGAAATCAATGAAATAGAAACCAAAAAAAAAAAAAAATAGAAAAAATCAATGAAGCTAGGAGCTGGGTCTTTGAAAGAATCAATAATATTGATAAACCACTGGCCAGACTTATCAAAAAGAAAAGAGAAAGGACCCAAATAAATAAAATCATGAATGAAAGAGGAGAGATCACAACTAACACCAAAGAAATACAGACAATTATAAGAACATAGTATGAGCAACTCTACGCCAAGAAATTTGACAATCTGGAAGAAATGGATACATTCCTAGAGACATATAAACTACCACAACTGAACTGGGAAGAAATAGAAAACCTGAACAGGCCCATAACCAGTAAGGAGATTGAAACAGTCATCCAAAATCTCCAAACAAACAAAAGCCCAGGGCCAGACGGATTCCCAGGGGAATTCTACCAAACATTTAAAGAAGATCTAATTCCTATTCTGAAACTGTTCCAAAAAATAGAAAGAGAAGGAAAATTTCCAAACTCATTTTATGAGGCCAGGATCACCTTGATCCCAAAACCAGACAAGGATCCCAACAAAAAAGAGAACTACAGACCAATATCCTTGATCAACACAGATGCAAAAATTCTCACCAAAATATTAGCCAATAGGATTCAACAGTAGATTAAAAGGATTATTCACCACGACCAAGTGGGATTTATTCCAGGGCTGCAAGGTTGGTTCAACATCCGCAAATCAATCAATGTGATACCACACATTAATAAAAGTTAGAAGAAGAACCATATGATACTCTCCATAGATGCTGAAAAGCATTGACAAAGTATAGCATCTCTTCCTGATCAAAACTCTTCAAAGTGTAGGGATAGAGGGCACATACATCAATATTATCAAAGCCATCTATGAAAAACCCACTGCAAATATCATTCTCAGTGGAGAAAAACTGAAAGCTTTTCCATTAAGTCAGGAACACGGCAGGGATGTCCATTATCACCACTGCTATTCAACATAGTACTAGAAGTCCTAGCTTCAGCAATCAGACAACAAAAAGAAATTAAAGGCATCCAAATTGGCAAAGAAGTCAAACTATCACTCTTCGCAGATGATATGATACTATATGTGGAAAACCCAAAAGACTCCACTCCAAAACTGCTAGAACTTGTACAGGAATTCAGTAAAGTGTCAGGATATAAAATCAATGCACGGAAATCAGTTGCATTTCTGTACACCAACAACAAGACAGTAGAATGAGAAATTAAGGGATCCATCCCATTTACAATTGCACCCAAAACTATAAGATACCTAGGAATAAACCTAACCAAAGAGGCTAAGAATCTATATGTAGAAAACTATAAAGTGCCCATGAAAGAAATTGAGGAAGACACAAAGAAATGGAAAAATGTTCCATGCTCCTGGATTGGAAGAATAAATATTGTGAAAATGTCTATGCTACCTAAAGCAATCTACACATTTAATGCAATCCCTATCAAAATACCATCCATTTTTTTTCAAAGAAATGGAACAAATAATCCTAAAATTTATATGGAACAAGAAAAGAACTCGAATAGCTGAAGGAATAGTGAAAAATAAAGCCAAAGTTGGTGGCATCACAATTCCGGACTTCAAGCTCTATTACAAAGCTGTAATCATCAAGACAGCATGGTACAGGCACAAAAACAGACACATATATCAGTGGAACAGAATAGAGAGCCCAGAAATAGACCTTCAACTCTATGGTCAACTAATCTTTGACAAAAGAGGAAATAATGTCCAATGGAAAAAGACAGCCTCTTCAATAAATGGTGCTGGGAAAATTGGACAGCCACATGCAAAAAAAATGAAATTGATCACTTCCTTACCCCACGCACGAAAATAGACTCCAAATGGATGAAGGACCTCAATGTGAGAAAGGAATCCATCAAAATCTTTGAGGAGAACACAGGCAGCAACCTCTTTGACCTTAGCCGCAGCTCATCTTCATAGGAACATTGGCAAAGGCAGGGGAACCAAGGGCAAAAATGAAATATTGGGATTTCATCAAGATCAAAAGCTTTTGCACAGCAAAGGAAACAGTTAACAAAACCAAAGGCAACTGACAGAATGGGAGAAGATATTTGCAAACGATACATCAGATAAAGGGCTAGTGTCGAAAATCTATAAGGAACTTAGCAAACTCAACACACAAAGAACAAACAATCCAATCAAGAAATGGGCAGAAGATATGAACAGACATTTCTGCAAAGAAGACATCCAGATATGCAACAGACACATGAAAAAGTGCTCCACATCACTCGGCATCAGGGAAATACAAATCAAAACCACAATGAGATGTCACCTCACACCAGGGAGAATGGCTAAAATTAACAAGTCAGGAAATGACAGATACTGGCGAGGATGCGGAGAAAGGGGAACGTTTCTACACTGTTGGTGGGAATGCAAGCTGGTCCAACCACTCTGGAAAACAGCATGGATGTTCCTTAAAATGTTGAAAATAGAACTACCCTATGAACCAGCAATTGCACTACTGGGTATTTACCCTAAGGATACAAATATAGTGATCCAAAGGGGAACATGCACCTGAATGTTTATAGCAGCAATGTCTACAATAGCCAAATTATTTAAAGAACCAAGATGTCCATCAACAGTTGAATGGATAAAGAAGATGTGGTATATATACACAATAGAATACTATGCAGATATCAAAACTAATGAAATCTTGCCATTTGCGAGGACGTGGATGGAACTAGAGGGTATCATGCTTAGTGAAATAAGTCAATCAGAGAAAGACAACTATCATATGATCTCCCTGATATGAGGACATGGAGATTCAACATGGGGGATTAGGGGGATAGGAGAAGAATAAATGAAACACGATGGGACTGGGAGGGAGACAAACCATAAGTGACTCTTAATCTCACAAAACAAACTGAGGGGTGCTGGGGGGAGGGGGGATTGGGAGAGGGGGAGAGTGTTATGGACATTGGGGAGGGTATGTGCTATGGAGAGTGCTGTGGAGTGTGTAAATCTAGTGATTCACAGACCTGTACTCCTGGGGATAAAAATACATTATATGTTTATAAAAAATAAGAAATAAATTAAAAATTTAAAAAAAAATAGAGAGAAGATGTGGGCAGGGCTTTCTTCTAGTCCCCAATGGATGGTCTGTTCTCCTGGTACAAAGCAACGTGGCCTGAGGAATGTAGTCTCAACAGTTTTCCAGGGTTTGGACTACGTGTTTGCAAGTTAGACAGCTAATATCCGCACCATCCTGTCTGTGGCCACTAGCTCATTCTTTATGCTGATGGGGGTAGAGCCCCAAGATTCTTTTGCGCCAATTGAGCCATCTCCATGAACAGTGCCTATCACGGATTCACAGCAGAAACAATAATCATACCAGAGTGTCAACAAGTATTATTTCTGATCATGGTTTCCAGGCTGTCTGCCCCTGGTTGCTTGCTGGTGTGCTCTGCAGGAGAAACACAGTTTTTCTCTGGAGTCTATGTCTGTCAAGCATGCTGATCTGAGATTCCTGGGCCTAAAGACCATTTGTTGCAAGTACTTGTGCCCTTCAGACCGTCGAAATTTCAATGCCAACAGCTATGGATCAGCATCCAACTTGTGGGGTCCCAATGTGGTCCTCTCATCTGGGCCTTTGTCTTTGGCCATGACTACCTGCCCTAGGAAGAACCAACCGTCCAATTCTCCCCTAAGACATGTCAAAACCCTTCTCCCATGGTCTCTGCGACTTCTTCTTCCTTTCGCCATGAAGTTTGATTTCAAGGCTTCAGGATCATTGACTCCATGGTTCCTTTGATGTGGTCATCTTCCGGTTGTGCTGATGGCTGAAGACAAGCCTGGAGCTCCCAGACATTTCTGCAATTTACTGTCCTCCCAATGCACCACAGACTCTTACCCAGCCTAAAGCAAGAAGGAATCTTGTAACTTGCCACATGTGACAGAAAGGTGGAGAGCATGGGGCTGCGGCCCATCTGTCTGTCACAGAAAGACAGATTACATATGATTTCACTCACTCGTGGAAGTAAAGGAACATGTGAAAATCATGAAAAAAGGGACACACAATGAGACTCTAACGGGGCCCTCAAAATTTGGAGTTTATTCCACAGCAGGTTAGGGAGTGTCTGTGTGAGGGCATGGCAGGCCATCGATCTGGGAAGATCCTTTTTCTCTGAATTAAGATAGTTGGTCAACATGGCCCTCCCCATTACCTCGGCATATAACTGATGATGACAGGTGTGCTGTCCAGGGCTCTTCTTTCAGAGGTAGTGATCATGAAGAATGTCACTCTCCTAGAAGCATCTGTGTTTCTAAAAGAGGATTAAATGGGACATTCATTGCAGGAAATGTGGCTGAACAAGATGAACATGAGTTTCAATATGTTTGAAGGTGAATTGTGATCCAAAGAAGAGCAGCTTTACATCTCTTAAAATATCATTTAAGCGTTTTCTGAAACACACCCTCCCTCCTACCCCCGCCCACACACTTAAAAGAGTCCCACAAAATTTAGGGAGCAAGTTAGGAGAAGCACTCATGGAAACAAACCTCAGAGAAAATACCATAAGGGAAAAAAGTACCAATGTCAGAAACCGACAAAACTGGAAAAGTTAACTTCTTACCTATCAAGAAGGAATTAAAGCATTCAAGACTAAACTCTCCTAAACAACCTAACCTAAAGTCCCCTACACGCAAGTATGCCAGCAAATCCAAGACCTGAGAGAAAAGGATAAATTCCAAGACACATACCCACTACCAAGATTAGGTCATGAACATATACATCTGACATCTCAGGTAATGACAAAAGTGTATGAAGCATTCCTCAAACACCTCCCATCCCTCAACAAGCCAGGTGATAACACCAATTTGCTGGTCAACACTCCGCAACATTTAGTGAAGGCAATGCCAGTTCTTCTCATCTATTTTCCAAATGTAGAAAGAGAGAAGCATCTAATTTGCAATGTCCAAAGACCCAATTCAGATAAGGACCTCATAGGAAACCAATTGCATACCATTTTCATCAGTAAGATAATAAAACTATACTTCATTTCTTGCCTCTTTCTTTCTTCATCTACATGGGAAATGGTCTATTTTTCTTTCTTTTCAATATGATTCTCTTGTTTGGGAAGCCAGCCTTTCATTCCTCATACTTTTGTGAGATATTTTTCGCTGTTTCTTTAGTAGCATATACCACTGAATGCTCATCAACCACATATATGCCACACCACCTCCATACCATGAACCAGTTCCCTCATTCCTGGCACGTCTCAAATTTCTATAACCCTCAGCTCGGTTCCCAGAGTCCTGAGTCTTTCCTGGTTTGTCTCCCTGTCTGACTTCTTCTCTTTCCATTTTCCCTTGCTTTTACTCATGTCCATGGTACTACTCATGGACAACATATGAGTGAGCCATATGATATTTACCTTGGACTCCTGATTTCAGTGAGAATAACACAGCCTTGTGTCACTCATGTCAAGGCAAGTATCAGGGCTTCATCCTGCTCGATGTTGGAGGTATCATCTGTGTCCTGAATGGACCACATCTTCTTTATCCAGTAACCTATTGAAGGGCACCTCGGCTCTTTCCACAGTTCTGCTCGAGTGGGCATGGCAGGCCATCGATCTGGGAAGATCCTTTTTCTCTGAATTAAGATAGTTGGTCAACATGGCCCTCCCCATTACCTCGGCATATAACTGATGATGACAGGTGTGCTGTCCAGGGCTCTTCTTTCAGAGGTAGTGATCATGAAGAATGTCACTCTCCTAAAAGCATTTTCAAAGGTGTTTCAGGTAAAATCAGGTAGACATAGCTGTCCTCCCTTAGGACTGGTGTTTCAGAATACCAGGAGATCAGGATACGGAAGCACAATGCATCCAAGCCCTAGCACGTTTCCTTGAAATGTGACTTTCCTTCCTTATTCCTTCCCTTATCTTCCAAGCTGACCAAGCACCAAGGGCAGACCCTGCTCCATAGAACAAATTGGGAAAAGAAGCTACGAAAGGACGCTCTCCCCACTAGGATGTCAAACCTCCCAGAGAGCTAATGATACCCAAGAGGCCTCCCTGTTTATTGATATCACTAGACATTGCAGTGGAAATAGGAACACCTGGCTCTCTCTTCAGAAATGTTGGCCTAAATGATGGTACACCGAATGTCATGTTCTTTTCTCTTTGTAGAGAAAGGTGACGTGGGAAAGAAACTGCAGAGACCACCTGAGTTCATGAGTAGGCAATCAGGGCTCTTTTGGGGGCCTTCCCAGGGCTTCCTACCTAAAGCCATAGGACTCATCGCTCATGAGAGAGGGATTGCTGCTTCAGTGATGTTAGCTTCTGTGACGTCACAAAGTTTTGAGCTCCTAGCAACCACTCCTCCCCAAACCATGTCTAATCACTCCACATGGCTTTAGTAGTCATGGGTCAGCCAGGAGGTGACAAAGCCCTCCCAAACCATTGGAGCCGCCTGGGTATTTCACCAAGACAGTTTGCGAAGCGAGTCGGTGTCACCTTATCCATGACCAAATTTATAGTCTTTGGCTGGGTCTGTCACCACCAGCCCTCTGCACTCCTGAGAAGGGCAAGGATCCACAATTCCATCTTACCCCCGTAAGTTCAAGGACTACAACCAACCCTCAGGCCAGGAACTCCACGCTCCACACATGTGCATGGTCCTCCAACACAATCAGGACACTTGTGACCAGGAAAAGGGCCACTGAAGGAAACTTCCCAGTGAACATCCACAACCATGCCAAAGACGTGCCTGTCGTCTTCAACAGTGAGGACTCGAGTTCCTCTAGCATCTCCAGTAACCATACCAAGAAGGCCCCCCATCTTCCAAGCTGACCAAGCACCAAAGGCAGACCCTGCACCCTAGAACCTTAGGCCCAGGACTGACTCATTGGTTTGGAGCCAACAGGAGCAAGCATGGAGACTGGGGAAGGAGACCCATTGCCCATGTGAAGCCACCAGATAGGCTTTTGTGCCAGTTTCAGGAAGACAACATGTATCTACAAAAGGATGCCATGAAGAGGTTTCAACAGCCTAAGATCCCTGATCATTCCTGCAGGGTGGTGCAGCTTCCTTCTTTGGAACTAAATGGAGATGTTTCAGCACAAGGCTACCTTAAGCCGCCCATTTTCGTTCCACAATGGTTTTCATGGATAAAAAAACACTCCCTGTTGTGGATGATGGGCATGTTCTAAAGGAGCCAGGTGAGGAGGAACAATGGGAGAACGACAGGCCATAGCAGCGGGACAGAGAGCGGATGCTCCATGCTGGTGGGGAGATGCAGGAAGACGAAGAAGAGAACAAACAAGGGAGCTCAGAGCCAAGATCTGACATTTTAGGATGGTGGGAGGGGCTCTGGACCTGGCTACGTTCCATAGGGCCATAGGTCTAAATTGAATAATGCATCCTCTGACCCCAGGCAATACTTATCTACTCTTTCTTGTTGTTGTTGTTTTTCAAAGATGTGCTTGCATGTATGGGACAGAGTGAGACAGCGAGAACATAATCAGTGAGGGAGCTGGAAAGGTAGAAGCAGAATTGCCTCTGAGTGGGGAACATGAATTGGCCACTTCTGAACTGATAGAGACACCCCTGGACACAATCTTTGTCTTCTTAACACCTCATTGTTCTAGACAAGAACTCCTGCTCTGTTATTGTTTAGAAATGCAGGGATTGGGTTTTCATTTGGACTGGGGTTGCCTGCTCTACACATCGTGCTGCTAGAGCTGGCATAGCTGGTCGCCTTGAAGTAAGGCATTTGACTTTAGAAACACTCTTCTCCCAAGCATATTTGGGCGAAGAGAATTCCTCCATTGCTAGTGTTGAAGGGTGAATGACACTATAGCTTGTGTTGCTCTGCTTCTGTGGATGGTGCTGGGAGTCCTCTGTGCCTCAGAATCTGGATCTCTGTTTCTGCTCCCAGATGAGGGATGTTTTCAGCTCTGATTTCTCAAAGAAATTTTGGGCCCACTATTTTCTCTCTCTTCTGGATCTCCTACAATAAGCACCCATAGACATTCATTGCAGTCACGGATTTCCCTAAGCCCATTGTCATGTTCCATCATTCTTCTTTCTCTCCTTTGCTTTACTTCTTTTTTTCCTAGTACTTGGATTCCAGGTACCTCATTGGATTCTCTGGTTCTGCCAGATTCCTTAATTTGCATCCAGCCTGCTTACAAAACTTTTCATAAGGTCCTCTTCGTTTTATTTAATTTAATTTTATCACCTTTATTTCTATCTGACACAGGCCAGAAACATACCACCAGGCAGACAGCCACATCAATGGCCCTGAGTCAGAAGATGGAACCCGACAAACCCCTAGGACCTCAACTGAACCCTAGCTTAGTTGCAAGTATCTATCTCTAGAAGCAAACTCTAGAATACGTACATATGGTCCAACACTTGATCCCTGAGCCAAACAACAGAACACGTCCTGTCCCCAGAGGGCTACCCAGCTCTTGGGAGCTCCTCTCTCAGTGGAGGAGAATCCTGCATGGTGCTTGAGCCCCCGCCACATTCTAAGGTCTCCCTGGAAACAGGCCAGCATTGTGATCCCTCAGAATGAGGCTCCCTGTCACCTCAGCCACTTTGCCCAGGACCACCACATTGAAACGGCAGCTCCCCTGGACGAGACCACTCCGGATGAGGCTCCCAGCAATGCTGGTCCCATCGCTCCTGATTATGAAGAGGTCATTGTCAATCTGGATAACCCTGAAACCCTAATGGCTCCCAACGGCTCTCAATGGCTTCTCTAATTCCTCCTGCTACTACCCCCAGCCTCACAGACCAGCCTTTCTCGATGTGGTTGAGCCCGGCCCACGCACAGGAGTCCAATGAGATTGCAACTCACCTCAGTATATAAATGCAAGCCCCACTGATTGGATGTCTCCATCTAGCTGTCCTGACCCGCCCCTATATCCGGGGTTTACAGTTCCTCTGGTTAATCAGGCCCCTACATTTTGTCCAGGGAGCCTTAGAATGTGGCGGGGGCTCAGGCATCATGCAGGATTCTCCTACTATGAGGGTTGGACTCAGCTCCCAAGAGCCAGATTGCCTTCTGGGGACAGGAGGTGTTCTGTTTTTTGGCTCAGGGACCAAGTGTTGGAACATATGTAGGTATCCCAGAACCTGCCTCTGGGGAAAGATGCCTGTAAAGCTAAGCTAGGGTTCTGTTGATGTCCAAGGGGCTTATCAGTATCCATCACCTGGTTCAGGGCCATTGACCTGGGTGTCTGCCTGGAGGTAGCTGTCTGGCATGTGTCAGACTGCGCATTTCTGTCCAGAGAAACCAACGAAATTGGGTGAGCTCTGGAGCCTTGCAGGTGTCTCTCAATCTGGAGTGTTTGTGCAACTGTGATGGGCAGATTTTCCTTCAGGAGGGCAGGCAGAGTCCTGCGCTCTGGTTCCCGAGGCCCCATCCAGGAGGGTCTGTCGGCCAGGGCTTTGGGGACAAAAGTCTGCAAACTTAATCTCGGGTTTTGGTGAGGGACGATGTAATGGCAGGCCCAATGTGTGGACCGTGAGGGGAGTGCCTCAGGATCTGAAGTTAGGGCAATGGGAAGGAGGGAGGGCATACTTTTCTGTCTGGGTGTGTGTCTTGGTTGGCCATGGAATGTAGCAGTATCCTCATGGGACCATGGAAGATTCTGACTCTGTGAGGATTCTGTCCGGCTCCCAAGTTTTGCTGTATTTCAGGGGGAAGGTAGGAGAGCTGTTTTCCATCTCATGGGTCCCACCATAGCAGAAATTCCAGAGTTGGCTTCTGGGTCTGGGCGCCTTGAGAACCCGACCGAGGGTGAGTATTGGGGGCCTAGAGACAAGACAGGCATGACATGCAGGCTCTTGGACCAGCTACCTAGGGGTTTAGTTTGAAAGCGGGCTCAGGCTGAGGTTCACAATGCCTGTTTGTGGCCAGCACAGCCCTCCTGGGTGGGCGTGGTCTCATGGGCCATGCACCTGGCTGCCACTCTGAGGGTTAGATCCCCAATCCCAAAGCAAGCTTTTCCCATTGTGGCAAAGGAGGAGTGGTCTGTTACGCTTGAGGTTCCCACATCGGCCGGGATTTGAGCTATGGTCTGGGCACTGATGCTTGAATACCAAGGTTGGGTAGAGACAGTCTCTTGCCATGGTACAACCCACATGCAATATATGGGGCCCGCTACCTTGGGGGCTGATGGGAAGCCGGGGCTCTGGCTGTGTCAGACAGAGCATTTGTGCACAGGGCAGCCTAGGACATTGGGGTATCATCGAGGTCCGTGCAGGTTGATCCTCACGTGGGGATTCTCATTGACCCCTAGGGCCCTTCCTCTTCCTTGACAGCAGGCAGAAGACTGCGTTGGGGTTTCTTAATGAAAAATCTGGAGGGCTGGCTGGCCAGGAGGATGAGGACTGAATTCTGAACGCACGAGTGCTGGTTCCATTCAGTGCCGAGCACATGGCATTTCCAATGTGCATTGTCTGAGTCTAGATCTCCAGCTCCTGAGTCAGGGCACATGTCAGATGGTCGCTCATGCTGGAGTTTTTGTCCATGATGGCCGATGAATGAAGGGGTGGCCTCATGTGGCCATGGAGGTCTTCCCAGGCTGGGCCTTGTGATCTGTTCCAAACAAGAAGATATCCTTCTGTGGGAAAGGGGAAGTCTGTTTGGATGGCACCAGGGTCCCCCATATGGAAAGACGTTGTAGCAGAAGTTACCACATGGATGCCTGAAAAGCCCAGCTCTGCTTACCCTTCCAGCCTAGGAATAAGGCCGTTACTATCTATTGTCTGGGGAAAGTGTCCAGGGGTCTGAGGTGACAGGAAGCCTCAATCTGATAGTAACAAAACCGGCCTGTTTCCAGGGAGACCTTAGAATGTGGCGGGGGCTCAGGCGCCATGCAGGATGCTCCTACCCTGGGGGTTGGACGCAGCTCCAACGGCCAGGTTGCCCTCTGGGGCAGGAGGTGTTCTGTTTTGTGGCTCAGGGATCAAGTGTTGGACCATATGTAGTTATTCCAGAGTTTGTCTCTGGATATAGCTGCCTGCACCTAAGCTAGATTTCCGTTGAGGTCCTAGGGGTGGGTCAGGTTCCATCTTCTGACTCAGGGCCATTGACGTGGCTGTCTGCCTGGAGGTAGGTTTCTGGTCTATGCCAGATAGAGATATTGGTGATAAAATAAAATTAAATAAAATGAAGAGGACCTTATGAAAAGATTTGTTAGCAGGCTGGATGCAAAGTTAAGGAAGCTGGCAGAACCAGAGGATCCAATGAGGTACCTGGAATCCAAGTACTGGGAAAAAAATAAGCGAAGCAAAGGAGAGAAAGAAGAATGTTGGAACATGACAATGGACTTAGGGAAATCCATGACTGCAATGAATGTCTATGGGTGCTTATTGTAGGAGATCCAGAAGAGAGAGAAAATAGTGGGCCCAAAATTTCTTTGAGAAATCAGAGCTGAAAACATCCCTCATCTGGGAGCAGAAACAGAGATCCAGATTCTGAGGCACAGAGGACTCCCAGCACCATCCACAGAAGCAGAGCAACACAAGCTATAGTGTCATTCACCCTTCAACACTAGCAATGGAGGAATTCTCTTCGCCCAAATATGCTTGGGAGAAGAGTGTTTCTAAAGTCAAGTGCCTTACTTCAAGGCGACCAGCTATGCCAGCTCTATCAGCACGTTGTACACAGCAAGCCACAGCCACCCAAACCAAAACCCTATCTCTTGCATTTCTAAACAATAACAGAGCAGGAGTTCTTGTCTAGAACAATGAGGTGTTAAGAAGACAAAGATTGTGTCCAGGGGTGTCGCCATCAATTCAGAAGCAGCCTTCAGTTCTGCTTCTTTTCCTAGGCTCATTGCAATGTGTCCCACCTCAGGTTCCCCACTCAGAGGCAATTCTGCTTCTCCCTCTCCAGCTCCCACACTGATTATGTTCTCGCTGTATCTCTCTGTCCCATACAAGCAAGCACATCTTTTAAAGACAACAACAACAAGAAACAGTAGATAAGTATTGACTGGGGCCAGAGGATGCTTTATTCAATTTGGACCTATGCCCCCATGGAACACAGCCAGGTCCAGAGCTCCTCCCACCATCCTAAAATGCCAGACCTTGGCTCTGAGCTCCCTTGTTTTTTTCTCCTCTTCTTCATCTTCCTGCATCTCCCATCAGTATGGAGCATCCTCTCTCTGTCCCACTGCAGTGGCCCCTTGTTCTTCCATTGTTCCTCCTCACCTGGCTCCTTAAGAACATGCCCATCATCCACCACAGGCACTGTGTGTTTATCCCATGGAAACCATTGCAGAATGAAAATGGGAGCCTAAGGCAGCCTTGTGCCACAACATCTCCATTTATTTCCACTGTAGGAAGATGCACCACTCGGTTGGAATGCTCAGGGATCTTATGCCGTTGAATCCTCTTCAAGGCATCCTTTTGTAGATACATGTTGTCTTCCTGAAATTGGCATGGAAGACTTTCCAATGGCTTCACATCGGCAATGGGTCTGCTCCACCAGGCTCTGTGCTTTCTCCTGTTAGCTCAAACCAATGAGTCCGTCCTGGGCCTAAGGATCTAGGGTGCAGGGTCTGCATTTCGTTCTTGGTAAGCTTGGAAGATGGGGAGGCCTTCTTGGTACGGTTACTGGAGATGCTAGAGAAACTCGTGTCCTCACTGTTGAAGGCTACAGGCATGTCTTTGGCATTTTGCGGGTATTCACCTTTGCAAAGGCCTCAAGTAGAGTGACATTCTGCATGATTGCTACCCCTGAAACAAGAGCCCTGGAAATCACACCTGTCATCATCAGTTAATTTTCCATGCTGATTGTTATGGTCTGTGATCAAAGGAATGAGACTGACACAAAACGCAAATCAAGCAAAGCTTTATTTCACCACATGCATCAGAAACGAAACTGAATGGTAGGTTCCCGAGCCCCATGCATTAGAAATCAAACTGACTGGTATTTGCCCGAGCCCTATGCATTAGAAATCAAACATACCGGTAGGTACCTGAGTCTTGTTGTGGTCGACCGCCACCTTGCCCTGGGGTCCCTCATAGAGGCTCCCTGCCACACTTTCACTGAACCACACACTGCTCCCCTGTGCGAGGCCGCTCCTGACGGCCCATCCCAGTGGGCCTGAGGCTGATCCCAGTGGCGCCGTTGCTCAGGGGTGGCGAGGCTGATCCGGATAAGGCCTCTCCCCAGACTAGTGACAGCGCTGCAGCTTCAGGCGGTGAGGCTGCTCAATGCGGCGCTGCTTCTCAGGGCAGCAAGTCTCCCAGCAATGCTGCTCCTGATGAGCCCACTGCAGGTGAGGCAGCTCCAAGGCACGAGGCCACTCCTGACAAGGCCGCTCCCTGAGCGTCTAGTGAAAGTGCCACTGCTTGGGCTGTGAGGCCGCTCGCGGCAGCACCAATCCCAATGATGAAATGTTCACTGTCACTCTCCGCAACCCCAAAATTACCACTCCTACCACTACCCTAATGGCTACAAATGGCTCCCCTAATGTCACTTCTAAACTGCTACCAGCTTCTCTAACTCCTCATGCTACCCTCCCCCACACGCATCTTCACAGACCAGCCTTTATAAAGGTGGTTGAAGACAGTCCACACACAGATGGCCAATGGGATTGCAACTCACCTCAGTAAATATATGCATGCCAAACTGATGGCCATCTCCATCTAGCTGGCCCGGCCTACCCCTACATTTCCCCCTTTTCTTTGGAAATTAGTCAAATCCTTTACTTTTCAGCCAGTTCTATGCTCTCCTGTTGTAAGGGGGTTATATTGAGCATGTAATACTGGGGCCAAAAAGTAACAGTAGGGCACAGTCGGCTGATTAGTTAGCCATTCAAAACTTTGTATAATCTTTTCCATTTTTTCCTAATTCCGTTCATCTAATTTCCCCCCTATAGTTTTCATAAACAGAAAACAATAGAAGCAACAATAAACTCACAGTTTTTTTTTAGCCTTAGCTTTAGTCCATGGTCAGTGGGGTCTGTCGCCTCCAGCTTCTATCTCTGGAGAGTGTCTTCGTCCTTGGCTCATTTGACATGACCCGCATAAATCCAGGCACTAATGACTTCTACTTTTACTGCCATGGGGGTGGTCAAGATAAAAGTAAATGGTCCCTTCGAGCAAGGCTCTGTTTCCCACTTGATAGCGACATATGGAAAACAAGTCCCTGGGTTGGTAACAATGTGGTACCTATTCCGTTTCTGTGTGGGCAGTCAGGATCTCTGAGTGGGCTTTTTTTAAAAAAGATTTTATTTTATTTATTTGACAGAGAGAGAGAGATCACAAGTAGGCAGAGAGGAAGGCAGAGAGAGAGGAGGAAGCAGGCTCCCTGCGGAGCAGAGAGCCTGATGCGGGGCTTGATCCCAGGACCCCGAGATCATGGCCTGAGCTGAAGGCAGTGGCTTAATCCACTGAGCCACCCAGTTGCCCCAGGCTTTTTTTAAAGACAGACTGTAATGCCTGCAGTGACTGGAGTACAGATTGATCAGTCATTTCTGCTAGGGCAACCTCTTGTAGTCGAGGACAGAAAGAGGGGGTCTCCCAAAAATTATTTCAAATGGGGTCACCTTGCTTAAATAGGGTGTATATCTTGCCCTGAGGAGGGCGAAAGGAAGGAGAGCCACCCATCCACCCCAAGTCTCCAGAATTAGTTTTGTCAAGGTCTCTTTAAGGGTTCGGTTCATTCTCTCTACTTCCCTGTAACTCTGGGGCCCAAAGGCACAATGTAGTTTCCAATTAGTGCCCATGGCCTTGGCCAATGCCTGTGAGAATGAACTCGCAAATGCAGGGCCATTGTCTGACCCAATTGCGAGAGGCAGCCCAAACTTAGGAATTATTTCTTCTTGTAGCTTTTTGGCTACCACTCCTGCCATCTCATATTTGGTGTGAAAACCCTCTACCCAACCCGAAAAGGTATCTACAAAAACTAAAATGTACTTGTGCCCGTATTTTCCAGGTTTCATTTCTGTAAAATCTATTTCCAATAAATTCCTGGTTCCTTACCTCTTTCTCTTTTCCCTCTTCCCATTTTAATTCTTTCCACATGATCTGCCTGGCATCCAGCACATCTATCAACTACATCCTAACCATACGCCCTAATTTAGAAACCTGGAACTGCTTTCCTATAAGCTCCTTGAGTTTGTGTATTATCCCCAAGTGAGTACCCTGATGTATCTGGTCTACTAAATTTTTGCCTAGTCTTTGAGGAAGAATTATTTTTCCCGCTTCAGTCTTAGCCCAGTCCCCTTCATAGTCCAATTTAACTCATTTCTGTAGATAATTTAAATCTTCTTCTGAATTGTTCGGTTTTTCTGGTAGGGCTAGAGCCGGGAGTGTAACCAGTTCTTGCACTGTTTTTCGGGCTGCTTGTTTTGTGGCTTGATCTGCTAACTGGTTTCCTTTTGAAATCAGATCTGTCCCCTTTTGGTGTCCTGGGTAATGCATAACGGGCACCAATTTTGTGTCCCAGTTAGCCTGGAGGAAAGCCAATTTCTCCTCTGTTTTTAATTCCTTTTCCTTCTGCTGTTAATAGGCCCCTTTCTATATAAATAGTCCCATGTATATGGATAGTAGCAAAGGCATACCTGCTGTCCATATAGATGTTGGCAGTTTTACCTTTGGCCATCTGCAGTGCCTTAGTGAGTGCAATAATTTCCACTTTTTGGGCTGAAGTTCCATATGGCAGGGCTGCTGTCCAGAGTTTCTACTCAGGAGAAACTACCACAGCCCCCGCATACCTCTTTCCATTGACCATGTAGCTACTCCCATCTGTAAACAGAGTCATCTCAGCATCCGGGAGGGGAATGTCTCTAAGATCTGGCCTTATTCCTGCATTATGCGTTAGGATATCCACAGAGTCATGTTGTGGTCAGGCAGCTTCTCTGGCAGCAGCGTGGCTGGATTTAGCACTGCCGGGGGCCGGAAGGTCACTCTTGGTTCATTGAGGAGGACGGCCTGATACCCTGTCACTCAGGCATTTGTCACCCATCAGCCTGGTGGAGTCCGGAGAAGGCCCTTGATAGCGTGTGTGGTGGTTATGATGAGATTTTGACCAAAAGTCAATTTACTTGCATCCTTCAACAGGAGGGCAGTGGAAGCAATTATGCGGAGGCAAGGGGGGAACCCAGCTGCTACTGGATCTAGTTTCTTGCTAAGATAGGCTACTGGCCTTTGCCAAGGCCCAGGGTCTAAGTTAAAACTCCTTTGGCCACCCCTGCATTTTCATCCATATACAAGTGGAAGGGCTTGGTAACATCTGGGAGGGTCAATGCTGGGGCACGCAGTAAGGCTGCTTGTAAATCCCGAAATGCTCCTTTGGCCTCAGCTGGCCACTCTATCATAGTGAGCCCCCCTTTTGCCAGTTTGTAGAGAGGTCGGGCAATCTCTGCAAACCATGGGATCCACAGACTACAGTAGCCCACTGTGCCAAGAAACTCTCTCACTCATCGGGACCTGGTGGGGTGGGGATATCAGGTGATCACATGTTTCCTGGACTCAGACAGTGAATGCACTATCTCGTGAAGATCAAAGCGTAGATAAGTGGCATGGCTCTCACAGAGCTGGGCTTTCTTTGCTGACACCCGATTCCCTTTTCCTGCAGAGTCTGTAAGAGAGGTCTCGTCCACCTCAAACATAACTCATAGTCCTCAGCGGGTACTAGCAAGTCATCAATATACTGAAACAGAGTGACTGCTGGTTTGGATGCTCTGTACTCACGCAAATCCTCGTGTCGTCCTCTTCAAAAATGGTGGGTGAATTCTTAAATTCTTGGGGAAGTCTTGTCCAGTGAGTTGGCCTTGAAACCCTTTTGTGAGTCAGACCACTCAAAATCAAAAAGGGTCTGAGATTCCTTTGCTAAATATATGCAAAAAAATATATCCTTAAGATCTAATATGCTCTACACAGTTCTTTTGGGGCCCAGGCGGGAGAGTAGGGTATAGGGTTTAGGCACCATCAGGTGGATATCTTCAACCTGTTTATTAACTTTCTGCAACTCCTGAACAGGTGGGTCCTCCCCAGTCTCAGCCTTTTTGATGGGCAGCAAAGGTGTGTTCCATGGATATTTGCAAGGAACTAGGATCCCATCTCCTTGGAGACAGTTAATGTGTTTCCTGATATTTGCTTCCTGGTGAAGGGGGTGCTGCCGAACATGAATAGCCATAGCCATATCCTTTAATTGTATCACCACTGAAGGTTCTTCCTTGGCCAAGCCAGGGGGCTTCCAATCTTCCCAGACTTCGGGAAACTCGACCTGTAGTGTTTGGAGAAGGCTCCCCCCTTTTGTCTCCTTTGGTTGTGAGACTGGCTCCTAAAGGAGGTATTCATCTACTGCTGCCATAAGTACCTGTACAGTGGGTTGTCTCAAGGTTACAGTCATGTCTCTTCCGAGAACTGAATGCCAGCTCATAACTTGTGGAGGAGATCCCTTCCCATCAAGTTATATGGGGCATTAGGGAGGACCAAAAATCGATGTTTCACTACTCCTGAGGCCAAATTTAAAGTCCTTTATGTTGTCCATTTATGTCTCTCTGTGCCATTTGCTTCTTGTACACAGACTTCTTCTCCAGAGAGTTTTAAAATAGGTTTAAGTAATGATGAATATTGGGCTCCCCTGTCCACCAAAAAATCAACTGATTTCCCCTCCACTTCAATTTTTACCTGAGGTTCGGGAAGAGGCTCTGAACCATGGCCCCTTCAGTCTTGGTGGCAAGCATTGCTGTCTTCCTTGGGGCACTCCCTGGCCCAATGTCCTTTTCCCTTACAATAAGTGCACTGTTCTAAATCTAAGTCTTCCCACCTACCTTCTCTGTGCTTAGGCTTTTCCTTCCATTTAATATCCCAAACCTGTTTCCTCCCCGCCTCATGTAATGACAAAACCTTAACCAGTTTTTTGTCTGTTTTTCATCTTCTTGTGCATCCTTGTTGTTAAACACATTTTCTGCTATTCCCACGAACTCAGTCAGATTCTGCCCTTCAAATCCTTCGATTTTCTGAAGTTTCCTCCTTATGTCTGGGGGTGACTCTCTAACAAATGTAAGATTCATTGGCCTCTGATTTTTGGGTGCCTTAGGGTCGACTGGGCTATACATTTTATAGGCTTCAATTAGCCTTTCTAGGAAAGCTCCTGGAGACTCATTCTTACCTTGAGTCACCATATTAATTTTGGATAGATTTATAGGTCTCTTTGCAGCAGCATGGATGCCTCCGATTAGAGCCTGGCATTAGAAACATAAGCTCTCCTTACCTTCATCAGAATTTGGATCCCAGTCATGGAGTTCCCTTGGGCACTAGTCTTCTATTCAGCGGGGATCGAGATCCCTGCCAAGTCTGTTAATTACCCCCTTATATGTTTCTCACATGATGCGATCCCTAACTTCCGCATTAAAGAGACCCATAAGGAGCTGTTGAATATCCACCCAGGTAGGTTGGTGGGTAAAAAAAACAGTCTCCAAGAGACTAATTAAATCCTGAGGTTAGACAGAAAAGGATTTGTGTTGGGTCTTCCAGTTATAGATATCGGAAGAGGAGAAAGGGAAATAGCTTAGGTGGGGGCGCCCTCTCCCATCTGCTAGAGCAACCTCACGGAGGGGCAGCATTGGCGCCGACAGTACTGGTGAGGTAAAGGATGAGGGAGATAGAGGGAAGGGTAGGATCAGAGTGGTCTCTCTGCTTTGGTCGATAGGTAGACCCCGACCACATAAGAGATAGACTGGTAAAGGCATCTCGGGATAGAGAGTCAGATTTAGGGGACAGAAAAATGGGTGGAGATTCCACATCCTCCACATCCAGTGGAGGTAAGACGGTCTTCTTCTCTGGTTCATCTCATCTCTCTGTTCTGGTTTTGGTTCTCTGACCTACCTTAGAGGGAGAGAGATGGTTTCATTAGGAGGTGGAATTTGGGACTTGAGCCATGATGGTGGCTCTTCTATCAGATATCACCTGGCCACAGTGTATGGTATTTGGTCACAATATAGATCAAAGACCTCACTCAGTGTAGAGCAGATCTGAGCCAAGGCAAATGTTCCTTCTGGTGGGCACACTGTGGAGAAAGTGGGCCACTCTAATTGGCAGAGTGTTTTAGTACTCCCAGGTTAACCTTTCACCTGACTGAGTGTCTTTACCTTGGAAAACCAAGGAGTCCAAGGGTAATATCGTATGGCTTCACTCATATGTGGCCCATGAGGAGTACCATTGACATGAGTAAAAGCAAGGGAAAACATAAGGAGAAGAAGCCAGACAGGGAGACCAACCAGGAGGAGGAGTACCATTGACATGAGTAAAAGCAAGGGAAAACATAAGGAGAAGAAGTCAGACAGGGAGACCAACCAGGAGAGACTCAGGACTCTGGGACCAAGCTAAGGGTTACAGAAGGATGAGTCCTGGTAGGAATGAGGGAACTGGTTCGTGGTATGGAGGAGGTGTAGCATATATGCTCTTTATGAGCACTCTGTGGTATATGCAACTAAAGAATCAGGGAACACTATCTCACAAAAGTAGGAGGGATGAAAGGCTGTCTTCCTGAACAAAATCAAAGGTATTGAAAACAAAGAAAAACAGGCTGTTTCCCATGAAGATGAAGAGAGAAAGAGGCAAGAAATGTAGTATAGTTTTATTATATTACTGATTAAAATGGTATGCAATTCGTTTCCTTTGAGGTCCTTATCTGAATTGGGTCTTTGGACATAGAAAATTAGATTTTCCCTCATCCTACATTTCGGGAATAGATGAGAAGAACAGGTATTGCCTTCATTAAATATCTTGGAGTGTTGACCATCAAATTGGTTTGAACTGGCTATTGGGGTGTTGAGAGGTGTTTGAGGAATGCTTCAAACCCTTTCGTCATTACCTGAGACGTCATCTGTGTATGTTCATGACCTAGTCTTGTTAGTGGGTATGGGTCTTGGAATTTATCCTTTTCTCTCAGGTCTTGGATATGCTGGCATACTTGTGTGTAGGGGACTTTTATGTTAGGTTGTTGAGGAGAGTTTAGTCCTGAATGCTTTAATTAATTCTTGATAGGTAAGAAGTTAACTTTTCCGGTTTTGCCAGTTTCTGACGTTGATACTTCTTTTCCTTAAGGTATTTTCTCTGAGGTCTGTTTCCATGGGTGTTATGCCTCAATTGCTCCCTAAATTCTGTGGGACTCGTTTAAGTGTGTGTGGGGGGGAGGTGGGAGGGAGGGTGTGTTTCACAAAAACATTTAGAATGATATATTAAGAGATATGAAGCTGCTATCCCTTGGATCACAATTCACCTTCAAACATATTGAAACTCATGTTCCATCTCATTCAGCCACATTTCCTGCAATGAGTGCCCCATTAAATCATCTTTTAGAATCACAGACTCTCCCTAACCTGCTGTGGAACAAACACCAAATTTTGAGTGCCCGGTTAGAGTCTCATTGCGTGTCCCTTTTTTCTTGATTTTTCACAGGTTCTTTTCCTTCCACGAGGGAGTGAAATCGTATGTTATTTGACTTTCTGTGACTGACAGATAGGACAGAACCCATGTTAACACCCTTTCTGCCACATGTGGCAAGTTTCAAGATTCCTTCTTGCTTATGGCTGTGTAAGAGTCTGTAGGGCATTGGGATGTCATGGAGATTACAGAATTTTCTGGGAGCTCCTGGCTTGTCTTCAGCCATCAGCACAACAGGAAGATGACCACATCAGTGGAACCATGGCATCAATGAACCTGAAGCCTTCAAGTCAAACTCCATGGCAAAAGAGAGAAGAAGTCTCAGGGACCATGGGAGAAGGGTGTAGACATGTCTTTGGGGGGAAGTGGACAGTTGGTTCTTCCGAGAACAGGGAGCCATGGCTAAAGACAAAGGACCAGGAGAGAGGACCACACTGGGAACTCACAAGTTGGATGCTGACCCATAGCTGTTGGCATAGAAATGGAGACGGTTTGAATGGCACTAGTACTTGCAACCAAAGGGTCTTGATGCCTGGGTATCACATATCAGAATGCTTCACAGACATAGACTCCAGTGAACACTGTGTTTCTCCTGCACAGCACACCAGCAAGCCACCGGGTGCAGACAGCCTGGAAACCATGATCAGAAACAATACTTGTTGACACAGTGGTATGATTATTGTTTCTTGCTGTGCATCCGTGATTGGCACTGTTCATGGAGATGCCTCAATGGGGACAAAAGAACCTTGGGGCTCTACCACCATCAGCATAAAACCCGAGCTAGAGGCCACAGACAGGACGGTGCAGACATTAGCTGCCTAACCTGCAATCATGTCGTCCCAACCCTGGAAATCTGTTGGAACTATGAGACTAACTTCCTCAGGCCACATTGGTTAATACCAGGAGAACAGATCCTCCATAGGGGACTAGAAGAAATCCCTGCCCACATCCTCTCTCTTGACCACACCATTCCACAGGCCTTTGTAAGGGTGAGTGGGGTGAAAGTCTCCTTTTATACTCACACCAGAGCCAACCAAGCTAAACCTCACCATATTCAGTCCAGACACCAAACACTCCAAACGACAGGCAACGAGTGCCTCTGCAGAGGTCTGGCACAAAAGAGGGCGGACAGCCACAACCAAACCAGTAGGCATGCCATATATACCGGAACTCCATCAAGGGTCAGCCAGTGGCACTCCAGGACATCTTCATCCTAAAGAAATTACTCTCAGGGTAGAAAACAGAAGTCGCTTTTCGAATTCAGAGGAGAATAGAGAGACGTGAACCAAGGCAACGATGGAAGAACCAATTGATGCTGAGGCAAAAGAACAGGAACTAGTCATTTCTAAGAAATCGAAGTGAAACATGTACATGTCACATGCCAGGTGGAGGATTTAAGCAGCAGCCAGGATACTCACTATGGATCAGAAAAACCTAGAAGGAATCAGGTAATCTTGGACCACAGAGATAAAGGTGATAAAAAAATTAAATAAAATGAAGAGGCCCTTATGAAAAGATTTGTTAGCAGGCTGGATGCAAAGTCCAGGAAGCTGGCAGAACCAGAGGATCCAACGAGGTACCTGGAATACAAGTACTGGGAAACAAAGCAAAGGAGAGAAGGAAGAATGATGGAATATGACAATGGACTTAGGGAAATCCTTGACTGCAATGAATGTCAATGGGTACTTATTGTAGGACACCTAGAAGAGCAGAGTCTGTGTCATCAGTGTTGTACTCCTCGTCATCCTTGCCTCTTTGTCATCCGGAGCAGCGTCCTCATCGTTGTAGCCTCTATGTAAGATTTGGCCCCGATCGGTCGGTTTCATTTCGATGCTTGGCATGAAATAAAGCTTTGGTCGATTTTCGCTTTGTGTCAGTCTTGTTCCTTTGATCATGGACTCTAACACTGGGGGCTCGCCCGGGATCAAACAACGAGAACTGAGCCAGCATCAGAATGTATGGGAAAACCTCTGGAGGTGTTGGGATCTTGTTCATCTGTCTGGTTAGAGCTCCAGGGTATGGCCCACCAGGGACAAGCTGGATGCAGCTATGCTCCACAGGGCTGGAGTGGATGCGGAGATGCCCCATTCCTCTGTTGGTAGATCAACAGGGGTCGAGTCCCCCTTGGCAATCGGGGGGGGAGTTCGAGTCCACCTAGATGGTCAGGTGGTTCGAGTCCCCCTAGAGGTCACCAGGGGGTTCGAGTCCCCCTATGCAGTCACCAGGGGATTTGAGTCCCTCTAGGCAGTCAGGGGGTTCGCATCCTCCTAGGCGGTCATTGGGTGTTCAAGTCCACCGAGGCAGTCATTGGGGTTTTGAGTCCACCGAGGCGGTCGGGGGTTTGAGTCCCCCTAGAAATTCCCCACCGTTGGCACTACTGCTGAGCCTGCAGTTTTCTTTGTCTTGTCTTTTTGTTGTCTGCTGTGTTGCTTGTTTTTTTGGGGGAATGGGACAGGCAGAGAGTAAGGGGAATCTGACTTTTGTCTCTCTGTTCCTCATAATAGATGTGGGGATTCTTCCTCACTCATTTCCTGTGTTAACGGCTGTAACTGGAGCCAACTGGGGTTAGTATAACTCAGGACAGAGACTTTAAGGAATATTCCCAAGCAGCTTCCTAAACTCTCTTAGTTTTCTTAGAAACCAAAGTGACCGGTAGGTGCCCAAGCCACTGCATTAGAAACCAAAATGACTGGTAGGTGCCCGAGCCCCATCCATTAGAAACAAAATGACCAGTAGGTGCCTGAGCCGTATGCATTAGAAACCAAACTGACTGGTAGGTGCCCGAGCCCCCTGCATTAGAAACCAAACTGGCCAGTAGGTGCCTGAGCCTTATGCCTTAGAAACCAAACTGACCAGTAGGTGCCTGAGCCTTGCTGGGGGCCACTGCCTCCCAGACACTAGGGTCCCTCCTGGAGGCTCCCTGACCCACCCTCACTGTACCACAGGCAGCTCCTGTTGAGGTCGCTCCCCAGATGAGGCCGCAGCCAACGAGCCTCCTAGCAATGCCGCTCCTGATGAGGCTGCACTGTCGGCTCCTGAGAGGCTGTGCCTGGTGGTCGCACTGCCTGAGGTGGCAAGGCTGCTTGCAATGGCGCTGCTGCTGTTGCTGCTGATGATGCTCCTGGTTAGGGTGGCGAGGCTGCTGCTGGTGCTACTGCTCGAGGCACGAGGCCAATTGTGGTGGTGCTGCCTCTGCTGGTGTTGCTGCTGGAGGCAATAAGGCTGCTCCCAATGACTCCACTACCAGCTACTCTGACTCCTCCTTCTCCCATCTGCAGCCTCACAGACCAGCTTTTACAGAGGTGGTTGAGCCCGGCCCACACACAGGTGGCCATTCGGATTGCAATACACAGAGAAAATTGCACAGGCATGCTAGGTCTGCCACACACACACACACACACACACACACACACACACACACACACACACAAAACTGATAGGTAACACAGAGGTGGCCAATTGAATTTCAATTTGCCCTAGTAGATATATGTGCTCCCCACTGATTGGATGTCTTCACCTGGCATGACCCGCCCTTGTATCTAAGCTTTGCAAGTAAGTTCCTCTGGGAGGGGTGGGGTCAATCTAAGCTCACTACATAAACACAAAATGACTCCCTATGGCCAACCAGGCCCTTACATTCCCCCCTTTTCTTTGGAGATTAGGCAAATCCTTGACATTTCACCCAGTTCTATGTTCTCTGGTTGTAAGGGCTTATATTGAGCATGTAAGTCTAACATTTTTATCCCTCTAGTTTTCTTTCATACATATGATACTAATGCACAGTTGGCTGATGAGATAGCCACTTACCGCTTTGTATAACCTTTACCATTTTTCCTAATTTCGTTCATCTAATTTCCTACCTATACTTTACATAAACAGGTAAAAATAGGAGCAACAATAAACTCGCAGTTCTTTTAGTCTTAGCTTTAGTCCATGGGCAGCGGGGTCTGTCGATTGCACCTTCCATCTCTGGGGGTGTCCTTGTCCTCGGCTCGTTTTACATGACCCGCATGAATCCAGGCCTTAATGCCTTCTACTTTTACTGCCATGGGGGTGTTCAAGATAACAGTAAATGGTCCTTCCAGCGAGACTCCTAGTTTCCCACTTGATAGTGACGTATCCAAACCAAGTCCCTGGGTTGGTAAGGATGTCGTTCCACCTCCGTCTCTGTCCCAGTGTGGGCAGTCCGGATCCGTGAGTGGGATTTTTTTAAGACAGACTGTAATGCCTGCAGTGACTGGAGTACAGATTGATCAGTCATTTCTGCTAGGGCAACCTCTTATAGTCAAGGACGGGGGGAGGGGGTGTCTCCCAAACATTATTTCAAATGGGGTCACCTTGCTTAAATAGGCTGTACATCATGCCCTGAGGAGGGCAAAAGGAGGGAGATCCACCCATCCACCGCCAGTCTCCAGAATTAATTTTATCAAGGTCTCTTTAAGAGTTCGGTTTATTTTCTCTACTTGCCCAGAACTCTGGGGGGGGGGGTAGGCCCAATTAGTTTCCAATTACTGCCCACGGCCTTGTCCAATGTCTGTGAGACTGTACTCACAAATGCAGGGCCATTGTCTGACCCAATTGCGAGAGGCAGCCCAAACCTAGGAATTATTTCATCTAATAGCTTTTTGGCTACCACTGCTGCCATCTCATGTTTGGCAGGAAAAGCCTCTACCCAGCCTGAAAAGGTATCTACAAAAACTAACATGTACTTGTGCCCATATTTTCCAGATTTCATTTCTGTAAAATCTATTTCCCAGTAAATTCCTGGTTCCTAAGCTCTTTCTCTTTTCCCTCTTCCCATTTTAGTTCTTCCCACATGAACTGCCTGGCATTAAGCACATCTATCAAGTGCATCCTGAACCATAGGCCCTAATTTAGAAACCTGGAACTGCTTGCCTATAAGCTCCTTGAGTTTGCATGTCCCCAAATGAGTACCCTGATGTATCTGGTCTACTAAGTTTTTGCATAGTCTTCAGGGAAGGATTATTTTTCCCACTTAGTCTTAGCCCAGTCCCCTTCATAGATCAATTTAACCCATTTCTGTAAATACTTTAAATCTTCTTCTGAATACTTCGGTGTTTCTGTAATGGCTGGAGCCGGGAGTGTAACTAGTTCTTGTACTGTTTCTTGAGGTACTTGCTTTGCAGCATGATCTGCTAATTGGTTTCCTTTTGAGATCAGATCACTCCCCTTTTGGTGTCCTGGGCAATGCATTACGGCCACCTCTTTTGGGTCCCAGATAACCTGGAGGAGAGCCAATATTTCTCCTCTGTTTTTAATTCCTTTTCCTTCTGCTGTTAAAATTCCCCTTTCTTTACAAATAACCCCATGTATATGGAGAATAGCAAAGGTGTACCTGCTGTCCTTATAGATGGACACAAACTCCAGCATGAGCGACCACCAGACACATGCCCTGACTCAGGGGCTGGATATCTGGAGTCAGAAGCTGCACATTGGAAATGCGATGTGCTCAGCAGTGAACTGAACTGGCGCTTCTGTGTTCAGAATTCCGTCCTCACCCACCTGGCCCGCCAGTCCTCCAGATCGTTCATTCGGGAGCAACAACACAGTCTTCTGCCCGTTCTCCAGAAAGAAGTAGGGCCCAAGGTGTCTGCCCAGAATCCTCACGTGAGGATCAACCTGAAGTGACCTCCCTATATCTGTGGCCTCCCTGTGCAGTAATGCTCTGTCTGATACAGCCTGAGCCTCGACCTCCCATCAGCCCCCCAGGTAATGGACCCCATTACCTTCCGGTGGGGGGAAGTGCCAAGGCCAGAGACTGTCATTTCTACCCAACTCAGACCATAGCTCAAATCCCCGATTATGGGGGAACCTTAAGCATAAAAGAGTACTCCTCCTTCGCCATCAAGGAAAAGCTTGCTGTGGGGATGGGGATCAAACATACAGGTGGGAGCCAGCAGCAAGGCCCACCCAGAAGGGCTGCCCTGGACCAAAACAGGCATTGTGACCCTCAGGCTGAACCCACTTTAGAACCAGCCCCCTTGCTAGCTGGAACAGGAGCCCGCATATCGGGCCTGACATGCCCTTAGGCCCAAATCCTCACCCTCAGTCGAGTTCTCCATGCGCCCGAACCCAGAAGCAGACTCTGAATAACTGCTATGACTGGAACACTGAGACGGAAAACAGCACTCTTCCCTTCCCCCCAAAAGACACCAAACCCTTGGGAGCCAGGCAGAATCCTCACAGAAACTAAATCTCCCATGGCCCCATGAGGCTACCATTTGAGGCCAACCAAGACAACAACCCAGACAGAAAAGCCTGCACTCCTGCCTCTGTGTCACCCTCATTTCAGATCCTGTGGCACTGCCCTCATGGTCCCTAGATTGGGCCTGCCATCACCTCCCCCAAAACCCTATTGTGAGTTTGTGTTTGCAGACTTCTTTTCCCAAAGCCATGGCTGACAGGCCCTCCAGAATAGGGCATCAGGAGGCAAAGCGCAGGACTCTGAATGCCCACCTGAATGCCCACCTGAATGCCCGTCACATTTGGAAATGCCCACCAGATGGGGAGTCACTTGCAATGCTCCTGAGCCCACCACAAATTCGTTGGATGCCTTTGAAAAAAGGTGCATTAGGACATATCCCAGACACCTACCTCCAGGCAGACACCCAGGTCAATGTCCCTAAGTCAAAAGATGCAATCTGACATACTCCTAGGACCTCAGTGGAACCCTAGCTAGGTTGGCAGGCATCTGCGTCCAGAGGCAAACTCTGGAATACCTACATATGGTGTAACACTTGATCCCTGAGCCACAACACCAAACACCTCCTGTCCCCAGAAGGCACCCTGGCTCTTGGGAACTGCGTCCAACCCTCAGGGGAGGAGAATCCTGTATGGCGCCTAAGCTCCCACTACATTCTAAGGTTTCCCTGGACACAAGCAAGCCTTGTAACCCATCAGAATGAAGTTCCCTGTCACCTCATCCCCCTGGGCACTTTGCCCCAGAGCCACCAGATCCAAACGGCCTTGTTCCTGGTCTGGAAGTGTAAGCAGAGCTGGGCTTTCCAGGCATCCATGCAGGGACTTTTGGTACGACGTCTTTCCCAATGGGGGACCTAGCTGCCATCAAAACGGACTCCCACTGTCCCGCAGGAGGAAAGGTTGCTTTTCGGAGAAGAACAAAATTTCCAGTCTGGGAAGACGTCCATAGCCTCATATGGCCACCCCTCCACTCGTCGGCCATCATATACACAAACTTCAGGGTTGGCAACCATCTGACACGTGCCCTAACACAGGTGCAAGAGATCTCGAGTCAGACTCTGCACATTGCAAATGCAAGGGGCTCGGCACTGTACAGAACTGGCGGTTTTCCGTAGAGAATTCCATCCTCAATTCATGGCCCTCCAGCCCTCCAGACTGTTCATACGGGAGCTCCAACACAGTCTTATGCCTTCCCTCCAGAAAGAAGAAGTTCCCTAGGGGTCAGCTCAGAATCCACAAGTGAGGATCAACCTGCACGGACCTTGAAGGAACCCCAATATCCTCGGCCGCCCTGTGCACTAAAGCTCTGTCTGACACAGCCTGACCCCGACCTCCCATCAGCCCCCCAGATTGCAGCCACTACATCCTGCAGGGGGGACCTGCCATGGCCAGGGACTGTCATCTCTACCCAACTTGTGTTGTCAGGTGTCTGGGCCAAGACAAGAGCTCAAATCCCGACCTCTGGGGGAACCTCAAGCAATAAAGAGCACACGTCTTTCCCCACGACGGTAAAACATTGCTGTGGGGATGAGGGTTTAACACTCAGAGTGGGAGCCAGCTGCATGGCCCATGAGACCACACCCACACAGGAGGGCCGCCCTGGCCACAAAGAGGCATTGTGACTCTCAGCCTGAGCACGCTTTCAAACCAGCCACCTCGCTAGCTGGACCAGGAGCCCACATATCAGGCGTGACATTCCACTAGGCCCAAATCCTCACCATCGGTTGTGTTCTCCAGGCGCCCGGATCAAGAAGCTGACTCTGGAATCCCTGCTATGGCGGGACCCCTGAGATGGAAAACTGCACTCTTCCCTTCCCCCTGAAAGACACCAACCCCTTGGGAGCTGGGCAGAATCCTCCCAGAGGCAGAATATCTCATGGCCCCATGAGGCCACCACTCCATTCCCTGGAAATTCGAGACACACAACTCAGACAGAACAGCCTGCAGCCCCGACTCCCTGATGCCCTAATTTCAGATCCCGAGTCACTGCCCTCAAGATCTGCAGATTGGGCCTGCCATCACCTCGCCCCTCACTCTAACCCTAGTTTGTGTTTGCAGACTTTTATCCCCCAATCCCTGGCCAACAGGCCCTCCAGGATGGGGCGTCTGGAGCCTCTGCGCAGGACTCTGCCTGCCCTCCCGTAGGAAAATCTGACCGTCACAGTTGCACATACCCTCCAGATTGGGAGACTCCTGCAAGGCCCCTGAGCCCACCCAATTTCGATGGCCGCTCTAGGCAGAAGTACACAGTTTGACACATGCAGACACCTATCTCCAGGCAGACACCCAGGTCAATGGCCCTGAATCAGAAGATGGGAACTGACATACCCCTAGGACATCAATGGAATCCTAGCTAAGGTTGGCAGCCATCTGTCCCCAGAGGCAGGTTCTGGAATACCTCATATGGTCCAATGCTTGGTCCGTGAGCCATAAAACAGAACACATCCTGTCCCCAGAAAGTTTGGCCCCAGGCTGTTATCTCTACCCAACCTGGGTGTTCAGGCATCTGTGCCCTGACCATGCTCAAATCGCGGCCTATTGGGGAACCTCAAGCACAAAAGAGCACTCCTCCTTTCCCATGGCCAGAAAGGTTTGCTGTTGAGATGGGGGTCAAAGCCTACGAGTGGCAGCCAGCTGCATGGCCCTTGAGACCACGCCCACCCGGGAGGTCCACCATTGGCCAAAAAAACAGGCATTGTGACTATCAGTCTGAACCTGCTTTCAACGAAGCCCCCTCAGGAGCTGGACCAGGAGCCCGCATTGGTTCTGCCATGCCTTTAGGCTCAAATCTTCACCCTCAGTCGGGGTCTCCAGGCACCCATACCCAGAACCCGACTCTGGAATCCATGCTATGGTGGGACCCCTGAGAAGGAAAACAGCTCTCTTCCCTTCATCCAGAAGGACACCAAAACCTTAGGAGCCATGCAAAATCCCCACTGAGGCAGAGTCTCCCATGCACCAATGAGGCCACCCATCATGCCATGCAAACCGAGACATGAAACCCAGACAGAAAAGCCTGCACTCCTGCTCCCTGTCGCCCTAATTTCAGACTCCAAGGCACTGAGCCCACCCAATTTCTATGGCCGCTCTGGACATAGAAGCACAGTTTGACACATGCCAGACACTTACCTCCAGGCAGACACACAGGTCAATGGCCCTGAGTCAGAAGATGGAATCTGATGTGCCCCTAGGACTTCAACGGAACCCTAGCTTAGATTGGCAGGTATCTGTTCCAGAGTAAGTTTCTGGAATACCTACATATGGTACAACACTTGATCCCTGAGCACAAAACAGAACACCTCCTGTCCCCAGAAGGCTACCTGGCTCTTGGGAGCTGCGACCAACCCTCAGGGGAGGAGAATCCTGCATGGAGCCTGAGCCCCCGCCACATTCTAAGGTCTCCCTGGACACCAGCCAGCATTGTGACCCATCAGATTGAGGTTCCCATTCACCAAAGCCCCCTGGGCCCTTTGCCGCAGTTCCACCACATCGAAATGGTCTTGTTTCTGGGTTGGAAGGCTAAGAGCAGCTGGGCATTACAGGCATCCATGTGGTGACTTCTGCTATGACGTCTTTCCATATGGGGGACCCTGGTGCCACCAAAATGGACTCCCCCTGTCCCACAGAAGGAAAGCTTGCTGTTCGGAGCAGCTCACAAGCCCCAGCCTGCAAAGACCTCCATGGCCACATGAGGGCACCCCTCCCTTCCTCGGCCACCATCGACACACTCTCCAGCATGAGAGAACATCTGACAAGTGCCCTGATTCACGTGCTGGAGATCTCCAGTCAGATGCTACACATTTTAATGCCATGTGCTCGGCACTGAACTGAACAGGCACTTGTGCGTTCAGAATTCCGTCCTCACCCTCTTGGCCCACCAACCCTCCAGATTATTCATTCTGGAGCCACAATGCCATCTTCTGCTGGCCCTCCAGAAAAAAAAAGGGCCCCAGTGGTCTGTCCAGAATCCCCACGTGAGGATCAACCTGCAAGAACCTCGATGGCAGCCCAATGTCCTTGGCCACCCTGTGTAATAATGTTCTGTCTGACACAGCCTGAGCCCTGACCTCCCATCATTCCCCCAGGTATCGGGCACCGTATCCTGCAAGGGGGATGTGCTAAGGCCAGAGACTGTCATCTCTACCCAACCTGGTTATTCAGGCGTCTGTTCCCAGACCACAGCTCAAATCCCAGGCTGTGGGGGAACCTCAAGCATCAAAGAGCACTCCTCCTTCCCCAACAGTAAAGCTTGCAGTGGGGATGGGTCTCTAACCCTCAGAGTGGGAGCCAGATGCATGGCCCATGACACCAAGCCACCCAGGAGGGCTGCCCTGGCCACAAATAGGCATTATGACCAACAGCCTGAGTCCACTTTCAAAACAGCACCCTCGATAGCTGGAACAGGAGCCCGAATATCTGGCCTGACATGACCCTAGGCCGAAATCCTCACCCTTGGTCAGGCTCTCGAGGCACAAGCACCCAGAACCCGACTCTGGAATCTCTTCTATGAGTACCCATGAGATGGAAAACGGAACTCTTACCTTCCCCCCGAAAGACACCAAACACTTGGGAGCCAGGCAGAATCCTCACAGAGGCAGACTCTCCTATGGCCCCATAAGGCTACTATTTCATTCCATGGCCAACTGAGATACACAACCTAGACAAAAAGCTTGTGCTCCTGCCTCCGCATTGCCCTCATTTCAGATCCCATGGCACTGCCCTCACTGTCCCTAGTTTGGGCCTGTCATCACCTCGCCCAAAACCCTATCCTGAGTTTGTGTTTGCAGACTTTTGTCCATGATGCCCTGGATTACAGGCCTTCCAGGATGGGGCCTCTGGAGGCATAGCACAGGACTCTGAACACCCACTGAAGGAAACTCTGCCCATCACATTTGCACAAACCCTCCAGATTGGGAGACACATACAATGACCCTGAGACCACCCGAAATTCGTTGGCTGCCTTGGAAAAAAGGAGTATTCAGACACAAGCCAGACACCTACCTCCTGGCAGACACCCAGGTCCATTGACTTGTGTCAGAAGGTGGAACCTGACATAGCCCTATGACCTCAATGGAGCCCTAGTTTAGATTTGCAGGCATCTGCTTCCAGAGGCAAACTCTGGAATACCTACATATGGTCCAACACTTGATTGCTTTGCCACAAAACAGAAAACCTCCTGTCCCCAGAAAGCAACCTGGCTCTTTGGTGCTGTGTCCAACCCTCAGGGGCAGAGAATCCTGCATGGCGCCAGAGCCCCCGCCACATTCAAAGGTCTCCCTGGACACAAGATAGCATTGTAATCCCACAAGCAAAAGAACAGGAACTGGTCATGGCCAAGAAACCGAAGTGAAACCTGTATATGTCACATGCCAGGTGGAGGATTTAAGCAGCAACCAGGATACTCACACCTGTTGGGACTACCTTCCTCAGGCCACGTTGATTAGTACCAGGAGAACAGAACCTCCATTGGGGACTAGAAGAAAGCCCTGCCCACATCCTCTCTCTTGACCACAGCATTCAGCAGGCCTTAAAGATTGAGTGGGTTGAAAGACTCCTTTCACGGACACACCAGAGCCGACCAAACTAAACCTCACCATATGCAGTCCAGACACCAAACACTCTGAACGGCAGGCAACGAGTGCCTCTGCAGAGGACTGGCCCAGAAGAGAGTGGACGGCCACAACCCAACACAGTGGGCATGCCACTCCATATACTGGAGACTCCATCAAGGGTCAGCCAGTGGCACTCCATGACACCTTCATCATAAAGAAATTACTCTCATGGTAGAAAACAGAAGGCACTTTTCAAATACAGAGAAGAACACAGAGACCTGAACTAAGGCAACGATGGAAGAATCCACTGATGCCACGGCAAAAGAATAGGAACTGGTCATGGCCAAGAAATCAAAGTGAAACCTGTACATGTCACATGCCATTGGAGGATTTAAGCAGCAGCCAGGATATTCACTCTGGATCAGAAAAACCTAGAAGGAATCAGGGAGTCTTGGACCACAGAGATAAAGGTGAAAAAAGTTTTAAATAAAATTAAGAAGCCCTTCTGAAAAGATTTCTTAGCAAGCTGGATGCAAATTTCAGGAAGTTTGCAGAACCAGAGAATCCAATGAGGTTCCTGTAATACAAGTACTGGGAAAATAAAGAAGCGAAGCAATGGAGAGAAGGAAGAATGAGGGAACATGACAATGGACTACGGGAAATCCTTGACTGTAATGGATGTCTACGGGTGCTTATTGTAGGAGACCTAGAAGAGAGAGAAAATAGTGGGCTCAACATTTTTTTGAGAAATCAGAACTGCAAACATACCTCCTCTGGGGGCAGAAGCAGAGATCCAGATTCTGATGCACAGAGGACTCCTATCACCATCCACAGAGGCAGAACAACACAAGACATAGTGTCATTCACCCTTCCAAAGCTAGCAATGGAGGAATTCTCTTCGCCCAAATATGCTTGGGAGAAGAGTGTTTCTAAAGCCAAGTGCGTTACTTAGAGGCGACCAGCTATGCCAGCTCTATCAGCACGTTGTATATAGCAAGCCACACCAGCCCAAGCCAAATCCTACCCCCTGCATTTCTAAAGAATGACAGAGCAAGATTTCTTGTCTAGTTCCTGTCTAGTACAATGAGGTGTTAAGAAGACAAAGATTGTGTCCAGGGGTGTCTGCATCAGTTCAGAAGTGGCCTTCAGCTCTGCTCCTTATTCCAGGCTCATTGGAATGGCTCCCACCTCAGGTTCCCAACTCAGATGCAATTCTGCTTCTCCCTCCACAGCTCCCTACCTGATTGTGTTCTCGCTGTCTATCTCTGTCCCAGCCATGCAATCATATCGTTGAAAAACAACAGCAACAACAAGAAACAGTAGATAAGGACTGACTGGGCCAGAGGATTCTTTATTCAATTTGGACCTATGCCCCTATGGAACGCAGCCAGGTCCAGAGCACATACCACCATCTTAAAATGCCAGACCTTGGCTCTGAGCTCCCTTGTTTGTTCTCCTCTTCTTTGTCATCTTGCATCTCCCCACCAGCATGGAGCATCTGCTCTCTGTCCCGTTGCTATGGCCCCTTGTTCTCCCATTGTTCCTCCTCACCTGGCTCCTTTAGAACATGCCCATCATCCGCAACATACCATGTGTGTTTATCCCATGAAAACCATTGTGGAATGAAATTGGGAGGCTTAAGGCAGCCTTGTACTGCAACATCTCCATTTAGTTCCACAGAAGGAAGCTGTAACACCCTGCAGGAATGCTCAAGGATTTTAGGCTGTTGATTCCTCTTCAAGGCGTCCTTTTGTAAATACATGTTGTCTTCCTGAAAAAGGCATGGAAGCCTCTCCGATCGCTTCACATGGGCAATAGGTCTGCTCCACCAGGCTCCGTGCTTGCTCTGTTGGCTCCATACCAATGAGTCCGTCCTGGGCCTAAGGTTCTAGGGTGTGGGGTCTGCCTTTGGTGCTTGGATGATAGGGAAGCCTTCTTTGTACGGTTACTGGAGATGCTAGAGGAACTCGTGTCCTCGCTGTTGAAGACTACAGACATGTCTTTGGCGTGGTTGCTGGTGTTCACTGGGAGCTTTCCTCGGGTGGCCCTTTTCCTGGTCACAAGGGTCCTGAATGGGTCAGAGGACCATGCACATGTGCGGAGTGTGGAGTTTCTGGCCTGAGACTTGGTTGTAGCATTGACCATTTCTTGGCCTTTTTGGGGTAAGTTGGAATTGTGAATCCTTGCCCGTCTCAGGAGTGCAGAGGGCTGGTGGTGACAGTCCCGACCAAAGACTATAAATTTGGCCATGGAGAAGGTGACAATGACTCACCAGGTATTCATATTTCCACTGCAACGTCTAGAGATCTCAATCAACTGGGAGGCCTCTTGGGTATCATGTGATCTCTGGGAGGTTTGATCACCGGGTGCCGATATCCTGGAAACCGACTCCGGCTGAGGTAAACAATGCCTGTTTGTGGCCAGGGCAGCCCTACTGGGTGGGCGTGGTCTCATGGGACATGCAGCTGGGTCCCAACCCCACAGCAAGGTTTTAGTCTTGTGGGGAAGGAGGAGTGTTCTTTTATGCTTCAGGTTCCCTCATAGGCCCGATTTAAGCTCTGGTCTGGGCAATGACGCCTGAGTACCAAGGTTGGGTAGGGATGATAGTCTCTGGCTATGGGAGGTCCCACCTGCAGAATATGGGGCACGGTACCTGGAGGGCTGATGGGAGGTTGGGGCTCAGGCTGTGTCAGACAGAGCATTAGTGCACAGTGCAGACTAGGATATTGGCATGCCGTAGAGTTCCATGCAGGTTGATCCTCACGTGGGGATGCTGGGGAGACCCCTAGGGAAATTCCTCTTTCTGAAGGGCTGGCATTAAACTGCTTTGTGACTCCCAAATGAACAATCTGGAGGGCTGGCGGGCCAGGATGGTGAGGACAAAATTCTGAACACACAAGTGTCGGTTCATTTCAGTGCGGAGCACATGGCATTTCCAATGTGCAGTGTCTGAATCACGTTCTCCAGCACCGGATTCAGGGCACCTGTCAGAATGGGGCTCACGCTAGAATTTGTGTCCACGATGGCCAATGAGTGGAGGGGTGGCCTCAGGAGGCCAAGGAGGTCTTCCCAGGCTGGGGCTTGTGAGCAGCTCCAAACAGCAAGATTTCCCTCTGCATGAAAGGGGGCATCCGTTTTGATGGCACCAGGGTCCCCTAAATGGAATGATGTTGTAACAGATGTCACCGCATGGATGCCTGAGAAGAGCAGCTCTGCTTACACTACCCACTGAGGAATAAGGCCATTATGATCTGGTGGCTCTGGGGCAAAGTTCCCAGGGAGCTGAGTTGACAGGGAGCCTCATACTGATTGGTCACAATGCTGACTTGTGTCCAGGGAGACCTGAGAATGTGGTGGGGTCACAGGTGCTTAGGAGGATTCTCCTCCCCTGAGGGTTGGACGCAGCTCCCAAGAGCCAGGTTGCCTTCATGGGTCAGGAGGTGTTCTGTTTTTTGGCTCAGGTATCAAGTGTTGGACCATATGTATGTATTGCAGAGTTTGACATTGGAGGCAAATGCCTGCACAGCTCAGCTAGGTTTCCTTTGTAGTCCTAGGGATCAGTCAGTTTCCACTTCTGAGTCAGGGCCATTGACCTGGGGGTCTCCCTGGAGGTAGGTGTCTGGCATTTGTCAGAAGCGACTTTTCCCAAGGCAGTCAACGAATTGGTGGTGGGTTCAGGGGCATTGCAGGTGTCTCCCAATCTTGTGGGTTTGTGCAAATGTGACAGGCAGAGCTTCCTTCGGGTGGGAAGGCAGAGTCCAGCACTCAGACTCCAGAGGCCCCATCCTGGAGGGCCTTTCGGCCAGGGCTTTGGGGACAAAAGTCTGCAAACACAAACTCGGGATAGGGTTCTGGGCAAGGTGATGGCAGACCCGATCTGCGGACCATTGGGACAGTGCCTGGGATCACAAATGAGTTGGATTGGGAGGCGGGAGCGCAGTGTTTTCTGTCTGGGTTGTGTGTCTCAGTTGGCCATGGAATGTAGCAGTAGCCTCATGGAGCCATAGAAGATTTTGCCTCTGTGAGGATTCTGCACAGCTCCCAAGGTTTTGGTGTCTTTTGGGGGAATGCAAGAGTGCTGTTTTTCATCTGAGAGATCCCACCATAGCAGGCATTCGGAGTTGACTTCCAGGTTCCGGTGCCTGGAAAACCGACCAAGGGTGAGGATTTGGGCCTAGGGGCAGGGCAGGCCCTATGTGCGGGCCCCTGGTTCAGCTAGTAAGGGGGCTGGTTTGAAAGTGGGCACACCGTGAGGGTCACAACACCTGTTTGTGCCCAGGGTAGCCCTCCTGGTTGGGCGTGGTCTCATAGGCCATGCAGCTGGCTCCCACTTGGAGTTAAGACCCCCATGCCCACAGCAAGCTTTTCCTGTCGTTGGGAAAGAGGAGTGCTCTTTGATGCTTGAGGTTTCCCCATAGGCCGGGATTTGAGCTATGGTCTGGGCACAGATGCCTGTATACTCAGGTTGGGTAGAGATGACAGTCTGTGGCCTTGGTACGTCCTACCTGCAGGATATGGTGCCCGCTACCTGGGACTGTGATGGGAGGTTGGGGCTCAGGCTCTCAGACAGTGCATTAGTGCAAAGGCTGTTTAGGACATTGGGGTGTCATTGAGGACCGTGCAGGTTGATTCTCACGTGAGGATTCTAGGCAGACCCCTAGGTCCCTTCTTCTTTCTACAGCGCAGACAGAAGATGGTGTTGTGGCTCAGGAATTAACAATCTGGAGGGCTTGCTGGCCAGGAGGGTGAGGACGGAAATCTGAGCACACAAGTGCCAGTTCTTTTCAGTGCTGAGCAATGGCACTTCCAATGTGCAGCACCTGATTCGAGATCTCCAGCACCTGAGTCAGGGCACATGTCAAAGGGACCCTCACACGGAGTTTGTGTCAATGATGGCCGACGAAAGGAGGGGTGGCCTCATGAGGCCATGGAGGTCCTCCCAGGGTGGGACTTGTGTGCTGCTCCGAACAGCAAGCTTTAGGATGGGGGACAGGGGGAGTCCATTTGCATGGCACCAGTGTCCCCCATACGAAAGGATGTCGTAGCAGAAGTCACCACCTGGATGCCTTTCAAGCCCAGATCCTCTTAGCCTTCCAGTCCAGGAACAAAGCCGTTTTGATCTGGTGTCTCTGGGGTAAAGTGCCTAGGGGCCTGAGGTGACAGGGAGCCTCACTCTGATGGATCACAAGGCTGGCTTGTGTCCAGGGAGACCTTAGAATATGTCAGGGATTCAGGCGCCATGCAGGATTCTCCTCCCCTGAGAGTTGGACGCAGCTCCCAAGAGCCAGGTTGCCATCTGGGGATAGGATATACTGTTTTTTGGCTCAGGGATCAAGTGATGGACCTAATGTAGGTATTCCAGTGTTTGACTCTGTATACAGATGCTTGCACCTAAGCTAGGGTTACGTTGAAATCCTAGGGGTAGGTCAGGTTCCATCTTCTGACTCAGGCCCATTGACCTGAGTGTCTGCCTGGAGGTAGGTTTCTGACCTGTTTTCGAATGTGCTTTTTTTTCCAAGGTGGCCAACGAATTTGGGGTTATCTCAGGGGCATTGCCGGTGTCTCCCATTCTGGGGCTTTGAGCAAATATGACAGGCAGAGCTTCCTTGGGGTGGGCAGGCAGAGTCCTGCACTGTGGCTCCTGAGGCCACATCCTGGGGAGCCTGTCGGCCAGAGTTTTGGGGACAAAATTCTGTAAACACAAACGCTGGATAGTGTTAGGGGTGAGGTGATGGCTGACCTGATCTGCAGACCATGACGGCAGTTCCACACCATCTTAAATGAGGGCAACGGGGAGGCGGGAGTGCAGGCTTCTCTGTCTGGGTTGTATATCTCGGTTGGCCACAGAATATAGCAATAGCCTCATGGAGACATGCTAGATTATGCCTCTGTGTGGATTCTGCCCGTCTCCAAAGGGTTTGGTGTCTTTCCGGGGGCAGGGAAGAGTGATCTTTTCGTCACACAGGTCCTTCCATAGCAGGCATTCCAGTGTCCTCTTCTGGGTCCTGGCTTCTGGAGAACCCGACCAAGGGTGAGGACTGGGGCCATGTCACACTCCATTGGGGGGCTCCTGATCCACCTAGCCAGGGGGTGGTTTGAAAGCGGGCTCAGGCTGAGAATCACAATGCCTGTTTGTGGCCAGGGCAGCCCTCCTGGGTGGGCATGGACTCATGGGCCTTGCAGCTGGCTCCCACTGTGAGGGTTAGAGACCCATCCCCACAGCAAGCTTTACTGTTGTGGGGAAGGGGGGGTGCTCTCTGATGCTTGAGGTTACCCCATAGGCCAGGATTTGAGCTATGGTCTGGGCACAGACGCCTGAATACACAGGTTGGGTAGAGATGACAGTCTCTGGCCATGGCCTCTCCCACCTGCAGGAGATGAAGTCTGCTACCTGTAGGGCTGACTAGATGTCAGGGCTCAGTCAGTGGCAGACAGAGCATTAGTGCACAGGACGGCCGAGGATTTTGGGGTGCTTTCGAGGGCCATGCAGGTTGATCCTCATGTGGGGATTCTGGGCAGACCCAAAGGGCCCTTCTTCTTTCTGGGATGCAGGTCACAGTCTGTGTTGTGGCTCCAGAATTCCCAATCTGGGGGGCTTGCAGGCCAGGAGGTTGATGACGTAAATCTGAGTGCACAAGGGCCGGTTCAGTTCAGTGACGACCGCATGGCAGTTCAATATGCAGCGTCTGAATCGTGATCTCCAGCACCTAAGTCAGGGCAAGTGTCAGAAGGTCACTCACGCTGGTGTTTGTGTCCATGATGGCCAACTAATGGAGGGGTGGCTTCAAGAGACCATGGAGGTTTTCCCAGGCTGGGGCTTGTGAACAGCACCGAAGAGCAAGCTTTCCTTCTGCAGGACAGCAGGAGTACATTTTGAAGGCTCCAGTGTCCCACAAATGGAAAGACTTGTTGGCAGAGCTCACCGCATGGATATATGGAAAGCTGAGCTCAGCTTACACTTGAAGCCCAAGAACATGGCAGTTTCGATCTGGAGGCTCTGGGGTCTAGTGCGCAGGACGCTGAGTTGACAGGGGCCCTCATGCTGATGGGTCACAAAGCTCTCTTGTGTCCAGGGAGACCTTAGAATATGGAGGGACTTCAGGTGTCATGCAGGATTCTACTCTGCTGAAGTTTGGACCCAGCTCCAAAGAGCCAGATTGCCTTCTGGGGACAGGAGATGTTTAATTTTGTGGCTCAGGGACCAAGTGCTATACCATATGTATGTATTCCAGAACTTGCCTCTGTGGACACATGCCTGCAAACCTAAGCTAGGGTTCCGTTGAACTCCTAGGGTCATGTCAGGTTACATCTTCTGACTCAGGGCCATTGACCTGGGTGTCTGCCTACATGCAGGTGTCTGGCACATGTCAGACTGCACATTTTCGTCCAGAGTGTCCAATGAAATTGGTGTGGGCTCAGGGGACTTCAGGTGTCTCCCAATAGGGAGGGTTTGTGCAACCGTGTTGCACAGAGATTCCTTCGGGCCGGCAGGCAGAGTCCTGCACTCTGACTCCAGAGGCCCCATCCTGGACTGCCTGTCGGCCAGGACTTTGGGAACAAAAGACTGGGAACACATAATTGGTTTAGGTTTAGGGGCGAGGTGATGGCAGGCCCGATCTGCAGACTATGTGGTCAGTGCCTTGGGATCTGAAATTAGGGCGATGGAGAGGGGGAAACACACGCTTTTCTGTCTGGGTTGTGTGTCTCCCTTGGAGATGGAATGGAGGGGTGGCCTCATGGGGCCATGGGAGATTCTTCCTCGCTTGGGATACTGCCCAGCTCCCAAGGATTTGGTGTCTTTCAGGGGAAGGGAAGAGCGATGTGTTCCATCTCAGGGATTGCGCCATAGCAGGGATTCCAGAGTCAGCTTCTGATTACTGTTGCCTGGAGCACCAGACTGTGGGTGAGGATTTGGGCAATGGGCATAGCAGCCCTGATATGCGGTCTCATAATCCAGCTAGCGAGGGGGCTTGTTTTCATGTGGGGTCAGTCTGAGGGCCACTATGCCTATTTTGGCCCAGGGCGGCCATCCTGTGTGGGCCTGGTCTAAAGGGCCATGCAGCTGACTCCCACTCTTAGGGTTTGACCCCCAGCCCCACAGCAGGCTTTTCCTGCCATGGGGATGGTGTAGTGCCCTTTTGTGCTTGAGGTTTCCTCATTGGCTGGGATTTGAGCAAAGGTCTGGGCACAGATGCCTGAATACCCAGGTTGAGTAGACTTGGGCCATATACGTTCCCACCTGCAGGATATGGAGCACGCTACCTGGGGGCTGATAGGAATTCGGAGATCAAGCTCTGTCAGACAGAGCATTAGTGCTCAGGGAGGCCTAGCATATTAGTGTGCCGTCGAGGTCCGTGCAGGTTGAACTCACGTGGGGATTCTGTGCAAATCCATAGGTTCCTTCTATCTCAATGGCTGGCAGAAGGCTGCACGGTGGCTCCAGAATTCCCAATCTGGAGTGCTTGCAGGGCAGAAGGGAGAGGATAGAAGCCAGAATACACAAGCGCCGGTTCAGTTCACTGCCAAGCATATGGCAGTTCCAGTGTTCAGCATCTGACATGAGATCAGCAGCAGCTGAGTTTGGGCGAGTGTAAGATGGTAGCTCACGCTGGAGTTCTTGCCTCTCATGACTGAAGAATGGAGGGGTGGCCTCAGGAGTCCATGGGGTTTTTCCCATGCTGGAGCTAGTGAGCTGCTCTGAACAGCAACCTTTCCTTCTCTGGGATAGGAAGAGTCCATTCTAATGGCTCCTGGCTCCCCCATATGGAAAGACTTGGTAGCAGAGCTCACCACATAGATGCCTGGGAAGCCGATCTCAGCTTACCCTTGCAGCTCAGGAACAAGGCAGTTTCGATCTGGTGGCTCTGGGGTGATGAACCCTGGGGGCTGAGTTGACAGGGATCCTCATGCTGATGGGTCACAATGCTGGCTTGTGTCCAGTGAGAACTTACTATGTGTCAGAGTCTCAGGTACAATGCAGGATTCTCCCCATCTGAGGGTTGGACCAGCTCCCGAGAGCCAGGTTGCCTTCTGGGGACAGGAGGTATTTTGTTATGTGGACAGCGACCAAACATTGGAACATATAAATGTATTTCGGAACTTGCCTCTGGGGACAGATGCCTGCAAATTTAAGCTAGGGTTCCATTGAAGTCCCAAGGGCATGTCACATTCCACCTTCTGACCCCGGGTCATTGACCTGGGTTTCTGCCTGGTGGCAGGTGTCTGGCATGTGTCAGAATCCCCTTTTTTTCCCAGAGCGACCTACGAAATTGTGGTGGGCTCAGGGGCCTTGCAATTGTCTCCCAATCTGGAGGTTTTGTTCAACTGTGATGAGCACAGTTTCCTTCTGAATGGCAGTCAGTGTCCTGTGCTTTGGCTCCAGAGGCCCCGTCCTGGAGGGCCTGTCAGCCAGGGCTTTGGGAACAAAAGTCTGCAAACACAAGCTAAGGTTAGCATGAGGTTTGAGGTGACAGCAGGCCTGATCTGCGGACGATGACAACAGTACCCCGGGATATGAAATTAGTTGGATGGCGAGGCAGGAGTGCAGGCTTTTCTGTAGGGGTATGTGTCTTGGATAGCCACAGAAATGAGGGGTGGCTTCATGGGGACATGGGAGATTCTGCCTCTGTCAGGATTCTGCCCAGCTCCCAAGGGTTGGTGTCCTTAGGAGGGGGAAGGGAAGAGTCCTGTTTTTGTCTCACAGGTAGAGCCATATCAGGGATCCCAGAGTTGGCTTCTGGGTTAGTGCTTCTGGAGAACGAGACTGAGGGTGAGGATTTGTGCCTAGGGGCAAGGCAGGCCCTCTATGCGGGCTCTTGGTCTAGCTAGATAGGGGGCTTGTTTGAAACCGGGCTCAGGCTGAGGGTCACAATGCCTGTTTGTGGCCAGAGTCACCCTTATATGTGGGTGTGGGCTCATGGGCCATGCAGACGGCTCCCACACTGACAGCAAGCTTTTCCTGCCGTGGGGAAGGAGGATAGTTCTTTTGTGCTTCAGATTCCCCCATAGGCTGGAATTTGAGTCATGGTCTCTGCACAGATGCCTGAATACCCAGGTTGGGTAGAGATGACAGTCTGGCCTTGGCACGTCCCACTTGCAAGATATTGGGCCCACTACCTCGGGGGCTGATGGGAGGACAGGTCTCGGGCTATGTCAGACAGAGCCTTAGTGCACAGGGCGGCCTAGGATATTGGGGTGCCATTGAGGGCCATGCAGGTGGATCATCTTGTGTGGATTCTGGACAAACCATAGGACCTTTCTTCTTTCTGGAGGGCATGCAGAAGGCTGCGTTGTCTCTCCAGAATTCCCAATCTGGAGGGCCTGCTGGCCATGAAGTTGAGGAGAGAAATCTGAACGCACAAGCGCTGGTTCAGTTCAGTGCCGAGTGCATGGTAAATCCAATGTTCAGTGTATGACTCGAGATCTCTAGCACCAAAGTCAGGGCGAGTGTAGGATGGTCGCTCGCGCTGGAGTTTGTGTACATGATGGCCGACGAATGGAGGGGAGGCCTCAAGATTCCAGGGAGGTTTTCCCAGGTTGGGACTTGTGAACTGCTCCAAACAGCAAGATTTCCTTCTGTGGGACAGGGGGTGCCTGTTTCAATGGATTCAGGTCTCCCATATGGAAATACTTGGTAACAGAGCTGTCCTCATGGACGCCTGGAAATCCCAGCTCAGCTTACACTTGCAGCCCAGGAATAAGACGGTTCCGATCTGGTGGCTCTGGGGCGAATTGCCCAGGGGACTGTGTTGACAGGGAGCCTCAAGCTGATGGATCACAATGCTGGCTTGTGTCCCATGAGACCTAGGTATGTGGCAGAGGCTCTGGCACCATGCAGAATTCTCCACCTGTGAGGAGTGGATGCAGCTCCTTAGAGCCAGGTTGCCTTCTGGGAACAGAAGGTGTGCTGTTTTTGCATAAGGGACCTAGCCTTGGAACATAGGTAAGTAAGTACTCTGAACATTCCTCTGGGGAATGATGCCTGCATACCTAAGCTAGGATTCCACTGAGATCCTAGGGGCATGTCAGTTTCCATCTTCTGAGTTAGGTCCATTGACCTGATCGTCTGTCTGGAATTAGGTGTCTGGCATGTGTCAGGATGTGCATTTCTGACTAGAGCGGCCAACGAAATTGGTGGTCTCAGGGTCCTTGCATGTGTCTCCCAATCTGGAGGGTTTGTGCAACTGTGATGAGCAGAATGTCCTTCGGAATGGCAGGAGAGTCCTGTACTGTGGCTCAAGAGGCCCCATCCTGGAGGGCCTGTGGGCCAGGGCTTTGGGGACAAAAGTCTGCAAACACAAACTCGGTTTAGTGTGAGGGGCAAGGTGATGGCAGGCCCGATATGCAGACCGGGAGGGCTCTTCTTCTTTTTGAAGGGCTGGCAGAAGGCTGTGTTGTGGCTCTAGAATTCCCAATCTGAAGGGCTTGTTGGCCAGGAGGGTGAGGACGGAAATCTGCATGCACAAGCACCATTTCTGTTCAGTGCTGAGCACATGCTAGTTCCGATGTGCAGCGTCTGACTCGAGATCTCCAGCACCTGAGTCAAGTGAGTGTCAGATTGTCGCTCATGCTGGAATTTGTGTGCATGATGCTAGATGAAAGGAAGGGGGGCCTCATGAGCCCATGGAGGTTTTCCCAGACTGGGCCTTGTGAGCTGCTCTGAACAGCAAGCTTTCCTTCTGCGGGAAAGGGTGAGTCCCTTTTGATGGCTCCATGGTCCCCCATATGGAAAGACATGATAGCAGAGCTCACCTCATAGATGTCTGGAAAGCCCAGCTCAGCTTATCCTTTTAGTTCAGGAACAAGGCAGTTTTGATCTGATGGCTCTAGGGCAAGTGCTCAGGGTGCTGAGTTGACAAGGAGCCTCATGCTGATGGGATTTCCATGCTGGGTGGTGTCAAGGGAGACCTTAGAATGTGTAGGGAGCTCAGGTGCCATACAGGATTCTCCTCCCCTGAGGATTGGACACAGCTCTCAAGAGCCAGGTTGCCTTCTGGGGACAGGAGGTGTTCTGTTTTTTGGATCAGGGACCTAGCGTTGGAACATATGTAGGTACTAATGTAGGGGCCTGGTTATCCAGAGGAACTTACTTGTAAACCCCGGATATAAGGACGGGCCTGGCCAGATTGCCTTATCCAATCAGTGGGGTGTGCATATATTAAATGTGGTGAGTTGAGATCTCATTGGCCACCTCTGTGTGGGCCAGGCTCAACCACCTCTATAAATGTTAGTCTGTGATGCTGGCAGTGGGGGGGGGATAAGTAGGAGGACTTAGAATAGCCGTTAGAGAATAGGAGGAGTTAGAATAGCCGTTAGAGTAGTAGCAGGAGTTAGAGTAGCCATTAGAGTAGCAATTGGGAGCCATTAGGGTAGTCATGGGAGTGATAGCGATGGTGTCGTCCGGAGCTTCAGAGCTCAGGATCATCGGGAGCATTGGGAGCAGCATTGCTGGGGGCGTCACCGCCATGAGTGGCCTTGCCTCCCCAAGCAGTAGCACGACCAGCGATTCGCCTCACTGTAGCCTCGTCATGACCCCCTCACCGCCCCGTGCTGCGGCTTCACCAGAGCGACATCATTCTGGTGAGCAGCCTCGTCGGCTTGCAACCTCGTTGGAGAGTGGCCTGGTCTGGGGAGGCCTCTTCATCATCGGTTTCGGCCTTCGTTCAGTGTGTGGCCTCGTCCAGAATGGCCTTGTCTGGGGAGCGGCCTTGTCAGAGTGGCGTCATGGGGAGTAGAGTCTGTGTCATCAGGGCTGTCATCCTCGTCATCCTTGCCTCTTTGTCATTTTGAACAGCGTCCTTGTCGTCGTCGCCTCTACATAAAAATGGACCCGACCGGTCGGTTTGATTTTCGATGCTTGGTGTGAAATAAAGCTTTGCTTGATTTTCGCTTTGTGTCAGTCTGATTCCTTTGATCACGGACCCTAAGACTGGGGGCTTGCCAGGGATCAAACAACGAGAACTGAGCCACCATTGGAATTTATGTGAAAAGCCTCCAGAGGTGTTGAGATCTTGTTGGAGCACCAGGTTATGGCCCACCGGGGACAACTGGACACAGCTATGCTCCCCTGGGCCAGAGTGGATGCGGGGATGCCCCATTCCTCTGTTGGTAGATCGACATTGGGTTCGAGTCACCTTGGCGGGGGGTTTCAAGTCCCCTTAGATGGTCAGGGGGTTCGAGTACCCCTACACAGTCACCCGGGATTTGAGTCCCCCTAGGCGGTCACCAGGGGGTTTGATCCCCTAGGCAGTCAGGACGTTTGCATCCATCTACGCGGTCTTTGGGTGTTCACATCCCCGGAGGCAGTCACTGGTGATTCGAGTCCCCCTAGGCGGTCAGGGGGTTTAAGTCCCCCTAGAAAATCCCTACAGGTGGCGGGATAACTGGGCCTGCAGTTGTCTTTGTCTTGTCTTTTTGTTTTCTGCTGTGTTGTTTGTTGTGTTTGGGGGAATGGGACAGGCATAGAGTAAGGGGACTCTGACTTTTGTCTCTCTGTTCCTCACAGTAGATGTGGGGCTTCGTCCTCACTCATTTTGTGTGTTAAGGGCTATAACTGGAGCCAACTGGGGTTAGTCTAATTTGGGAGAGAGACTTTAAAGAATATTCCCAAGCAGCTTCCAAAACTCCCTTTCTTTTGGGGAATTCCTTGCCTTATCTGGCCTGACGTGGACTGCCTAGCCCTTCCCCTTGCTGATAAGGGTCATCATTTGTTATTTAACCATAACTATTCTGAGTTTTTTTGTCATTTGTAATTGATTTAATTCTCTTGTAAGATGAAGTCCGCCTTAAAGGAAATTCATATATGAGACTTTCAGATCAAATATGGTTCTTTGATATTTTGAAATCCTGGAACTGAATTTTCAGAAGTAAAAGTTTCACTTGCACTAAACCAGAATTAATATGGTGACTCAAGTTAAGAATGAGTCTCCAGGAGCTTTCCTAGAAAGGCTCATTGAAGCCTAAAAAATGTATAGCCTGATCGACCCTGAGGCACCCGAAAATCAGGGGGCAGTGAATCTTGCTTTTGCCAATCAGTCAGCCCCGGATATAAGGAAGAAACTTCAGGAAATTGAAGGATTTGAAGGGAAGAATCTGATTGAGCTATTGAGAATAGCAGAAAAGTAATTTAACAAGAGGGATTCACAGGAGGATGAAAAACAGACAAAAAGCTGGTTAAGGTTTTGGCATTACATGAGATAGGTAGAAGATAGTAAATGGAAGGAAAAGCATAAGCACAGAGAAGGCAGGTGGGAATACTTAGATTCAGATAAGTGTGTTTACTGTAAGGAAAAAGGACACTGGGTCAGGGAGTGCCCCAAAAGGAAGATGGCAATGCTGGCCACCAGAGTACAAATTGAAGTGAAAGGGAAATCAGTTGATTTTTTTTTTTTTTTTGGTGGAAACGGGAGCCCAGTTTTCATCATTACTTAAACCTATAGGAAAACTCTCTGGAGAGGAAGTTTGGGTACAAGGAGCAAATGGCACAGCGAGACATAAATGGACAACATAAACGTCTTTAAATCTGGCCTTGGGAGTAGTGAAACATCGGTTTTTTGTCCTCTCTAATGCCCCATATAACTTGATGGGAAGAGATCTCCTCCACAAGTTACAAGCTGGCATTCAGTTCTCAGAAGGAGACATGACTGTAACCTTAAGACAACACCCTGTACAGGTGCTTATGGCAGCAGTAGATGAATACCTCCTTTATGAGCCAGTCTCAAAACCAGAGGAGACAAAGGCGGGGAGTCTTCTCCAAATCCTACAGGTGAAGTTTACCAAGGTCTGGGCAGAAGGGAAGCCCCATGGCTTGGCCAGGGGACAACCTCCAGTGGTGGTACAATTAAAGGCGATGCCTATAGGTGTTCACTTTTGGCAGCACCCCCTTCGCCGGGAAGCAATGGAAGGGATCAAAGAGTACATTAACCACCTCCGAGGAGAAGCAATCCTAGTTCCTTGCAAATCTCCATGGAACACACCTTTGACACCCATCAAAAAGGCCGAGACTCTGGAGTACTGACCCATTCAGGAATTGTGGGAAGTTAATAAACGTGTTGAAGATATTCACCCAAAGGTGCCTAACCCATATATCCTACTCTTCCTCCTGGGCCCCAAAAGAACTGTGTATACCATCTCAGATCTCTAGGATGCATTTTTCTGCATATCTTTAGCATGGGAAACTCAACCCCTTTTTGCTTTTGAGTGGTCCAACCCTCAGTCAGGATTCCATATATTTTTTTTAAATTTAATTTTATTTATTTTATTTGACAGAGAGAGACGTAACAAGTAGGCAGAGAGGCAGGCAGAGAGAGAGGGAGAAACAGGCTCCCCACTGAGCAGAGAGCCCGATGCGGGGCTCGATCCCAGGACCCTGAGATCATGACCCGAGCCGAAGGCAGAGGCCTAAACCACTGAGCCACCCAGGCGCCCCATGGATTCCATATTTTTTGACGAGGCACTACACAAGGATTTGCATAAGTACAGAATCTCCAACCCAGTAGTCACTCCGTTACAGTATGTTGATGACTTGCTCATAGCCGCTGAGGACTATAAGTCATGCTTGGGGGGGACAAGAGCTCTCTTACAGGCTCTGCAGGGAAAAGGGTATTGGGTGTCAGCAAAGAAAGAACAGCTCTGTCAGAGCCATGCCACATATATAAGCTTTGATCTGCATGAGGAAGTGCGTTCACTGAGTCCAGGAAACAGGTGATCACCCGATACCCTCTCCCAACCATGTCCCAACAAGTCAGGGAATTTTTTGGACGGTGGGTTACTGTAGGCTGTGGATACTGCAGGTTGCAGAGATTGTCCAACCTCCTTTCAAAATGGCAAAAGGCGGGGGGGGGGGGGCTCACTATGATAGAGTGGACAGCTGAGGCAGAAGGAGCATTTCGGTAATTACAAACAGCTGTACTGAGTGCATTGTCCATCCCAGATGTTACCAAGCCCTGTCACTTGAATGTGGATGAAAATGCAGGCATGGCCAAAGGAATTTTGACTCAGAATCTGGGGCCTTGGCAAAGGCCAGTAGCCTTTCTTAACAAGAAACTAGATCCAGTAGTGGCTGGGTTCCCCTCTTGCCTCTGCATAATTGCTGCCACGGCCCTCTTGGTCAAGATGCAAGAAAATTGAATTTGGGTCAAAATCTCATCTTGACCATAACCCATGCTCTTGAGGGCCTTCTCCTGACTAGACCAGACCGATGGATGACAAACACCTGAGTGACAGGGTATAAGGCCCTCCTCCTCAATGTACCAAGAGTGATGTTCCGACACCTGGAAGTGCTAAATCCAGCCACGCTGCTGCCAGAGGAGATGGCTGACCATCCACACAACTGCGGGGATGTCCTAACCCAAGTCGCAGGAATAAGATCGGATCTCATAGACATTCCCCTCGCGGATGCTGAGATGACTCTGTTCACAGATGGGAATAGCTACGTGGTCAATGGAAAGAGGTATACAGGGGTTGCGGTGGTTTATCCTGAGCAGAAACTCTTTACAGAAACCCTGCCACACGGAACTTTGGCACAAAAAGTGGAACTAATTGCAGGCACTAAGGCACTGTAGATGGCCAACGGTAAAACCACCAACATCTATACAGACAGCAGGTATGTCTTTGTTACTCTCCATATACATGGGGCTATTTATAAAGAAGGGGGCCAATTAACAGCAGAAGGAAAAGGAATTAAAATCAGAGGAGAAATATTGGCTCTCCTCCAGGCTATTTGTGACCCAAAAGTTGTGGCCGTTATGCATTGCCTGGGACAAGAAAAGGGGACTGATCTGATTTCAAAAGGAAAGCAATTAGCAAATCAAGCCACAAAGCAAGCAGCCCGAGAAACAGTACAAGAACTGGTTACACTCCCAGCTCCAGCCCTACCAGAAAAACTGAATTATTCAGAAGAAGATTTAAAGTATTTACATAAATGGGTTAAATTTGACTATGAAGGGGACGGGCTAAGACTGAAGCAGGAAAAACAATTCTTCCTCGAAGACTAGGCAAAAAGTTAGTAGACCAGATACATCAGCGTACTCATTTGGGGACTTGCAAACTCAAGGAGCTTATAGGCAAGCAGTTCCAGTTTTCTAACTTAGGGCGTATGGTTCAGGATGTAGTTGATAGATGTGCTCGATGCCAGATAGTTAATGTGGGAAGAACTTAAATGGGTAAGGTTCAGGTAAGGAACCGGGAATTTCTTGGGAAATAGATTTTACAGAAATGAAACCTGGAAAATATGGGCAGAAGTACATGTTAGTTTTTGAAGATACCTTTGCAGGCTGGGTAGAGGCTTTTCCCACCAAACATGAGACGGCAAGAGTGGTAGCCAAAAAGGTACTAGAAGAAATAATTCCTAGGTTTGGGCTGCCTCTCACAATCGGGTCAGACAATGGTCCTGCATTTCTGAGTTCAGTCTCATGGGTATTGGCCAAGACCGTGGGCACTAATTGGAAACTATATTGTGCCTACTGGCTCCAGAGTTCTGGGCAAGTAGAGAGAATGAACCGGACTCTTGAAGAGACCTTGACAAAACTAATTCTGGAGACTGGTGGTGGATGGGTGGATCTCCTTCCTTTCGCCCTCCTCACGGCATGATGTATACCCTATTTAAGCAAGGTGACCCCATTTGAAATAATGTTTGGGAGACCCCCCACTCTCTGTCCTTGACTACAAGATATTGACCAAGCATAAATGACTGATCAGTCTGTACTCCAGTCACTGCAGGCATTACAGTCTGTCTTAAAAAAAGCCTGCTCAGTGATCCAGATGGCCCACACTGGGACGGAGACTGTGGTGGAACCACATCCTTACCAACCTGGGGACTTGGTTTGCATATGTCGCTATCAAGTGGGAAACTTGGAGCCTCGCTGGAAGGGACAATGTACTGTTATCCTGACCACCCCCATGGCAGTAAAAGTAGAAGGCATCAGGGCCTGGATTCACGTGGGTCACATCAAATGAGCCAAGGACTAGGATGCTCCCCAGAGATGGAAGCTGCAGCTGATGGACACTGGTGACCATGGACTAAAGCTAAGACTAAAAAACTGTGAGTTTATTGTTGCTCCTATTGTTACCTGTTTATTTAAAGTATAGGTGGGAAATTAGATGAACAGAATTAGGATAAAAATGGAAAAGGTTATACAAAGCGTTGAATGGCTAACTCATCAGCCGACTGTGCATTATGGTTACGTTTTGGCCCCTGTATTATAAACCCCCTAATGTCATTTGTACCAAAGAAAATTGGAGCGATAAAAATGTAAGTCTTACATGTTAATAAACCCCCTTACAACAAGAGAACATAGAACTGGCTGAAAAGTCAAGGATTTGACTAATTTCCAAAGAGAAGGGGGGAATGGAGAGGCCTGTTTAGCCAAAGAAACTTTCATCCCCGGACATAGGGGTGGGCCAGACCAGATAGCCATATCCAATCAGTGGGGTGCACATATATTAACTGTGGTGAGTTGAAATCTAATTGGCCACCTGTGTGTGAACCCAAATCAACCACCACTCTAAATGTTAGTCTGTGAATCTGGGAGGGGGGAGAACTAGGAGGAGTTAGAATAGCCATTGGAGAAGTAGGAGGAGTTAGAATAGCCTTTAGATATGTAGGAGAAATTAGAATAGCCATTAGGGAAGTAGGAGGAATTAGAATAGCCGTTAGAGAAGTAGGAGGAGTTAGATAGCCGTTTGAGAAGTAGGAGGAGTTTGAATAGCCATTAGAGAAATAGAAGGAGTTAGAGTAGTTGTTAGAGAAGTAGGAGGAGTTAGAATTGCCGTTAGAATAGCACAATAGCTGTTAGAGAGGCCGTTGGGAGCCATTAGGGTAGTCATAGGAGTCATAGCGTTGGGCTTGTCAGGAGCAGTGCCGCCCCAAGCCACGTCCTGCCTGCAGCAGCCTCGCCACCGTGAGCCACGGCCTTGCTGGAGTGGCCTGGCTGGAGTGGCCTCACCAGAGTAGGGTCATTCCGGGGAGGGACTCATTGGCATGCAGCCTCATCATCGAGCGGCCTCCTCCAGAGCAGCCTCCTCCAGAGCAGCCTCTTCATCGTCGGGAGCGGCCTTGTCCGGAGCAGCCTCTTCATTGTTGGGAGTGGCCTCTTCTGGTGTATGGCCTCATCTGGGGAGCGGCCTCCTCTGGGGAGTTGCCTTGTAGGAGTGGCCTCATGGGGAGCAGAGACTGTCATCAGGATTGTCGTCCTCATCATCCTCACCACTTTGTCATCAAGAGCGGTGACCTCGTCATCGTCTCCTCTACGTAAGAGATGGCCTTGACCGGTGTGCTGGTTTCTCATGCTTGGCGTGAAATAAAGCTTTTCTTCATTTTCACTTTGTGTCAATCTCGTTCCTTGGGTCATGGACCCTAAAGCTGTTTTCTGTCTCGGTGGTCCTGCCATAGCATGGATTCCAGAGTTTGTGTCTGGGACCGTGTGCCTGGAGAACCCGACCGAGAGTGAGGATTTGGGTCTAGGGACATGTTATGTCTATTATGCAGGCTCCTGGTCCAGCTAGCGAGGGGGCTGGTTTGTAAGTGGGCTCAGGATGAGGGTCACAATGCCTGTTTGGGGCCAGGGAAGACGTCCTGGTTGGGGGTGGTCTCATGCTCCATTGAGCTGGCTCCAACTCTGAGAGTTAGACCCCCATCCCCACAGCAAACTTTTCCCATCATGGAGAAGGAGGAGTGCTCTTTACGCTTGAGGATCCCCCATTGGCCGTGATTTGAGCTATGGTCTGGGCACAGAAGCCTGAATACCCAGGTTGGGTAGAGATGAGAGTCTCTGCCCTTAGCACGTCCCACATGCAGGATATGGGGCCCGCTACCTGGGGAGCTGATGGTAGTTCGTTACTCAGGCTGTGTCAGAGCATTAGTGTACAGGGCGGCCTAGGGTATTGGGGTGCCATCGAGTTCCGTGCAGGTTGATCCTCAAGTGGGGATTCAGGGCTGAACCCAAGGCCCCTTCTTCTTTCAGGAGGGCAGGCAGAAGCCAGCATTGGGACTCCTGAATGAACAATCTGGAGGGCTTGCGGCCCAGGTGGGTGAGGACAGAATTCTGAACACACAAGCGACCATTCACTTCAGTGCCGAGCCCCTGCCATTTCCAATGTGTAGTGTCTGATTTGAGATCTCAGAACTGGAGTCAGGGCAAGTGTCAGATGGTCGGTCATGCTGGAGTTTGTGTCCATGATGACCAATGAATGGAGGGGTGGCCTCATGAGGCCATGGATGTCTTTCCAGGCTTGGGCTTGGAAGCTTCTATGAACAGCAAGATTTCCTTCTGCACTACAGGGGGAGTCCATTTGAAAAGCATAAGGGTCTCCCATATGGGAAGAAGTCTTAGAAGAAGTCACTGAATGGACGCTTGGAAAGCCCAGCTCCATAAACTCTTCCAGCCCAAGAACAAGGCCATTTCGATATGATGACTCTGGGGCAAAGGGCCCAGGGGGCTGAGGTGACAGGGAGACTCATTCTGATGGGTCACAATGCTGGCTTGTGTCCAGCAAGACCTTAGACTGTGGCGGGGATTCAGGCTCCATGCAGAATTCTCCTCCCCAGAGGGTTGGACGCAGCTTCCAAGAGCCAGGTTGCCTTCTCGGGACAGGAGATCTTCTGTTTTGTGGCTCAGGGATCAAGTTTTGGACCATATGTAGGTATTACAGAGTTTGCCTCTGGAGACAGATTCCTGCAAACCTAAGCTAGATTTCTGTTGAGGTCCTAGGGGTATGTCAGGTTCCATCTTCAGATTCGGGTCATTGACCCGGGTGACTGCCTGGATGTAGGGGTCTGGCCTGTGTCCAAAAGCGCCTTTTATACAAGCGCCTTATATACAACGAATTTTGGGTGGGCTCAGGGGAATTGCAAGTGTCTCCCAATCTGGAGGGATTGTGCAAATGTGACAGGAAGAGTTTCCTTCAGGTGGGCAGGCAGAGTCCTGTGCTGTGGCTCCAGAGGCCTCATCCTGGAGGACCTGATGGCCAGGTCTTTGGGGACAAGAGTCTGTACACCCAAACTCGGGATAGGGTTAGTGGCAGGGTGATGGCAGGCACAATCTTCGAACCATGAAGGCACTGCCATGCGATTTGAAATGATGGCGACGGGGAGGCGGGAGCGCAGACTTTTCGGTCTGGGTTGTGTGTCGTGGTTGGCCACAGACTAGAGAGGTATCTTCGGGGGAAAGGGAAGAGTGCTGTTTTCCATCTCACGGTCCCACCATAGCAGGGATTCCAGTTTCGGCTTCTGTGTTTGGGCGCCAGGAGAACCCCACCAAGGGTGAGGATTTGGACCGAGTTGCATGTCAGGCCTGGTATTCAGGTTCCTGGTCCAGCTAGCGAGGGTGCTGGTTTGAAAGTGGGCTCAGGCTGAGGGACACAATGCCTGATTGTGGCCAGGGCAGCCTCCTGAGTGGGCGTGGTCTCATGGAGGTAAGACCTCCATCTCCAAAGCAGCTTTTCCCGTCCTGGGGAAGGAGGGGTGCTCTTTGATGCTTCAGGTTCCCACATCGTCCGGATTTTAGCTATGTTCTGGATGCAGACGCCTGAATACCCAGGTTGTGGAGAGATGACTGTCTCTGGCCTTGGCACGTCCCACCTGCAGGATATGGGGCCCGATAACTTAGGTGTTGATGGGAGGTCAGGCCTAGGAAGTGTCAGACAGAGCATTAGTACACAGCGCGGCCTAGGACACTGAGGTGCCGTCGAGGTCTGTGTATGTTGATCATCACGTGGTGATTTTGTGCAGACCGCTAGGACCCTTATTCTTTCTGGAGGGCAGGCAAAAGACTGCGTTTTGGCTCCCGAATGAACCATCTGGAGGGCTGGTGGGCCAGGAGGGTAAGGACGGAATTTAGAAACACAAGTTCCGGGTCTGTTCAGTGCCAAGCACAATACATTTCCAATGTGCAGATTCTGACTCAAGATCTCCAGCACCTGAGTCAGGGCACGTATCAGAATTCGCTCATGCTGGACTTTGTGTCCATGAGGGCCAACGAATGGAGGGGTGGATTCATAAGGCCATGGAAGTGTTCCCAGGCTGGGGCTTGTGAGCTACTCCAAACAGCAAGCTTTCCTTCTGCGGGAGAGGGGGAGTCCGTTTGGATGGCACCAGGATCCCCCGTATGGATAGACGCCATAGCAGAAGTCACCGCATAGATGCCTGGAAAGCACAGCTCTGCTTACCCTTCCAGCCTGGACAAGGCCCTTTTGATATGTTGGGTCTGGGCAAAGTGCTCAGGGCCTGAGGTGACAAGGAGGCTCATTCTGATCGGTCAAAATGCTGACTGGTTTCCAGGGAGACCTTAGAATGTGGCGGGGGCTCAGGCGCCATGCAGGATTCTCCTCCCCTGAGGGTTGGAAGCAGCGCCCAAGAGTCTTTTTGATTTCTGGGGACAGGAGGTGTTCTGTTTTGTTTCTCCAGGATCAAGTGTTGGACAATATAGGTATTCCAGGGTTTGCCTCTGGAGGTAGATACCTGCAAACCTAGGCTAGTGTTCCATTGAAGTCCTGGGGGTATGTCAGGTTCCATCTTCTGACTCAGGGACATTGACCTGGGTGTCTGCCTGGAGATAGGTGTCTGGCATGTGTCCGCAAGCACCTTTTTTCCAATTCAGCGAGCGAATTAGGGGTGGACTCAGGGGCATTGCAGGTGTCTCCCAATCTGGAGGGTTTGTGCAAATGGGATGGCATCAGAGCTTCCTCCCGGTGGGCAGGCAGAGTCCTGTGCTGTGACTCCAGAGGTTCCATCCTGGAGGTCCTGTCAGCCAGGGCTTTGGGGACAAAATTATGCAAACACAAACTCGGGATAAGGTTCTGGGCGAGTGATGGCTGGCCCAATCTGTGGACCGTGAGGGCAGTGCCATGGCATCTGAAATTATTTCTATGGGGAGGTGGGAGTGCAGGCTTTTCTGTCTGGGATGTGTGTCTTGGTTGGCCACAGAATGTATGGTATCCTAATGGGGCCATGGGATATTCTAACTTTGTAAGGATTCTACCTGGCTCCCAAGGGTTTGGTGTCTTTCGTGGGGAAGGGAAGAGAGCTGTTTTCCATCTCATGTGTCCCATCATAGCAGGGATTCCAGAATAGGTTTCTGGGTCCGGTTGCCTGGAGAACCCAACAGATGGTGAAGATTGGGCCTAGGGGCATGTCACACCCGATATGTGGGAGCCTGGTTCAGCTAGCGAGGGGGCTGGTTTGAAAGCGGACTCAGGCTGAGGGTTACATGCCTGTTTGTGGCCAGGGAAGCCCTCCTGGGTGGGCTTAGTTTCATGGGGCATGCAGCTGGCTCCCACTACGAGGGTTCGACCCCCATCCCCACAGCAAGCTTTACCCATTGTGGGGAAGGAGGAGTGCTCTTTGATGCTTGAGATTCCCACATAGACCGGGATTTGAGCTATGATTTGGGCACAGACCCCTGAATAGCCTAGTTGGGTTGAGGTATCAGTCTCTGGACTTGGCACATCCCACCTGGCGGATATGGTGCCTGCTACCTGGGGCCTGATGGGAGGTCGGAGCTCAGGCTGTGTCAGGCAGAGCATTAGTGCACAAGCGGCCTAGCACATTGATATGCCTTCGAGGTCCTTGCAGGTTGATGCTCACTTGGGGATTCTGGGAATACCCCTTGGGCCCTTCTTTCTAGAGGGCAGGGACAAGACTGCGTTGTGGCTCCCGAAGGAACAATCCAGAAGGCTGGCGGGCCAAGAGGGTAGGACAGAATTCTGAAGATACAGGTGCTGGTTTCTTTCATTGCCGAGCACATGGTATTTCCAAAGTGCAGCGTTTGAATTGAGATCTTCAGGACCTGAGTCAGGGCATATTTAAGATGGTCGCTCATGCTGGAGTTTGTGTCCAGGATAACCGACGAATGGAGGGGTGGCCTCATGACGTCATGGAGGTCTTCCTAGGCTGAGGCTTGTAAGCTGCTCCAAACAGCAAGCTTTCTTTCTGCAGGACAGTGGGGTCTGTTTTGATGGCACCAGGGTCCCCATATGCAATGATGTCATAGCAGAAGTCACAGCATGGATGCCTAGAAAGCCCAGATCCTCTTAGCCTTCCAGCCCAGGAACAAGGCCCTTTTGATCTGGTGTCTCTGGAGCTAAGTGCCCAGGGGACTGAGGTGAGAGGGAGCCTCATTCTGATGGGTCACAATGGTGGCTGGTGTCCAGGGAGACCTTAGAATGTGGCGGGGGCTCAGGCGCCATGCAGGATTCTCCTCCCCTAAGGGTTGGATGCAGCTCCCAAAAGCCAGGTTGCATTCTGGGGACAGGAGGTGTTCTGTTTTGTGGTCCCGGGATCAAGTGTTGGAACATACATAGGTATTCCAGAGCTTGCCTCTGGAGGCAGATGCCTGCAAACCGAAGCTAGGTTTAGGTTGAGGTCGAAGGGATATGTCAGGTTCCATCTTCTGACTCAGGGCCATTGATCTGGGTGTCTGCCTGGAGGTAGGTGTCTGGCATGTGTTTTAATGTACCTATTTTCCAAGGTGGCCAATGGATTTGGGGTGGGCTCATGGGCATTGCAGTTGTCTCCCAATCTGGAGGGTTTGTACAAATGTGACGGGCACAGTTTCCTTCGGGTGTGAAGGCAGAGTCCTGTGCTGTGCCTCCTGAGGCCCCATCCTGGAGGGCCTGTTGGCCAGGGCTTCGGGGATAAAAGTCTGCAAACACAAACGGGATAGGGTTATGGGCGAGGTGATGGACAGCCCGATCTGCAGACCATGAGGGCAGTGCCCAGGATCTAAAATGAATGTGAAGGGGAGGCAGGAGCGGGGGCTTTTATGTCTGCATTGTATGTCTTGCTTGGCCATGGAATGGAGTGGTAATCTCATGGGGCCACAGGAGATTCTGCTTCTGTGAAGATTCTGCCTGGCTTCTAAGGGTTTAGTATCTTTTGGGGGGAAAGAAACAGTGCTGATTTCCGTCTCATTGTCCTGCCATAGCAGAGATTCCTGAGTTGGCTTCTGTGTCCGGGCGGCTGGAAACCCAATCGAGGTTGAGGATTTGGGCCTAGGATCATGTCAGGCCCACTATGCGTGCTCCTGGTCCAGCAAGCGAGAGGGCTGGTTTGAAAGCGGGCTCAGGCTGAAGGTCACAATGCCTTTTTGTGGCCAGGGCAACCCTCCTGGGCGGGCGAAGTACATGGTCCATGCAGCTGGCGCCCACTCTGAGGGTTACACCCCCATCCCCACAGCAAGCTTTTGCCATCATGGTGAAGGAGGAGTGCTATTTTTTGCTTCAGATTCCCCCATAGCCTGAAATTTGAGCTATGGTCTGTAAACAAATGCCTGGATACTGTGGTTGGTTAGAAATGACATTATATGGTCTTGGCATGTACCCACGTGTAGGATTCAGGGCCCTTTATCTTGGGGGTTGATGGGAGGTCGGGGATCAGGTTGTGTCAGACAGAGTATTAGTGCACAGGACGGACTAGGACATTGAGGTGCTGTCGAGGTCCGTGTACGTTGATCCTCACGTGGGGATTCTGGGTAGACCACTAGTGCTCTTCTTCTTTCTGGAGGGCAGGCAAAAGACTGCATTGTGGCTCCCGAATGAATAATCTGGAGGGCTGGTGGGACAGGAGGGTGAGGACAGAATTCTGAAAGCAGAAATACCAGTTCTATTCAGGGCCAAGCACCTGGCAGTTGCAATGTGCAGCATCTGGCTCGAGATCTCCCGCACCTGAGTCAGGGCACGTGTCAGATATTTGCTCATGCTGGAGTTTCTATCCATGATGGCCGACGAAAGGAGGGGTGGCCTCATGAGGTCTTGGCTGCCTTCCCAGGCTGGGACTTGTGAGCTGCTCCGAACAGCAAGCTTTCCTTCTGCAGTAGAGGGGGCGTCTGTTTTGATGACACAAGTGTCCCTCATATGGAAAGACATTGTAGTAGAAGTCACTACATGGATGCCTGCAATGACCAGCTCTGCTTACCCTTCTATCCCAGGAACAAGGCCTTTTTGATCTGGTGGCTCTGGTGCAAAGTTTCCAGGGGGCTGAGGTGAAAGGGAGCCTCTTTCTGATGGGTCACAATGCTGGCTTGTGTACAGGGAGACCGTAGAATGTGACAGGGGCTCAGGCGCCATGCAGGATTCTCCCACCCTGAGGGCTGGACAAAGCTCCCAAGAGCCAAATTGCCTTCTGGGGACAAGAGGTGTTTTGTTTTTTGCTCAGGGATCAAGTGTTAGATCATATGGAGGTATTCCAAAGTTTGCCTCTGGATACAGATGTCTGCAAATCTAAGCTAGGGTTCCAAAGAGGACCTAGGGGTATGTCAGGTTCCATCTTCTGACTCAGGGTCATTGTCCTGGTGTTAGGGTCCGTGATCAAAGGAACGAGACTGACACAAAGTGAAAATCAAGCAAAGTTTTATTTCGCGCCATGCATCAGAAACCAAACTGCATCAGAAACCAAACTGCATCAGAAACCAAACTGCATCAGAAACCAAACTGCATCAGAAACCAAACTGCATCAGAAACCAAACTGCATCAGAAACCAAATTGACCAGTAGGTGCCCGAGTCTTGCTGGGGACCACCGCCTCCCAGTCGCTGGGGTCCCTCCTGGATGCTCCCTGCCTCACCCTCACATTACCACAGACCCACTCCCGGCGTGGCTGCACCGTTGGCTCCTGAGAGTCTGCTCCTGATGGTGGCACTGCCCGAGGCGGTGTGGCTGCTTGTGGCGGCGCTGCTGCTGATATTCTGGCTCAGGGTGGCGTTGCTCGCGGCAGCGCCTCTGCCGCTGCTGCTCTGGGCGGTGCTGCTTGTGGTGGCGCCGCTGCCTGCTGCTGCTCTGGGCGGTGCCACTCGCAGTGGCGCCACTGCCACTGCTGCTCTGGTGCACAGGGTGGTGCCGCTCGCGGTGGCGCTGCTGCCCCTGCTGCTCTGGGCGGTGCACGGGGCAATGCCGCTCGAGGTGGTGCCGCTGCCGCTGCTGCTCTGGGTGGTGCTGCTCACGGTGGCGCCGCTGCTGTTGCTGCTCTGGGTGGTGCACAGGGCGATGCCGCTCGAGAATCAAACCGACCAGTCAGGGCCATCTCTTACGCAGAGGCGACAACGACAAGGATGCCACTCCCGATGACAAAGAGGCGAGGATGACAAGGACAACAGCCCCAAAGACACAGACTCTGCTCCCCATGATGCCACTCCAGCAAGGCCACTCCCCGGACGAGGCCACACACTGGACGAGACCGCTTCTGACGATGAAGAGGCCGCTCTAGACGAGGCCGCTCAAGGACGGGGCCACATGCCAACGAGGCCAGTCCCCGGAATGACGCTGCTCTGGCGAGGCCGCTCTGGACGAGGCCACTCCAGCAAGGTCACGGCTCGGAGCAGTGAGGCCGCTGGCAGTGGGGCCGCAACTGGGGGCAGTGAGGCTGCTGGAGGCGGTGAGGCTGGTCGCGGTGGGGCTGCTGCTCAGGGCGGCGAGGCCCCTGGCGGTGGGGCTGTGGCTTGGGGCAGCGAGGCCCCTGGCGGCGGGGCTGCAGCAGGGGGCGGCGAGGCTGCCGGCCGCGGGGCCGCGGCTTGGGGCGGCACTGCTCCCGATGACCCCGATGCTATCACTCCTATGACTACCCTAATGGCTCTCAAAGGCTACCCTAACGGCTACTCTAACGGCTCCCAAAGGCTACTTTAACAGCTACTCTAACGGCTATTCTAACTTCTATTCTAACTGCCATTCTAACTCCTCCCACTTCTCCAACGGCTATTCTAACACCTCCTACTTCTCCCCCCACCCAGCCTCACAGACTGACCTTTATAGAGGTGGTTGAGCCCGGCCCACAGACAGGTGGCCAATGAGATTTCAACTCACCACAGTTAATATATGTGTACCCCACTGATTGGATATGGCTATCTGGCCTGGCCCACCCCTATATCCGGGGTTTACAGTTCCTCTGCCTAACCAGGCCCCTACACTGGGTGTATGCCTGGAGGTAGATGTCTGGCCTGTGTCCGAAGGCGCCTTTTTTCCAAGGCTGCCAACGAATTTGGGGTGGGCTCAGGGGCCTTGCAAGTGTCTCCCAATCTGGTGGGTTTGTGCAAATTGACTTGTAGAGCCTACTTCCGGTGGGCAGGTAGAGTCCTGCGCTGTGACTCCAGAGGACCTATCCTGGAGGGCCTGTCAGCCAGGGCTTTGTGGACAAAAGTCTGTAACACAAACTCAGATAGGGTCCTGGGGGACTTGACAGCAGGCCCAATCTACAGACCGTGAGGGCAGTGCCACGGGATCTGAAATGAGTGTGACGGGAGGCGAGAGCACAGGCTTTTCTGTCTGAATTGTGTGTCTTGATTGGCAACATAATGTAGTGGTAGCCTCATGGGGCAGGGGGATTCTGCCTCCGTGAGGATTCTGCCCGGTTCCCATGGGTTTGGTGTCTTTTGGGGGGAAGGGAATAGGGTTGTTTTCTGTCTCAGGGATCCAGCCAATGTCGGGATTCCAGAGTCGGTTCCTGGGTCCAGGTGCCTGAAGATCCCCACCAAGGGTGATAATTTGAGCCTAGAGGCATGTCAGGCCTGATATGCGAACTCCTGGTCCAGCTAGCGAAGGGGCTGGTTTGAAAGCCTATTCAGGCTGAGGCTCACAATGCCTGTTTGTGGCCAGGGAAGCAATCCTGGTTTTGCGTCATCTTATGGACCATGCAGCTGCCTCCCACTCTGAATGTTAGAACCCCATCCCCACTGCAAGCTTTTCCTGTCGTGGGGAAGGAGGAGTGCTCTTTGATGCTTGGGGTTCCGCCATTGTCTGGGATTTGAGCTATGGTCTGGGCACAGAAACCTGAATACCCCGGTTGTGTAGAGACGAGAGTCTCTGGCCATAGCAGGTCCCCCCTGCAGGATATGGGGCCTGCTACCTGGGTGGCTGATGGGGGATCGGGGCTAAGCTGTGTCAGACAAGGCATCAGTGTACAGGGCGGCCATATGTAGGTATTCCAGAGTTTGCCTCTGGATACAGATGCCTGTATCATTGGGGTGACATTGGGGTGCCGTTGAGGTCCGTGCAGGTTGATCCTCACATGGGGATTCTGGGCAGACTCGTAGGGCCCTTCTTTTTTCTGGAGGGCAGGTAGAAGCCTGCTTTGGTGCTTCCGAATGAACAGACTGGAGGGCTGGCGGGCCAGGAGGGTGAGGATGGACTTCTGAATGCACAAGCGCCGGTTCAGTTCAGTGCTGAGCACGTGGCATTTCCAATGTGCAACGTCTGACTCGAGATCTCCAGCACCTGAGTCAGAGCAGATGTCAGATGGTCGCTCACGCTGGTGTTTGTGTTCATGATCGCTGACGAGTGGAGGTGTGGCTTCATGAGGTCATGGAGGTCTTCCCTGGCTGGGGCTTGTGAGCTGCTTCGAACAGCACGCTTTCCTTCTCCGGGACAGGGGGAGTCCATTTTGATGGCAACAGTGTTGCCCCATATGGAAAGAAGTTGTAGGAGAAGTCACCACATGGATGGCTGGAAAGCCCAGCTCTGCTTACCTTCCAGGCCCGGAACAAGGCCTTTTCGATCTGGTGGCTCTGGGTTAAAGTGCCCAGTGGGTTGAGGTGACCGGGAGCCTCATTCTGATGGGTCCTAAAGCTGGCTTGTGTCCATGGAGACCTTAGAATGTGGCTGGGTCTCAGGTTCCACGGAGGATTCTCCTCCCCTGAGGGCTGGACGAAACTACCAAGAACAAGGTTGCCTTCTGGGATAGGAGGTGTTCCGTTTTTCACTCAGGGATCATGCGTTGGACCATACGTAGGTATTTCAGAGTATGCCTCTGGAGACAAATGCCTGCACACCTAAGCTAGGGTACCATGGAGGTTCTAGGGGTATGTCAGGCCCAATGACTCAGGGCCATTGACCTGGGTGTCTTCCTGCAGGTAGATGTCTGGATTGTGTCTGAATGTGCATTTATTCCAAGGCAGCCTACGAATTTGGGGTGGGCTCAGGGGCATTACAGTTGTCTCCCAATCTGGAGGGTTTGTGCAAATGTGATGGGTAAGGCTTCCTTCAGTTTGGCTTGCAGAGTCCTGTGCTTGGCTCCAGAGGCCCCATCCTGGAGGGCCTGTCTGCCAGGGTTTTGGGGACAAAAGTCTGCAAACTCAAACTCGGGATTGGGTTATGGGCGAGGTGATGGCCAGCCAGATCTGTGGACCATATGGGCAGTGCCACGGCATCTGAAATTTGGCGATGGGGAGGCGGGAGTGCAGGCTTTTATCTCTAGGTTGTGTGTCTCGGTTGGCCACAGAATGTAGCGGTAGCCTCATGGGGCCTTGGGAGATTCTGCCTCTGTGAGGATTTTGCACAGCTCCCAAGTTTTTGGTGAATTTCTGGATGAAGTGAAGAGAGCTGTTTTCCTTCTCAGGGGTCCCGCCCTTGCAGGATTTCCCGAGTGGGCTTCTGGCTCCAGGCACCTTGAGAATCCTACGGAGGGTGAGGATTTGGGTCTAGGGTCATGGCAGGCCTGATTGCGGGCTCTCTATCTAGCATGGGGACTTGTTTGAAAGCAGTCTCAGGCTGATGGTCACAATGCCTGGGCCCAGGGTGGCCCTCCTGGTTGGGCGTGGTCTCCTGGGCCATGCATCTGGATGCTATGCTGAGTGTTTGACCCCCATCCCCAGAGCAAGCTTTTACTGCTGTGGGGAAGGAGAAGTGCTCTTTTGTGCTTGAGGATCCTCCATATGCCTTTATTGGAGCTATCTTAGGGACACAGATGAGTGACATCCAGGTTGGGTTGAGATGACAGACTCGGGCCATGGCCCGTTCTACCAGCAGAAGGTGGCGGCCCCTACCTGGGGCCTGACTGTAGTCGGACCTCAGGCAGTGTGAGAGAAGTAGTGCACAGTGCGGCCTGCATATTGGGGTTCTGTATAGGGCCGTGCATGTTGATCCTCATAAGGGTATCCAGGGCAGATCCATAGGGCCCTTCTTCTATCTGGCGGGCAGGCAGAAGGCTGTGTTTGGGTTCCAGACTTCCCAATCTCGAGGTCCTGCTGGCCAGGAGGGTGAGGACGGAATTCTGAATGCACAAGCGCCAGTTCAATTCAGTCCGAGCAGATGACAATTCCAATGTGCAACGTCTGTCTTGAGATCTCCAACACCTGAGTCAGGACGAGTGTCGGATGGTCACTCACGATGGAGTTTGTGTCCATGATGCCTGAAGAATGGAAGGGTGGCCTCATGAGGCCATGGAGGTTTTCCCAGGCTGGGCTTGTGTGCTGCTCCAAACAGCAATCTTTCCTTCTGTGGGACAAGGGAGTCCATTTGATGGCTCCAGGGCCCCCCAAATGGAAATACATGGTAGCAGAGATCTCCACATAGATGTTTCGAAAGCCCAGTTCAGCTTATCCTTTAGCCCAGAAACAAGGCAGTTTCAATCTGGTGGCTCTGGGCAAGTACCCAGGGCCCTGAGTTGATACGGAGACTCATGTTGATGGTTCAGAATACTGGCTTGTGTCCAGGGAGACCTTAAAATATGGCGGGGGTCAGGTGCCATGCAGGTTCTCTTCCCCAGAGGGTTGGACGCAGCTCCCAAGAGCCAGGTTGCCTTCTGGGGCAGCAGGTGTTCTGTTTTGCAGCTCAGGAACCAAGTGTTGGAACATATCTAGGTATTCCTTAACCTGCCTCTGGGGACAGATGCCTGCAAATCTCACCTAGGGTTCCGTTGAAATCCTAGATGCATATCAATTTCCATCTTCTGACTCAGGGCCATTGACATGGGTGTCTGCCTGGAGGTAGTTGTCTGGCATGTGTCAGAGTGCACATTTCTATCCAGAGCGGCCAACGAAATTGGGTGGGCTCAGGGGCCTTGCAGGTGTCTCCCAATCTGTAGGGTTTGTGTAACTGTGACGGGCAGTTTTTTCCATTGGGATGGCAGGCAGAGTCCTGTGCTCTGGCTCCAGAGGCCCATCTGGAGGTCCTGTCGGCCAGGTCTTTTGGGAGAAAAGTCTGCAAACACAACCTAAGTTTAGGGTGAGGGGCGAGGTGAGGGAAGGCCCGATCTGCAGACCTGTGGGCAGTGCTTTGGGATCTGAAATTAGGGCTATTGGGAGGCGGGACCCCATGCTTTCCTGTCTGGGTTGTGTGTCTCGGTTGGCCAAGGAATGGAAGAGTGACCTCTGGGGCCATGGGAGATTCTGCCTCTGTGTGGATTCTGCCCGGCTCCCAAATTTTGGTGTCATTCGTGGGGAGGGGTAGAGTGTTGTTTTCCATCTCAGGTGTACAGCCATAACAGGGAATGCAGAGTCCACTTCTGGGTCTGGGCCCCTGTAGAACATGACTGAGGGTAAGGTTTTGGGCCTAGGGTCAATCTCAGGCCCGGTAGGCGGGATCCTGTTCCAGCTTGTTTGAAAGTGGGCTCACAATGCCTTTTTGTGACCAGGGCAGCCCTCATGTGAGGGCATGTTCTCATGGTTCATGCAGCTGGCTCCCACTCAGAGGGTTTGACACCCACCTCCCCAGCAAGCTTTTCCTGTCTTAAGGAAGCAGGACTGCTCTTTTGTGCTTGAGGTAACCCCATAGGCTGGGATTTAAGCTAAAATCTGGGCACAGATGCCTGAACAACCAGGTTGGGTAGAGATGACAGCCTCGGGCCATGGTTTTGGTGTCTTTCTGGATGAAGGGAAGAGAGCCGTTTTCCTTCTCAGGGGTCCTGCCATAGCAGGGATTCCAGAATTGGCTTCTGGGTATGGGCGCTTGGAGAACCAGACCAAGGGTGAGGATTGAGTCCTAAGGGGAATGTCAGGTCCAATATGTGGGCTCCTGGTCCAGCTAGCAAGGGGCTTGTTTGAAAGCAGGCTCAGGCTGACGGTCAAAATGTCTCTTTGTGCCCAGGGCGGACCTCCTTGATGGACGTGGGCTCATCAGATATGCAGCTGGCTCCCACTCTGAGGGTATGACCACTATCCCCACAGCAAGCTTTTCCGGCCATGGGGAATAAGGAGTGTACCTTTTTGCTTGAGGATCCCCCATAGGCCATGATTTCAGTTATGGTCCTGGCACAGATGCCTGAACACCCAGGTTGGGTAGACATGAAAGTGTAGAGCCATGGGCGGTCCTACCATGGGGCCCACTACCTGGGGGGCTGACTGGAGGTCAAAGCTCAGGCTGTGTCAGACAGAGAATTATTGCATAGTGCGTCCTGGATATTGGGGTTCCATCTAGGGCCATGCAGTTTGATCCTTACATTGGGATTCTTGGCAGACCCATAGGGCTCTTCTTAATTCTGGAGGGCAGGTATAAGGCTGCATTGTGGCTCCAGGATTCCCCATCTGGAGGGCTTGTGGGCGAGATGGGTGAGGATGGAATTCTGAACACACAAACGTCGGTTCTCTTCAGTGCCGAGCACATGGCAGTTCCAAAGTGCAGCGTCTGAATCGAGAACTCCAGCACCCGAGTCAGGGCGAGTGTCAGATGGTCACTCACACTGGAGTTTGTGTCCGTGATGCCCGATGAATGGAGGGGTGGATTCATGAGGCCATGGAGATTTTCCCGGGGGGGGGGGGCTTGTGAGCTGCTCCGAACAGCAAGGTTTCCTTCTGCGGGACTGGTGGAGTCCGTATTGATGGCTCCAGGGTCCCCCATAGTGAAAGACATGGTAGCAGATCTCACCACATTGATGTCTGTAAAGCCCAGCTCAGCTTATCCTTTCAACTCAGGAACAAGGCAGTATCGATCTGGTGGCTCTGGGGCACATGCTCAGCGGGTGAGTTGAAAGGGAACCTCATACTGATGGATCACAATGCTGGCTTGTGTCCAGAGAGACCTGAGAATGTGGTGGAGGCTCAGACACCATGCAGGATTCTCCTCCCCTGAGGGTTGGATGCAACTCCCAAGAGCCAGGTTTCCTTCTGGGGATAGGAGGTGTTCTGTTTTGTGGCTCAGGGACTAAGCGTTGGAACCTATGTAGGTAATCCAGAACCTGTCTTCGGGGACAGATGCCTGCAAACCTAACTGGGGTTCCATTGAGGTCCTAGGGGCATGTCAGGTTCCATCTTCTGACTCAGGGCCATTGACCTGCGTGTCTGCCTGGAGGTAGGTTTCTGGCATGTGTCAGACTGCACGTTTCTGTCTAGAGCGGCCTACTAAATTAGGTGGGCTCAGGGCATTGCAGGTGTCTCCCAATCTGGAGGGTTTGTGCAACTGAGACGGGCATAGTTTCCTTTGTGAGGGCAGGCAGAGTCCTGCGCTATGCCTCCAGAGTCCCCATCCTGGAGGGCTTTTCAGCCAGGGGTTTGGGAACAAAGTTTGCAAACAAAAACTCAGGTTATGGTGAGGGTCAAGGTGATGGCATTCCCGATCTGCAGACCATGAGGGCAGTGTCTCTGGATCTGAAATTAGGGCGATGGGGAGGCTGGAGCACAGGATTTTCTGTCTGGGTTTTATTAGGGTCCGTGATCAAAGGAACGAGACTGACAAAAGTGAAAATCAGGCAAAGCTTTATTTCGCACCATGCATCAGAAATCAAACTGATGCGTAGGTGCCCGAGCCTTGTTGGGGGCCACTGCCTCCTTGCCCTGATGTCCCTCCTGGAGGTTCCCTGCCTCACTGTCATTCTACCACAGGGCGCTCAATGGGATGAGGCCACTCCTGATGCAGGCACTCTGGACAAGGCTGAAACCCGGGACGAGGCCCCTCCAGACGATTCCGCTCACGACGAGGCTGCTGCCAATGAGGCTGCTCCTCGTTGAGGCTGCTCTGGATGAGGCCACTCTCCGAACTCATGACAGGGGCACTGCTCAATGCGGTGAGGCCCTTGCAGTTGCACCGCTGCTCTGGGCAGCGAGGCCGTTCCGGATGGGGTGGCTCCCTGAGACGAGGCCGCTGCCAACGAGGCAGCTCCCCTTGACGAGGCTGCCCTGGATGAGGTCGCGTGCGATGCTACTGATGATGAAGAGACCCGCAAGTCCTAGGGTTCGAGACCCTGTAGACGGTCGGTGGGTTCGAGTGCCCCTGGGAGGTCAGGGAGTTTGAGTCCCTGTAGACGGTCAGGGGGTTCAAGTCCCCTTAGATGGTCGGGGGTTCAAGACCCCCTAGATGGTTGGGGGTAAAGAAAGCCCCCACCAGTGTCAGGTTCTGGGTAAGAATCATTGGGACTGCAGTTGTCTTTGCCTGGTTATTTTATTGTCTGTAGTGTTATTTGTTGTATTTGGAGAAATGGGACAAGCAGGGAATAAGTGACCTGTGACATCCCTAGGTCTTGTTCTCGAACATTTCAAGGATTTCCAAGGTAAAGCCACTCAGTCAGGTGACAAGGTTTACCCGGGAAAACTAAAAACACTCTGTCAATTAGAGTGGCCCACTTTCTCCACAGGGTGGCCGCCTGAAGGAAAAATTGCCTTGATCAGATCTATTCTACCCTGAGTGAGGTCTTCGATCTACATCGAGATGAATACCGCACATTGTGGCCTGGAGATATCTGATAGAAGAGCCACCTTCATGGCTCAAGTCCCACATTCCCCCTGCTAATGAAACCATATCTCTCCCTCTAAGGCAGGTCAGAGCACCAAAACCATAACTGACAGATGAGGGGGAGCCAGGGAAGAAGACCGTCCTACCTCTATCATATGTGGAATTTCCCCCCCTTTATCTGTCCCCTAAATCTGACTCTCGGTCACAAGGTTCCTTTACCAGTCCATCTCATACGCGGTCGGTATGTACCTATGGGACCACCAAGTAGAGAGACCACTCTGATACTTCCCCTTTCCTCTATTCCCCTCATCCTCCCGTTAGTTCACCAGTACTGTCTGTGCCAATACTGCCTCTCCATGAAGTTGTTCTAAGGGAGAGGGCACCCCCACCTAAGCTATATCCCTTTCTCCTCTTCCAACATCTATAACTGGAAGACCCAACACAAATCCTTTTCCGTCTACCCTCAGGATTTAATTAGTCTCTTGGAGACTGTTTTTCTTATCCACCAACCTACCTGGGTGGATATTCAACAGCTCCTTATGGCTCTCTTTAACGTGGAAGAGAGGGATCGCCTCATGCAAGAAACCCATACGGTGATAAGTGAGAGACTTGGCAGGGACCTCGATGGAAGACTACTGCCCAACGGAAACCCTGACTGGGATCCAAATTGTGATGAAGGTAAGGAGAGCTTATGTTTCTACCACCAGGCTCTACTGGGAGGCCTCCATGCAGCTGCAAGGAGACCCATAAATCTATCTAAAATTAGTATGGTGACTCAAGATAAGAATGAGTCTCCCAGAACTTTCCTAGAAAGGCTAATTGAAGCTATAAAATGTATAGCCCAATCGACCTTGAGGCACCCGAAAATCAGAGGTCAATGAATCTTGCGTTTGTTAGTCTGTCAGCCCTGATATAAGGAGGAAACTTCAGAAAATCGGAGGGTTTGAAGGGAAGAATCTGACTCAGTTAGTGAGAATAGCAGAAAAGGTGTTTAACAAGAGGGCTGCACAAGAGGATGAAAAACAGACCAAAAAAAAAAAAAAACTGGTTAAGGTTTTGACATTACATGAGGTGGGGAGGAAGCAGGTTGGGGATAGTAAATGGAAGGAAAAGCCTAAGCACAGAAAGGGCAGGTGGGAAGACTTAGATTCAGATCAGTGCACTTACTGTAAAGGAAAAGGACATTGGGCCAGGGAGTGCCCCAAAAGGAAGACAGCAGTGCTCGACACCAGAGACTGAAGGGGCCATGGTTCGGAGCCCATCCCCGAACCTTGGGTAAAAATTGAAGTTGAGGGGAAATCAGTTGATTTTTTGGTGGACACGGGAGCCCAATTTTCATTATTACTTAAACCTATGTGAAAACTATCTGGAGAAGTCTGGGTACAAGGAGCAAATGGCATGGAGAGACATAAATGGACAACAGAAAGGACTTTAAATTTGGCCTTGGGAGTTAGTGAAATATCGATTTTTGGTCCTCCCTAATGCCCTATATAACTTGATGGGAATAGATCTCCTCCACAAGTTACGAGCTGGCATTCTGTTCTCGGAAGTAGACATGACTGTAACCTTGAGACAAGCCACTCTAAAGGTGCTTATTTCAGCAGGAGATGAATACCTCCTTTACATGGCAGTCTCAAATCCAGAGGAGACAAAGGAGGGGAATCGTCTCCAAATCCCACAAGATGAGTTTCCTGAGGTCTGGGCAGAAGGGAAGCCCCCTGGCTTGGCCAAGGAATAACCTCCAGTGGTGTTAAAATTAAAGGCGATGGCTACAGCTATTCACGTTCAGCAGTATCCCCTTCCCCCAGAAGCAAAGGAAGGGATCAGAAAACACATTAACCGCCTCTGAGGAGTTGGGATCCTAGTTCCTTGTAAATCTCCATGGAATACAACTTTGGTGCCCATCAAAAAAGCCGAGACTGGGTAGGATCGACCTGTTCAAGACTTGTGGGAAGTTAATAAACGGGTTGAAGATATCCACCCAACATTGCCTAACACCTATACCTTTCTCTTCCTCCAGGGTCCCAAAAGAACTGTGTATACCATCCTAGATCTCAAGGATGCATTTCTGCATATCTTTAGCAAAGGAATCTCAGCCTCTTTTTGCTTTTGAATGGTCCAACCCAAGTAGGGGTTTCAAGGCCAACTCACCTGGACAAGACTTTCCCAATGATTCAAGAATTCACCCACCATTTTTGACTAGGCCCTATACGAGGATTTGTGTGAGTACAGGACCTCCAAACGAGGATTCACTCTGTTACAGTGTGTTGATGACTTGCTGATAGCCGCTGAGGACTATGAGTCATGCTGGCGGGGGACAAGAGCTCTCTTACAGACTCTGCAGGTTAAAGGGTATCGGGTGTCAGCAAAGAAAGCACAGCTCTGTCAGAGCCAATCCACTTATCTAGGCTTTGATCTTCACGAGGGAGTGCGTTCACTGTCTGAGTCCAGGAAACAGGTGTTCACCCAATACCCCCGCCCCACCATGTTCCGAAAAGTCTGGTAGTTTCTTAGGACATTGGGCTACTGTAGGCTGTGGATACCGTGGTTTGTAGAGATTGCCCGACCTCTCTATGAACTGGCAAAAGGGGGGCTCAGTATGATAGTGTGGAGAGCTGAGGCAGAAGGAGCATTGTGGGAATTACAAACAGCTGTACTGAGTGCATTCGCCATCCCAGATCTTACGAAGCCCTTCTACTTGTATGTGGATGAAAAAGCAGAGGTGGCCAAAGCAGTTTTAACTCAGACCCTGGGGCCTTGGCAAAGGCCAGTAGCAGATCTTAGCAAGAAACTAGATCCGGTAGTAACTGGGTTCCCCCCTTGTTTCTGCATAATTGCTGCCAAGGCCCTCCGGTCAAGGATGTGAGTAAATTGACGTTGGATCAAAATCTTATCATAACCACCACACACACTATCGAGGACCTTCTCCGGACTCCACCAGGCCGATGGATGACAAAGGCCCAAGTGACGGGGTGTCAGGCCCTCCTCCTCAATGAACCAAGTGTGACTTTCCAGCCCCTGGCAGTGCTAAATCCAGCCACACTGCTGCCAGAAGAGCTATCTCATCACCCACACGATTGCGGGGAGGTCCTAACCCAAGTTCAGGAATAAGGGCGGATCTCAGAGATATTCCCATCCCAATGCCGAAATGACTCTGTCCACAGATGGGAGTTGCTACATGGAAAATGGAAATAGGTATGCGGTGGCTACAGTAGTTTCTCCTGAGCAGAAACTCTAGACGGCAGCCCTGACACATGGAATTCCGGCACAAAAAGCGAAACTGATTGCACTCACTAAGGCACTGCAGATGGCCAAAGGTAAAACCGCCAACATCTATATGAACAGCAGGTACTCCTTTGCTACTCTCCATATACAAGGGGCTATTTATAAAGAAAGGGGCAAATTAACAGCACAAGGAGAAGGAAATAAAAACAGAGGACAAATATTGGCTCTCCTCCAGGCTATTTGGTACCCAAAAGAGGTGGCCGTTTATGCATTGCCCAGGACACCAAAAGGGGACTGATCTGATTTCAAATGGAAACCAATAAGCAGATCAAGCCGCAAAGCAAGCAGCCCAAGAAACGGTGCAAGAACTGGTTACACTCCCAGCTCCAGCCCTATCAGAAAACCCAAATAATTTGGAAGAAAAACTATTTACAGAAATGGGTTAAATTGGACTATGAAGGGGACTGGGCTAAGACCTAAGAAGGAAAACAATTCTTCCTCGTAGACTGGGCAAAAAGTTAGTAGACCAGATACATCAGGGTACTCATTTGGGGATACACAAACTCAAGGAACGTATAAGAAAGCCATTTCAGGTTTTTAAATTAGGGCATACGGTTCAGGATGTAGTTGATAGATGTGCTCAATGTCAGGCAGTCCATGTGGGAAGAACTAAAATGGGAAGAGGGACAAGAGAAAGAGGTATGGAACCAGGAATTTATTGGAAATAGATTTTGCAGAAATGAAACCTGGAAAACATGGGCAGAAGTACATGTTAGTTTTTGTAGATACATTTTCAGACTGGGTAGAGGCTTCTCCCGCCAAACATGAGATGGCAGGTGTGGTAGCCAAAAAGTTCCTAGAAGAAATAATTCCTAGGTTTGGGCTGCCTCTCGCAATCAGGTCAGAAAGTGGCCCTGCATTTCTGAGTTCATTCTCACAGGCATTGGCCAAGGCTGTGGGCACTAATTGGAAACTACATTTTGCCTACCGGTCCCAAAGTTCTGGGCAAGTAGAGAGAATGAACCGGACTCTTGAAGAGACCTTGACAAAACTAATTCTGGAGACTGGTGGTGGATGGGTGGATCTCCTTCTTTTCGCCCTCCTGAGGGTATGATGTATATCCTATTTAAGCAAGGTGACCCCATCTGAAATAATGTTTGGTGACCCCTCCCTCTGTCCTTGACTACAAGAAGTTGCCCTAGCAGAAATGACTGATGAAACTGTACTCCAGTCACTGAAGGCCTTACATTCTGTCCTAAAAATAACCCACTCAGGGATCCATACTGGCCACACTGGGATGGAGACGGAGGTGGAACCACATCCTTACCAACCTGGGGACTTGGTTTGGATACATCGCTATCAAGTGGGAAACTTGGAGCCTCACTTGAAGGGACCATTTACTGTTATCTTGACCACCCCCATGGCATTGAAAGTAGAAGGCATTAGCCCTGGATTCATGTGGGTCACCTCAAATGAGCCTCCAGGAGGGACCCCCAGGCAAGGAGGCAGTGGCCCCCAACAAGACTCGGGCACCTACCGGTCAATTGGATTTCTGATGCATGGTGCGAAATTAAGCTTTGATGGATTTTTGCTTTGTGTCAGTCTCGTTCCATTGATCACAGACCCTAACAACATCCTGTAGGGTCTGTCGGCCAGGGCTTTGGGGACAAAAGTCTGCAAACACAAACTCGGGATAAGGTTAGGGCCGAGGTGATGGAAGGCCCCATCTTTGGAACGTGAGTACAGTGTCACTGGATCTGAAAATAGGGCCATGGGCACAGGCTTTTCTGTCTGGGTTGTGTGTCCCAGTTGGCCATGGAATGTAGTGTTAGCCTCATGGGGCCATTGGAGATTCTGCCTCTGTGAGGATTCTGCTTGGCTCCAAAGGGTTTGGTATCTTTTGGGAGGAAAGGAAGAGTGCTGATATCCATCTGAGGGGTCCTGCAATAGCAGGGATACCAGTGTTGGCTTCTGGGTCCGGGGGCCTGGAGAACCCAACCGAGGGTGCGGATTTGGGCCTAGGTGCATGTCAGTCTCGATATGCGGTCTCCTGGTCCAGGTAGCGAGGGGATTGGTTTGAAAGTGGGTTGCAGGGGCGCCTGGGTGGCTCAGTGGTTTAAGCCGCTGCCTTGGGCTCGGGTCGTGATCTCAGGGTCCTGGGATCGAGTCCCACATCGGGCTCTCTGCTCGGCGGGGAGCCTGCTTCCCTCTCACTCTCTCTGACTGCCTCTCTACCTACTTGTGATCTCTCTCTGTCAAATAAATAAATAAAATCTAAAAAAAAAAAAAAGAAAGTGGGTTGCAGCTAGGGTCAAATGCCTGTTTGTGGCCAGGGCAGTCCTCCTGGTTGGGCGTGGTTTCATGGGCAATGCAGCTGGCTCCCAATCTGAGGATTAAACCCCTATCCCTACAGCAAGCTTTTTCTGTCATGGGGAAGGAGGATTGCTCTTTAATGCTTGAGATTACCCCATAGGCCGAAATTTGAGTATGTCTGGGGACAGATCCCTGAATACCCAGGTTTTGTAGAGATGAGAGATTCTGGCCTTAGCATGTCCCATGTGCAGGATATGGGGCTCGCTACCTGGGGAGCTGAGGGGAGGTCGGGGCTCAGGATGTGTCAGACAGAGCATTAGTGCACAGGGCGGCCTAGGACATTGGGGTGCCTTCGAGTTTCCAGCCTGGTGATCCTCACGTGGGTATTCTCTGCAGAAACCTAGGGCCCTTCTTATTTCTGGAGGGCAGGCAGAAGACTGCATTGTGGCTCCCGAATGAACAATCTGGAAAGCTCGCTGGCCAAGACGATGAGGACGGTATTCTGAATGCAGAAGTGCCCATTCCATTCAGTGCTGAGCACATGGCATTTTTTAAAATATTTTATTTATTTGACAGACAGAAATCACAAGCAGGCAGAGAGGCAGGCAGAGAGAGAAGAGGAAGCAGGCTCCCTGCAGAGCAGAGAGCCCGATGTGGGGCTCGATCCCAGGACCCTGAGATCATGACCTGAGCTGAGGCAGAGGCTTTAACCCACTGAGCCACCCAGGCGCCCTGCACATGGCATTTTCAATGTGCAGTGTCTAACTCGAGATCGTCAGCACCTGAGTCAGGGCACGGGTCAGATGGTCGCTCTGGCTGGAGTTTGTGTCCATGATGGTCGAAGAATGGAGGGGTGGCCTTATGACGCCATGGAGATCGTCCCAACCTGGGGCTTGTGAGCTGCTCCGAACAGCAAGCCTTCCTTCTGCGGGACAGGGGGAGTCCGTTTAGATAGCACCAGGGTCCCCCATATGGAAAGGCATTGTGGCAGAATTCACCGAATGGATGCCTGGAAAGCCCAGCTCTGCTTAGCATTCCAGCCCAGGAATAAGGGCGTTTGGTTCTGCTGGCCCTGTGGCAAAGTTCCCAGGGGGCTCAGTTGTCAGGGATCCTCATTCTGCTGGGTCACAATGCTGGCTTGTGTCCTGGGAGACCTTAGAATGAGGCGGGGTCTCAGGCGCCATGCAGGATTCTCCTCCCCTAAGGATTGGACGCAGATACCAAGAGCCAGGTTGCCTTCTGGGGACAGGAGGTGTTCTGATTTGTGACTCAGGGATCAAGTTTTGGACCATATGTAGGTATTCCAGAGTTTGCCTCTGGAGTCAGATGCCTGCAAACTTAAGCTAGGTTTCCATTGAGGTCCTAGGGTTATTTCTGGTTCCATCTTCTGACTCAGGGCCATGTACTTGGGTGTCTGCCTGGAAGTAGGTGTCTGGCATGTGTCTAAATGCACCTTTTTTCCAAGGCGGCCAACAAATTTGGGGTGGACTCAGAGGCATTGCACGTGTCTTCCAATATGGAGGGTTTGTTCAAATGTGGACTGGTAGATTTCTTTGGGTGAGCAGCTAGAGTCCTGTGCTGTGGCTCCATATGCCCCATCCTGGAGGGCCTGTCGGCCAGGGATTTGGGGACAAAAGTCTGCAAACGCAAACTTGGGGTAGGGTTCTGGTCAAGGTAATGGCCTGCCCAATCTGCGGACCGTGAGGGCAGTGATGCAGGATCTGAAATGAGGGCGACTGGGAGGCTGGAGTGTAGGCTTTTCCTGTCTGGGTTGTGTGTCTTGGTTGGCCACGGAATGTAGTGGTATCCTCATTGGGCCATGGGAGATTCTGCGTTTGTGAGGATTCTGCCTGGCTCTCAGGGCTTGGTGTCTTTGTTGGGGATGGGAACAGTGCTGTTTTTCGTCTCAGGGGTCTTGCCATAGCAGGGATTCCAGATTTGGCTTCTGGCACCGGGCGCCTGGAGAACCAACCGAGGGTGAGGATTTGGGCCTGGGGCATGTCAGGCCCGATATGCAGGCCCCTAGTCCAGCTAGCAAGACGACTGGTTTGAAATCATGCTCAGGCTGAGAGTCACAATGCCTGTTTATGGCCAGGGAGTCCTCCTGGCTGATCGGTGGCCTGCCAGGCCCACTCTAACAGAACTGTGGAAGGAGCCGAGATGCCCTTCAATAGGCTACTGGATAAAGAAGGTGTGGTCCATCCAGGACACAGATGATACCTCTGACATTGAGCGGAATGAAGCCCCGATACTCGCCTTGACATGAATGATACAGGGCTAGTTTATTCTCAATGAAATCAGAGGAGTCCAAGGGATATCATATGGCTTCACTCATATGTGGCCCATGAGGGATACCATGGACATTATTAAAAGCAAGGGAAAATGGAAAGAGAAGAATTCAGACAGGGAGAAAAACCAGGAGAGACTCAGGATTCTGGGAACCAAGCTGAGGGCTACAGAAGGATGAGACGTGCCAGGAATGAGGGAACTGGTTCATGGTATGGAGGTGGTGTGGCATATATGATGTTGATGAACACTCAGTGGAATGTGTAACTAAAGAATCAGGGAACACTATCTAACAAAAGTATGAGGGATGAAATGCTGGCTTCGTGAACAAAAAAAAAGAAAAAAAAGTAATAAAAAAAGACAGGTGGTTTCACATGTAGATGAAGAAAGAAAGAGGAAAGAAATGAAGTATTGTTTTATTATCATACTGATTAAAATGGTATGCAATTGGATTCCTATGAGGTCCTTATCTGAATTGGGTCTTCGGACATTTCAAATTAGATTGTTCCCTCTTCCTACATTTCGGGAATAGATGAGAAGAACCGGCATTGCCTTCATGAAATGTCTCGGAGTGTTGACCAGCAAATTGGTTTGACCTGGCTTTTTGGGTGTTGGGAGGTGTTTGAGGAATGCTTCAAACACTTTTGTCATTACCTGAGACGTCAGAGGTGTATGTTCATGACCTTGTCTTGGTAGGGGTTCTGTGTCTTGAAATTTATCCTTTTCTCCCATGTCTTGGATTTGCTGGCATACTGGTGTGTATTGTACTTTTAGGTTAGGTTGTTTAGGAGAGTTTAGTCCTGAATGATTTAATTACTTCTTGATAGGTAAGAAGATAACTATTCCAGTTTTGTCGTTTTCAGATATTGATACTTTTTTTTTAAAAGATTTTATTTATTTATTTGACGGAGAGAGAGATCACAAGCAGGCAGAGAGGCAGGCAGAGAGGCAGGCAGAGAGAGAGGAGGAAGCAGGCTCCCTGTGGAGCAGAGAGCCTGATGCGGGGCTCGATCCCAGGACCCTGAGATCATGACCTGAGCCGAAGGCAGCGGCTTAATCTACTGAGCCACCCAGGCGCCCCGGATATTGATACTTTTTATCCTTAAGGTATTTTCTCTGAGGTTTTTTTCCATGAGTGCTACTCCTCACTTACTCCATAAATTCTGTGGGACTCTTTTAAGTGTGTGTGGGGGGGGGGAGGAGGGAGGGTGTGTTTCACAAAATGCTTAGAATGATATTTTAAGAGATATGAACCCGTTATTCTTTGGATCACAATTCACCTTCAAATATATTGAAACTCATGTTCCATCTCGTTTGAACACATTTCCTGCAATGAATGTCTCATTTAATCCTCTTTTAGAAACACAGACTCTCCCTAACCTGCCATGGAACAAACACCAGATTTTGTGTGCCCGGGTAGAGTCTCATTGTGTGTCCCTTTTTTCTTGCTTTTTCATATTTCCCTTTCCTTCGAAGAGTGAGTGAAATCATATGTTCTTTGTCTTTCTGTGACTGACATATGGGCCGCAGCCCAATGCTCACCACCTTTCTGCCACATGTGGCACGTTTCAAGATTCCTTCTTCCTTGGAATAAGAAGGCTGGGTAAGAGTCTGTGATGCGTTGGGAGGACAGGGAGATTTCAGAAATGTCTGGGAGCTCCAGCCTTGTCTTCAGCCATCAGCACAACAGGAAGATGACCATATCAATGGAACCATGGCTTCAATGAACCTGAAGCCTTGAAATTAAACTCCATGAGGAAAGAGAGAAGAATTCACAGAGATCATGGGAGAAGGGTGTAGAATATCTTCGGGGAGAAGAGGACGGTTGATGCTTCAGAGGGCAGGGGCCATGGCCAAAGCAAAGGCTCAGGAGATAGGACCACACTTGGAACCCACAAGTTGGATGCTGACCCATAGCTGTTGGCATAGAAATGGAGACGGTCTGAATGGAATGAGTACTTGCAACCAAAGGGTCTTGAGACCCGGGTATCTCAGATCAGCATGCTTGACAGACATAGACTCCAGAGAACACTGTGTTCCTCCTACAGAGCACACCAGTAAACCAACAGGTGCAGACAGCCTGGAAACCATGATCAGAAACAATACTTGCTGACACAATGGTATGATTATTGTTTCTTGCTGTGCATCCGTGATAGGCACTGTTCGTGGAGATGCCTCGATAGGGGCAAAAAAAATCTTGGGGCTCTACCACCGTCCGCATAAAGCCTGAGCTAGTGGCCACAGACAGGACCATGTGGACATTAGCTGCCTCACCTGCAATCACGTAGTCCCAACCCTGGAAACCTGTTGGGACTACCTTCTACAGGACACGTTGCTTAGTACCAGGAGAACAGATCCTCCATTGGGGACTAGAAGACAGCCCTGCCCACATCCTCTCTCTTGACCACAGCATTCAGCAGGCCTTCATACGGGTGATTGGGTAGAAATTCTCTTTTCAAAGACACACCAAAGCCGACCAAGATAAAACTCACCATATTCAGTCCAGACAGCAAAGACTCCAAATTGCAGGCAACGAGTGCCTCTGCAGAGGACTGGCCCAGAAGAGAGTGGACAGCCACAACCCAACTCAGTGGGCATGCCACATATACTGGAGACTCCATCAAGGGTGAGCCAGTGGCACTCCATGACATCTTCATCCTAAAGAAATTACTTTCAGGGTAGAAAACAGAAGGCGCTTTTTCAATACAACAAAGAATACGGAGACCTGAACTAAGGCAACGATGGAAGAATCAATTGATGCCGAGGCAAAAGAACAGGAAATGGTCATGGCTAAGAAATCTATCTTCAGGCAGACACCCAGGTCAAAGGCCCTGAGTCAGAAGACGGAAACTGACATGCCCGTAGGACCTCAATGGAACTCTAGCTGAGGTTCGCAGGCATCTGTCCCAGAGGAAGTTTCTGAAATATCTACATATAATCCAACACTTGATCCCTGAGCCACAATACAGAACACGTCCTGTCCCCTGAAGTCTACCTGGCTCTAGGGAGCTGCGACCAACCCTCAGGGAGGAGAATTCTGCATGGCGCCTGAGCCTGCACCACATTCTAAACTCTCCCTGGTCACAAGCCAGGATTTTGACCCATCAGCATGAGGCTCCCTGTCAACTCAGCCCCCCGGCCAATTGCCCTAGAGTCACCAGATCCTAAAGGCCCTGTCCCTGGGCTAAAATGATAAGCTGAGCTGGGATTTCCAGAATCTATTTGGTGAGATCTGCTACCATGTCTATCCATATGGGGGACTCTGCAGCCACCAAAATGGAGCCCCCCTATACAGTAGAAGGAAAGCTTGCTGTTTGTAGCAGCTCACAGGCCCCAGCCTTTAAAAACCTCCATTGCTTCTTGAGGCCACCACTCCATTCATCTGGCATCATGGACACAAACTCCAGCATGAGCGACGATCCAACACTCGCCCTGACTCAGGTGCAGGAGATCTCGAGTTAGAACCTGTACATTGGAACTGCCATGTGCTTGGCACTGAACTGAATCGGCACTTCTGTCTTCAGACATCCATCTGCACCCATCTGGCCCGAAAGCCCAACAGATTGGGAATGCTGGAGCCATAACGCAGCCTACTGCCTGCCCTTCAGAAAGAAGGAGGGCCCTACGGGTCTGCTTAGAATCCCCATATGAGTATCAACCTGCACGGCCCTAGTTGTAACCACAATAACCTGGCCTCACTGTGCACTAATGCTCTGTGTGACACAACCTGAGCCCCGACCTCCAGTCAGCCGCCCCCCCCCCCGGTATCAGTAGCCATCTCCTGCATGTTGGACTGGCCAGGGCACAAGGCTCTGATCTCTACACAACCTGGGTGTTCAGGCATCTGTGCATAGACCATAACTCAAATTCCGCCTATGGGGGAACGTCAAGAAGAAAAGAGCATTCCCCAATCGCCATGACTGTAAAAGGTTGCTATGGGGATGGGGGTCCAAACCTCAGTGTGGGAGCCAGCTGCATGGCCCATGAAACCACGCCCAATCAGGAATGCTGCCCTGAACAGAAACAGATATTGTGACCATCAGCCTCAGCCTGATTTCAGACAAGGCCCTTCGCTAGCTGGACCAGGAGCTGGTATATCGGGCCTGCCATGCCCCTAAGCCCAATGCTCACCCTTGGTCAGGTTCTCCAGGTGCCTGGACCCAGAAGCTGACTCTGGAATCCCTGCTATGGAGGGACCCCTGAGATGGAAAACATCTCTATTCACTTCATCCAGAAAGACACTGAAACCTTGGGAGCAATGCAAAATACCACCAGAGGCAGAATCTCCCATGGGCCCATGAGGAAACCCCTCCATTCCGTGGCCTAGTGAGACACACTGTCCAGAATGAAAGGCCTGCACTCTCGCCTCCCCGTCGCCCTAATTTCAGATCCCGAGGCTCTGCACTCATGGTCTGCAGATTTGGCCAGCCATCACCTCGCCCCTCAACCTAACCCCATTTTGTGTTTGCAGACTTTTGTCCCTAAAGTGCTGGCTGACAGGCCCTCCAGGATGGGGCCTCTGGAGCCACAGCACAAGATTCTGTCTGCCCTCCCAAAGGAAACTGTGCCCGTCACATTTGCACAAACCCTCCAGATTCGGAGACACCTACAAGGCCCTTGACCCCACCCAATTTCATTGGCTGCTCTGGACAGAAATGCGCAGTCTGACACATGCCAGACACCTAATCCAGGCAGACACCCATGTCAATGGCCCTGAGTCAGAATTTGGGAAATGACATGCCCCTAGGACCTCAATGGAACCTTAGCAGGCATCTGTCCCCAGAGGATAGTTTTGGAGTGTAAGGGTCCATGATCAATGTTACAAGACTACACAAAGTGAAAATCAAGCAAAGCTTTATTTCACACCAAGCATCGAAAATCAAACCAAAAGTTCGGGGCCATTTCTTATGTCTAGTGATGACGACAAGGAAGCTGCTCCTGATGACAAGCGTGGATGACGAGGAAGACAACCCTGATGATACAGACTCTGCTCCCCATGACGCCGCTCTGACAAGGCCACTCTCCAGACGAGGCCGCTGTAGATGAGGCTACAGACTGGACGAAGTACGCACCTGATGATAAAGAGGCCGCTCAGGACCAGGCCACTTCCGACGAGGCCGCATGCTGACGATGAGGCTCCCTTGAATGACGCCGCACTCTGGTGAGGCTGTGCCTCGGGGCAGCGAGGCCAGTATCAGAAGAGCCACGGTGAGGCGGGTCGGGGGATGCACTGCTCTTCCAGGAGGCAAGTCCGATAATGGCGGCGCTGCTGCCTGGGGTGTGGCAGCTCCCAGCAATGCTGCACCTGGTTTAGGACCACCCTGCAGTTGTGTGGGTGGTCAGCAAGCTTCTCTGGAAGCAGAGTGGCTGGATTTAGCACTGCCAGGGGTCGCAATGTCACTTTTGATTCATTGAGGAGAAGGGCCTGATACACCGTCACTCAGGCATTTGACATCCATCGGTCCGGTGGAGTCTGGAGAAGGTCCTCAATATCTTCGGTGGTAGTCAAGATGACATTTTGACCCAAATTCAATTTTCTTGCATCTCGGCCAAGAGGGCCGTGGCAGAATTATGCAGAGGCAACAGGGGAATCCAGCCACTACTGGATCTAGTTTCTTGCTAAGATAGGCTACTGGCCTTTGTCAAGGCCCCAGATTCTGAGTCAAAACTCCTTTGGCCACACCTGCATTTTCATCCACATTAAAGTGAAAGGGCTTGGTAACATCTGGGATGGCCAATGCACTCAGTGCAGCTGTTTATAATTCTCAAAATGCTCCTTCAGCCTCAGCTGTCCACTCTATCACAGTGAGCCCCCCCTTTTGCCAATTCATAGTGAGGTTGGGCAATCTCTAGAAACCGCAGTATTCACAGCCTACAGTATCCCATGTCCAAGAAACTCCCTGACTTGTTGGGACGTGGTGGGGTGGGGTCATAGGGTGATCACCTGTTTCCTGGACTCAGTGAACTCACTCCCTCATGGAGATCAAAGCCTAGACATGTGGCATGGCTCTGAGAGACCTGAACTTTCTTTGCTGACACCTGATACCGTTTTTCCTGCAGAGTCTGTAAGAGAGCTCTCGTCCTCTGCAAACATGACTCATAGTCCTCAGCGGCTACTAGCAAGTCATCAACATACTGTGGCAGAATGACTACTGGATGGAGGTTCTGTACTCACGCAAATCCTCGTGTAGAGCCTCGTCAAAAAATAATGGTGGGTGAATTACTGAATCCTTGGTGAAGACTTGTACAGTTGAGCTGGTCTTGGAATCATTCTTGTGGGTCGGACCACTCAAAAGCAAAAAGGGGTTGATATTACCTTGCTAAAGATATGCAGAAAAATGCATCCTTGAGATCTAAGATGGTATACACAGTTATTTTGAGAGTAGGTTATAGGGTTTAGGCACCATTGGGTGCATATCTTCAACCTGTTTATTAACTTCCAACAGGTCCTGAGCGGGTCAGTACTCCCCAGTCTCAGCATTTTTGATGGGCAACATAGGTGTGTTCCATGTAGATTTGCAAGGAACTAGGACCGCGTCTCCTCGGAGGTGGTTAATGTGCTTTCTGATCCCTTCCTTTGCTTTCCGGGGAAGGGGGTGCAGCCGAATGTGTACAGCCGTAGCCATCGCCTTTAATTGTACCACCACTGGAGGTTGTCCCCTGGCCAAGCCCGGGGGATTGCCTTCTGCCCAGACCTTGGGAAACTCGACCTGTAGGATTTGGAGAAGGCTCCCCGCCCTTGTCTCCTCTGCTTTTGAGACTGGCTCATAAAGGAGGTATTCATCTACTTCTGCCATAAGCACCTGTACAGTGGGTTGTCTCAAGGTTACAGTCATGTCTACTTCCAAGAATTGAATGCCAGCTCTTAACTGTGGAGGAGATCTCTTCCCATCAAGTTATATGGGGCATTAGGGAGGAACTAAATTCGATGTTTCACTACTCCTGAGGCCAAATTTAAAGTCCTTTCTGTTGTCCATTTATGTCTCGCTGTGCCATTTGCTTCTTCTACCCAAACTTCCTCTCCAGATCATTTTCCCATAGGTTTAAGTAATGATGAAAACTGGGCTCCCGTGTCCACCAAAAAAATCAATTGACTTCCCCTCCACTTCAATTTTTACTCTGGTGGTCAACATTGCCATCTTCCTTTGGGGCACTCCATGGCCCAGTGTCCTTTTTTCTTACGGTAAGCACAGTGATCTGAATCTATGTCTTCCCACCTGCCTTCCCTGTGCGTAGGCTTTTCCTTCCATTTACTATCCTCTACGTATCTCATGTAATGCCAATACCTTAACCAGCTTTTTGTCTGTTTTTCATCCTCCTGTGCATCCCTGTTCTTAAACACTTTTTCTGCTATTCCCAATAGCTCATTCAGATTCTTCCCTTCAAATCCTTCAATTTTCTTAAGTTTCCTCCTTATATCCAGGGCTGACTTACTGGCAAAAGCAAGATTCACTGCCCCCTGATTTTCGGGTGCCTTAGGGTCAATCGGGCTATACATTTTATAGGCTTCAATAAGCCTTTCTAGGAATGCTCTTGGAGACTCATTCTTACCTTGAGTCACCATATTAATTCTGGTTTTGTGCGAGTGCAGCTCTTACTTCTGGAACTTCCAGGATTTCAACATGTCAAAGAACCGTATTTGTTCTGAAAGTCTCCTATATGAATTTCCTTTAAGGCGGACTTCATCTTAAAAGAGAATTAAAACAATTACAAATGACAAAAAACTCAGATTATACATGGTTAAATATCAAATGATGACACTTATCAAAACATTAAAACTTTAGTAAATGTATAGAACCTCTGGAGTACTTACATCATTTACCCAAATGTAACCCAAGGTGTATCATTGATTTAGCACTATTTCCTGAGTAACCTAGCATATCTGGGAAAAGCTTATGAGTCAAAGAGACCTCATTTACAATTCTGGGTGGGCAACGAAAACCATTTACATTTTCTTTTTTTTTTTTTTTTTTAATTTGACAGAGAGAGAGATCACAAGTAGGCAGAGAGGCAGGCAGAGAGGAGGAAGCAGGCTCCCTGCGGAGCAGAGAGCCCGATGCGGGGCTCGATCCCAGGACCCCGAGATCATGACCCGAGCCGAAGGCAGCGGCCCAATCCACTGAGCCACCCAGGCGCCCCCCATTTACATTTTCTTAGAAACATCTCAATCTCTAGTGAAGACTACATATTAACCAGTTGTGAATTGTTGCAAGAGCAGTTAAGCACAAAACATGTTTACCAACAGATTTCAAAAGCACAAACCTAGTTTCAGCAGCCAGCGCCCTAGCACTTCATCCCATTTGTCATCCAAGCAAAACTTCAAAGCTTCGGGTTACCAAAGACTCTGAAAGCTACTTTCACAATTACCTATTAGAACCCCGAGACAGACAATTAACCATCAGTTCAGTCATCTCTTTGCTAACAGATTTCATGTTCCACCTGGGCCCATTCCACTTCAGACGCCATGCTTTCCCACCAGCAAGGGGGCGTGGCTAGGAAGTCCACATCAGGCCAGAGAAGGCAAGGAATTGCCCGAAACAAAGGGAGTTTTGGCAGCTGCTTGGGAATATTCCTTAAAGTCTCTGTCCCGACTTAGTCTACCTCAGTTGGCTCCACTTATAGCCCTTAACACAGGAAATGAGTGAGGAAGAAGCCCCACATCTATTATGAGGAACAGAGAGACGAAAGTCAGAGTCCCCTTATTCTCTGCTTGCCCCATTCCTTCAAACACAACAAACAACACAACAGACAACAAAAAGACAACTGCAGGCCAAGTGGTCCTGCCACCGGTGGGGATTTCCTAGAGGGACTCAAAACGTCTGGCCGTCTAGGGATCTCGAACCGCCAATGATCGCCTTGGGGTCTTGAACCCCATGACTGCCTAGGGGGACTCGAACCCACTGTTGACCGCCTAGGGGCAGTTGAACCCCCTGACCATCTAGGGGGACTTGAACCCCCTGTTTACAGTCCAGGGGAACTCAAAACCCCTGACAATCTAGGAGGACTCAAAACCCACCCCGACTGCCCAGGGGGACTCAAACCCCCTGTCGATCTACGAGCAGAGGGATGGGGCATCCCTGCATCCACTCCAGCCCTGGGGAGCATGGCTGCATCCAGCTTCTCCCCGGTGGGCCATACCCTGGAGCTCCAATGAGACAGACAGACAAGATACCAACACCTCTGGAGGCATTTCCCATAAATTCTGATGCTGGCTCAGATCTCCTTGTTTTATCCCGGATTAGCCGCCAATGTTAGGGTCCATGATCAAAGGATGGAGACTGACACAAAGTGAAAATCAAGCAAAGCTTTATTTCATGCCAAGCATCAGAAACCAAACAGAGCAGCCGGGGCCATCTGTTACGTAGAGGCAATGATGACGAGGAAGCCGCTTCCGATGAAAAAAAGGCGAGGATGAGGAGGATGACCACCCTGACAACACAGCCTCTGCCCCCAATGAGGCCACTCCGACAAGTCCAATCCCCAGAGAGGCTGTTCCTCAGACGAGGCCACAAGCCAGACGAGGCCTCTCCTGACAATGAAGAGGCCGCTATGGACAAGGCCGCTATTGAGGATAAAGAGGCCGCTCTGGAGGTGGCCGCTAAACGTCGAGGCCACATGCCAACCAGGATGCTCCCCGGATTGATGCTGCTCTGGTGAGGCCCCTCCAGCCAGGCCACTCCAGCGAGGCCATGGCTCAGGGCAGCGAGGCCGCTGGATGCGGAGCCATGGCTCAGGGCGGCACTGCTTCTGACAACCCCAACTCTATCACTCCTACGACTACCCTAAGAGCCACTCTAACCGCTATTCTGCAATTCTTTTTTTTTTAGGATTTTATTTATTTATTTGACAGATAGAGATCACAAATAGGGAGAAAGGCAGGCAGAGAGAGAGAGAGGAGGAAGCAGGCTCCCTGCCAAGCAGAGTGCCTGATGCAGGGCTCGATCTCAGGACCCCGAGATCATGACCGGAGCGAAAGGCAGAGACTTTAACCCACTGCGCCACCCAGGCGCCCCGGCTATTCTGCAATTCTAATGGCTATTCTAACTCCTCCTACTTTTATAAAGACTACTCTACCTTCTCCTACTTATCTAACGGCTATTCTAACACTTCCTACTTCTCTAACGGCTATTCTAACTCCTCCTAATTCTCTAACGGCTATTCTAACTCCTCCTACTTCTCTAACGGCTATACTAATTCCTCCTACTTCTCCCCCTTCCAAGGCTCACACATTAACCTTTATAGAGGTGGTTGAGCCTGGCCTACACACAAGTGGCCAATGAGATTTCAACTCACCACAGTCAATATATGTGCGCCCCACTGATTGGATATGGCTATCTGGCCTGTCCCGCTCCTATATCTGGGGATTACAGTTCTTCTGGCAATTCAGACCATTACACAGCACTCTTCCCTTGCCCCCGAGGACACCAAACTCTTGGGAGATAGGCAGAATCTTCACACAGGCAGAATCTCCCATGGCCCCATAAGGCTCCCGCTACCTTCCATGGCCAACCGAGACACGCACCTCAGAGAGAAAAGCCTGTGCTCCCGACTCCCAGTCATCCTAATTTCAGATCCCGTGTCACTGCCCTCACGGTCTGCAGATCTGGGCTACAATCACCTCACCTATCCTAACCTATCCTTAGTTTGTGTTTGCAGACTTTTGTCCCCAAAACCCTAGCCAACAGGCCCTCCAGGATGGGGCCTCTGGAGCCACAGTGCAGGACTCTACCTGAAAACCAGAAGGAAACTCTTCCCTCACATTTGCACAAACCCTCCAGATGAGGAGACACCTGCAATGCCCCTGAGTGCACCCAAAATTCATTCTCCACCTTGGGGAAAAATTCGCATTTGGACACATCCCAGACACCTACCTCCAGGCAGACACCCAGGTCATGGGCCTTAGTCAGAAGATGGAAGCTGACATTCCCCTAGGACCTCAACGGAAACCTAGCTTAGGATTGCAGGCATCTGCCTCCAGAGGAAATCTCTGGAATACCTACATATGGTCCAACACTTGATCCCTGAGTCAAAACACAGAACACCTCCTGTAACCAGAAGGCAACCTGGCTCTTGGGAGCTTCGTACAACCATCAGGGTAGGAGAGACCTGCATGGCAGTTGAGCTCCCGCCATATTCTAAGGTCTCCCTGGACACAAGCAAGCATTGTGACCCGTCAGAATGAGGCTCCATGTCACCTCAGCACCCTGGGCACTTTGAACCAGAGACACCAGATCAAAAGTTCCTTGTTCCTGGGCTGGAAGGGGAAGCTGAGATGGGTTTTATAGCATCCATGCACTGACATCTACTATGACGTCTTTCCATATGGGAGACCACGGAACCATCAAAATGGACTCCTGCTGCCCCGCAGAAGGAAAGCTTGCTGTTTGGAGCAGCTCACAAGCCCCAGTCTGGGAAGACCTCCGTGGCCTCATGAGGCCATCCTTCCATTCGTCGGCCATCATGGACACTAAACTCCAGCGTGAACAACAATCTGACCCGTCCCCTGACTCAGGTGCTGGAGATCTCGAGTCACACGCTACATATTGGAAATGCCAGGTGCTCGTACTGAACTGAACTGGCACATGTTCGTTCAGAATTCCGTCCTCACCCTCCTGGCCCACAAGCCCTCCGGATTGTTCATTCGGGAACCCAAACCCAGTCTTCTGCATTCCCTCCAGAAAGAAGAAGGGTCCTAGGAGTCTCCACAGAATCCCCACGTGAGGATTAACCTGAAAGGACTTCGACAGCACCCCAATGTCCTAGACCGCCCTGTGCACTAATGCTCTGTCTGACACAGCCTGAGTCCCGACCTCCCATCAGCCCCCCAGGTAGCAGGCCCCATATCCTGAAGGTGGGACCTGACATGTCCAGAGACAGTAATCTCCAACCAACCTGGGTATTCAGGCATCTCTGCCCAGACCATAGCTCAAATCCCGGCTTATGGGGGAACTTCAAGCATCAAAGAGCACTCGTCCTCCCACACGAAGTGAAAAGTTTGCTGTGGGGCTGGGATCTAACCCTCAGAGTGGGAGCAGGCTGCATGGCCCATGAGACGACACCCACTCAAGACAGCCGCCCTGGTCACAAACCAGCATTTTGACCCTCAGGCTGAGCCAGCTTTCAAACCAGCCCCCTTGCTAGCTGGAACAGGAGCCCGCATATTGGTCTGGTCTAGTCCAGAAAGGCCCTCGATAGCGTGGGTGGTGGTCAAGATGAGATTTTGACCCAAAGTCAATTTACTTGCATCCTTGACCAGGAGGGCTGTGGCAGCAATTATGCAGAGGCAAAAGGAGAATCCAGCCACTACTGGATCTAGTTTCTTGCTAAGATAGGCTACTGGCCTTTGCCAAGTCCGCAGAGTCTGAGTCAAAACTCCTTTCGCCTCCCCTGATTTTTTATCCACATACAAGTGGAAGGGCTTGGTAACATCTGGGATGGCAAATGCACTCAGTACTGCTGTTAGTAATTCCCGAAATGCTCCTTCTGTCTCAGGTATCCAGTCTATCATAGTGAACCCCCACCTTTGCCAGTTCGTAGGGAGGTTGGGCAATCTCCTCAACCACAGTATCCACAGCCTACAGTAGCCCACCGTCCAGAAACTACCTGACTTTTCGGAACGTGGTGGGGAGGGGATTCGGATGATCACCTGTTTCCTGGACTCAGTGAACACACTCCCTCATGGAGATCAAAGCTTAGATATGTGTCATGGCTCTGACAGAGCTGTGATTTCTTTGATGACACCTGATACACTTTTTCTTGCAGAGTCTGTAAGAGAGCTCTAATCCCCCACAAACATGACTCATAGTCCTCAGCGGTTACTAACAAGTCATCAACATACTGTAGCAGAGTGATTACTGGGTTGGAGGTTCTGTACTCACGCAAATCCTCGTGTAGTGCCTCGTCAAAAAATAATGGTGGGTGAATTACTGAATCTTTGGGGAAGTCTTGCTGAGGTGTGCTGGCCTTGGAATCCTTCCTGTGGGTTGGATCACTCAAAAGCAAAAAGGGGTTGAGATTCCCTTGCTAAAGATATGCAGAAAAATGCATCCTTGAGATATAAAATGGTATACACAGTTCTTTTGGGGCCCAGGAGGGAGAGTAGAGAACAGGGGTTAGGCACCGTTGGGTGGATATCTTCAATCTGTTTATTAACTTCCCACAGGTACTGAACGAGTCAGTACTCCCCAGTCTCGGCCTTTTTGATGGGCAGCAAAGGTGTATTCCATGGAGATTTGCAAGGAACTAGGATTGCGTATCCTCAGAGGTGGTTAGTACGCTTTCTGATCCCTTCTTTGCTTCCCAGGGAAGGGGATGCTGCCGAACATGAACAGCCGTAGGCATTGCCTTTAATTGTACCACCATTGGAGGTTGTCCCTGTCCAAGCCAGGGGCTTCCCTTCAGCCCAGACCTCGGGAAACTCGACCTGTAGGATTTGGAGAAGGCTCCCCGCCTTTGTCTCCTCCGGTTTTGAAACTAGCTTGTAAACGACATATTCATCTACTGCTGCCATAAACACCTGTACAGTGTATTGTCTCAAGGTTCCAGTTATGTCTCCTTCTGAGAACTGAATGCCAGCTCATAATTTGTGGAGATTCCTTCCCATCAAGTTATATGGGGCACTAGGGAGGACCAAAAATCAATGTTTCACTAACTCCCAAGGCCAGGTTTAAAGTCCTTTCTGACAAACAATCCAATCAAGAAATGGGCAGAGGACATGAACAGACTTGTCTGCAGAGAAGATATCCAGATGGCCAACAGACACATGAAAAAGTGCTCCACATCACTCGGCATCAGGGAAATACAAATCAAAACCACAATGAGATATCACCTCACACCAGTCAGAATGGCTAAAATTAACAAGTCAGGAAATGAGAGATGCTGGCGAGGATCGGAGAAAGGGGAACCCCCCTCCACTCTTGGTGGGAATCCAAGCTGGTGCAACCACTCTATACAACAGCATGGAGGTTCCTCAAAATGTTGAAAATAGAACTACCCTATGACCCAGCAATTGCACTACTGGGTATTTACCCTAAATATACAAACGCAGTGATCTGAAGGGGCACGTGTACCTGAATGTATATAGCAGCAATGTCTACAATAGCCAAACTATGGAAAGAACCTAGATGTACATCAACAGATGACTGGATAAAGAAGATGTGGTATATATACACAATGGAATACTATGCAGCCATCAAAAGAAATGAAATCTTGCCATTTGTGAGGATGTGGATGGAACTAGAGGGTATAATGCTTAGTGAAATAAGACAATCGGAGAAAGACAACTATCAAATGATCTCCCTGATATGAGGACGTGGGGATGCAACATGGGGGGTTGGGGGATAGGAGAAGAATAAATGAAACAAGATGGGATTGGGAGGGAGACAAACAATAAATGACCCTTAATCTCACAAAACAAACTGGGGTTGCTGGAGGGAGGTAGGGCTGCGGGAGGGGGAGGTGGTTATGGACATTGGGGAGAGTATGTGCTATCGTGAGGGCTGTGAAGTCTGTAAACCTGGTGATTCACAGACCTGTACCCAGGGGATAAAAATACATTATATGGTTATTTTTAAAAAAATGGAAGAATGCCCAACTTTTGTAGCAACCTGGATGGGACTGGAAGTGATTAAGCTGAGTGAAATAACTCAAGCAGAGAGAGTCAAGTATCATATGGTTTCACTTATTTGTGGAGCATAACAAATAACAAGGAGGACATTGGGAGATGGAGAGGAGAAAGAAGTTGAGGGAAATTGGAAGGGGAGGCGAACCATAAGAGAATATGGACTCTGAAAAACAACCTGAGAGTATTGCAGGGGCGGGGTTAGGAGGTTGGGGGAACCAGGTGTTGGGTAATAGGGAGGGCACGTATTGCATGGAGCACTGGGTGTGGTGCAAAAGCAATGAATACTGTTATGCTGAAAAATAAATAAATTAATTAATTAAAAAAGTCCTTTCTGTTGCCATTTATGTCTCACTGTGCCATTTGCTTCTTCTACCCAAACTTCTTCTCCAGATAGTTTTCACATAGGTTTAACTAATGATGAAAACTGGGCTCCTGTGTCCACCAAAAAAATCAAGTGAATTCCCCTCCACTTCAATTTTTACTCTGCTGGCCAGCATTGCCGTCTTCCTTTTGGGGCACACCCTGGCCCAATGTCCTTTTTCCTTACAGTAAGCACACTATCTGAATCTAAGAATTCCCACCTGCCTTCTTTGTGCTTAGGCTTTTCCTTAAATTTACTATCCTCTACTTATCTCATATAATGCCAAAACCTTAACCAGTTTTTTGTCTGTTTTTCATCCTCCTGTGCATCCCTGTTCTTAAACACTTTTTCTGCTATTCCCAATAGCTCATTCAGATTCTTTCCTTCAAATCCTTCAATATGCGGATTCCTCCTTATATTCGGGCCTGACTGACTGGCAAAAGCAAGATTCACTGACCCCTGATTTTCGGGTGCCTCAGGGTCCATCGGGCTACACAGTTTATAGGCTTCAGTAAGCCTTTCTAGGAAAGCTCCTGGAGACTCATTCTTACCTTGAGTCACCGTATTAATTCTGGTTTAGGGTGAGTGCAACTTTTACTTCTGGAAATGCAGTTCCAGGATTTCAACATATCAAAGAACCATATTTGTTCTGAAAGTCTCCTATACGAATTTCCTTTAAGGTGGAATTCATCATACAAATTACAATTTACAAATTACAATTTATAATTGTATATATATGTATGTATTATAATTGTATAAAACACAAATTACAATTGTAATACAATTACAAATGACAAAAAACACTGAATAGATATGGTTAAATATCAAATGATGATCCTTATCAAAACATTAAAACTTTAGAAAATGTATAGAACCTCTGGAGTACTTACAGCATTTACCCAAATGTAAACCAAGGTGTATCATTGAATTAGGAGTACTTCCTGAGTAACTGAGCATATCAGGGAAAAGCCTTATGAGTCAAAGAGATCTTATTTACAATTCTGGGTGGGCAACGAAAACCATTTACATTTTCTTAGAAACATCTCAATCTCTAGTGAAGACTACATATTAACCAATTGTGAACTGTTGCAAGAGCAGTTAAGCACAAAACATGTTTACCAACAGATTTCAAAAGCACAAACCTAGTTTCAGCAACTAGTGCCCTAGCACTTCATCCCATTTGTCATCCAAGCAAACCTTCAAAGCTTCAGGTTACCAACGACTCTGAAAGCTACTTTCACAATTACCCATTAGAACACTGAGACAGACAATTAACCATCAGTTCAGTCATCTCTTTGCTAACAGATTTCAAGTTCCACCTGGGTCCATTCCACATCAGACTCCATGCTTTCCGGCCAGCAATGGGGAGTGGCTAGGCAGTCCATGTCAGGCCAGAGAAGGCAAGGAATTCTCCAAAACAAAGGGAGTTTCAACAGCTGCTTGGGAATATTCCTTAAAGTCTCTCTCCCAAGTTAGACTAAACCATGTTGGCTCCAGTTATAGGCCTTAACACAGGAAATGAGTGAGGAAGAAGCGCCACATCCATTATGAGGAACAGAGAGACGAAAGTCAGAGTCCCCTTACTCTCTGCCTGTCCCATTCCCAAACACAACAAACAACACATCAGACAACAAAAAGACAACTGCAGGCCCAGCGGTCCTGAAACTGGTGGGGATTTTCTAGGGGGACTCAAAACCCTGGACCGCCTATGGGGACTTGAACCCCCGATGACTGCCTCAGGTGACTCGACCTCCGGATGACCCCCTAGGAGTACATGAACCCCCTCACTACCTAGGGGTCTCAAATACCTTGTGACCGGATAGGGGGCTCGAACCTCCTGGTGACCGTCTAGGGGGACTCGAACCCCCTGACCATCTAGCAGGACTTGAACCCCCCCGACCGCCAAGGGGGACTCTAACTCCATGTGATCTACCAACAGAAAATGGGGAATTCCCTCATCCTCTCCAGCCCTGGGGAGCATAGCTGCATCCAGCTTTTCCCCGGTGGGCCATACCCTGGAGCTCCAACCAGACAGACGGGCAAGATCCCAACACCTCCGGGAGCTTTTCTCATAAAATCTGATGCTGGCTCAGTTCTCATTGCTTGATCCCGGGCAAGCCCCCACTATTAGGGTCTGAGATCAAATTAAAGACACTGACACAAAGCGAAAATCAAGCAAAACTTTATTTCATGCCAAGCATCGAAAGTGAAACCGGCCAGTAGGGGCCATTTCTTACGTACAGGCAATGACGATGAGGACACCACTGCCAACGACAAAGAGGTGAGCATGACGAGGATGACAACTGTGAAGACACAGACTCTGCTCTTCTATGTATCCTAAAATAAGCACCCATAGACATTCATTACAGTCACGGATTTCCCTAAGTCCATTGCCTTGTTCCATCATTCTTCCTCCTCTCCATAGCTTCTCTTCTTTTTTCCCCAGTACTTGCATTCCAGGTACCTCATTGGATCCTCTGGTTCTTTCATCTTCCTGAACATTGCATCCAGTCTGCTAAAGAATCTTTTCATAAGGGACTCTTCATTTTATTTTATTTTTTATTTTTAGCACCTTTATTTCTGTGGTCCGAGACTTCCTGATTCCTTCTAAGTTTTACTGATCCAGAGTGAGTATGCTGGCTTCTGCTTAAATCCTCCACCTGGCATGTGAAATGTACATCTTTCACTTTGATTTCTTGGCCATGACCAGTTCCTGTTCTTTTGCCTCGGCATCAGTTGATTCTTCCATCATTGCCTTAGTTCAGGTCTCTGAATTTTTTTCTGTATTCAAAAATTGCCTTCTGTTTTCTACCCTGAGAGTAATTCCTTTAGGATGAAGATGTCATGGAGTGCCACTGGCGGACCCTTGATGGAGTTTCCGGTATATGTGGCATGCCGTCTGGGGTGGGATTTGTCTGTCCACTCTCTTTTGGGCCAGTCTTCTGCAGAGGCACTTGTTGCCTGCCGTTCGGAGTGTTTGAATCTGGAACCAATATGGTGAGTTTTATCTTTGTCGGCTCTGGTGTGCCTATAAAAAGAGACTTTCAACTCACTCAACGTTACTAAGGCCTGCTGAATGCTGTGGTCAAGAGAGAGGATTTGGGCAGGGCTTTCTTCTAGTCCCCAATGGAGCATCTGTTCTCCTGGTACTAAGCAACGTGGCCTGAGGAAGTTACTCCCAACTTGTTCACAGGGTTGGAACTACATGATTGCAGGTGAGGCAGCTAAGGTCCGCACCGTCCTGTCTGTGACCACTAGCTCGGGCTTTATGCTGAAGGTGGCAGAGCCCCAAGATTCTTTTTCCCACATCGAGACATCTCCATCACCAGTGCCTATCACGGATGCACAGCAAGAAACAATAATCATACCACTGTGTCTACAAGTATTGTTTTTGATCATGGTTTCCAGGCTGTCTGCACCCAGATGCTTGCTAGAGTGCTCTGCAGGAGAATCACAGTGTTCTCTGTAGTCTATAACTATCAAGCATACTGATCTGAGATAACCAGGCCTCAGCACCCTATGGTTGCAAGTACTCGTGGCATTCAGAACATCTCCATTTTTACGCCAACAGCTTGGGCCAGCATCCAACTTGTGAGTTCCCAGTGTGCTCCGCTCTCCTGGGCCTTTGTCTTTGGCCATGGCTCCCTGCCCTCAACTTCTCCCCAAAGACATGAACACCCTTCTTCCATGGTCTCTGCGACTTCTTCTCTCTTTTGCCGTGGAGTTTGATTTCAAGGCTTCAGGTTCATTGATGCCATGATTCCATTGATGTGGTGTTCTTCCTCTTGTGCTGATGGCTGAAGATAAGCCTGGAGCTCCCAGACATTTCTGCAATCTCCCTGCCCTCCCAATGCACTACAGAGTCTTACCCAGCCATAAGAAAGAAGGAATCTTGAAACTTGCCACATGTGGCAGAAAGGTGGCGAGCATTGGGCTGCGGCCCATCTGTCAGTCACAGAAAGACAAAGAACATACGATTTCACTCAATCTTGGAAGGAAAGGGACATGCGAAAAAGCAAGAAAAAAGGGACACACAAAGAGACTCTAACCGGGCACACAAAATTTGGTGTTTGATCCACGGCAGGTTATGGAGAGTCTGTGTTTCTAAAAGAGGATTAAATGAGACATTCATTGCAGGAAATGTGGCCACATGAGATAGAACATGAGTTTCAATATGTTAGAAGGTGAATTGTGATCCAAAGAAAAGTGGTTTCATATCCCTGAAAATGTCATTATAAGCGTTTTGTGAAACACACCCTCCCTCCCACCTCCCCACACACTCACAATTAAAAGAGTCCCAAAGAATTTAGAGAGCAAGTGAGGAGTAGCACTCATGGAAACAAAACTCAGGGAAAATACCTTAAGGAAAAAAAAAAGTATCAGTGACAGAAACTGACAAAACCAGAAAAAATAACTTCTTACCTTTCAGGAATTAATTAAAGCATTGAGGATTAACTCTCCTAAACAACCTAACCTAAAAGTTCCCTACACACAAGTGTACCAGCAAATGGAATACCTAAGAGAAAAGTATAAATTCCAAGACACATACCCACTAGCAAGACTAGGTCATGAACATAGACATCTGACATCCCAGGTAATGACAAAAGTGTTTGAAGCAATCCTCAAGCACCTCCCAATACCGAAAAAAACAGGTCAAACCAATTCGCTGGTCAACACTCCGAGAAATTTAAAGAAGGCAATACTGGTTCTTCTCATCTATTCCTGAAATGTAGGAAGAGGGAAGAATCTAATTTGCAATGTTTAAAGACCGAATTCAGATAAGGACAACACAGGAAGCCAATTGCATACAATTTTCATCAGTAAATAATAAAATTATACTTCATTTCTTTCCCATTTCTTTCTTCATCTACATGTGAAATTGCCTGTTTTTCTTTCTTTTCCACACTTTTCCTTTTGTTTAGGAAGACAGCCTTTCATCCCTCATACTTTTGTGAGATAGTGTTCCCTGATTCTTTAGTTGAATATACCACCAAGTGCTCATCAACAGCATATATGCCACACCACCTCCATACCATGAAATGGTTCCCTCATTCTTCGCGCGTCTCATCCTTCTGTAACCCTCAGCTTGGTTCCCAGAGTCCTGAGTCTCTCCTGGTTTGTCTACCTGTCTGATTTCTTTTCCTTCTGTTTTCCCTTTTTTTTTTTTTTACTATGTCCATGGTACTCTTCATGGGCCACATATTAGTGAAGCCATATGATATTTCCGTTGGACTCCTCCAATTTCATTGAGAATAACCCAGCCCTGTGTCACTAATGTCAAGGCGAGTATCGGGGCTTCATCCCTCTTGATGTCAGAGGGATCAACTGTGGCCTGGATGGACCACACCTTCTTTATCCAGTAGCCAATTGAAGGGCATCTTGGCTCCTTCCACAGTTCTGCTAGAGTGGGCATGGCAGGCTATCCATATAGGTAGTTCCTTTTCCTCTGAATTAAAAGAGTTGGTCAACATGGCTCTCCCTATGACCTTGGTATGTAATGTTAACTGATGATGATAGGTGTGCTGTCCAGGGCTCTTCTTTCAGGGGTAGCGACATGCAGAATGTCACTCTCCTTGAAGCCTTTTCAAATGTGTTTCAGGTAAAGTCAGGTAAACAGAGCCCTCATCCCTTACGACTGGTGTTTCAGAATACCAGGAGATCAGGACAGACAGCACAATGCATCCAAGCCCTAGCACGTTTCCTTGAAATGTGGCATTCCTTCCCTTATTCCTTCCCTTATTTTCCAAGCTGACCAATCACCAAGGGCAGACCCTTCTCCATAGAACAAATTTGGAAAAGAACCTACGAAAGGACGCTCTCACTCATAGGATATCAAACCTCCCAGAGATCTTCTGATATCCAAGAGGCCTCCCTGTTGATTGAGTGGAAATAGGACATTGCAGTGGAAATAGGAACACCTGGCTTTCTGTGGAGATATGTTGGCTGAAAGGATGGTATACTGAATGTCATGGAATTTTCCCTTTTTATATAAAGGTGTAGTGGGAGAGAAGCCGCAAAGACCACCTGAGTTCATGAGCAGGCAATCAGGGCTCTTTTTTGGTCCTTCCCAGGGCTTCCTACCTAAAGCCATAGGACACATAGCTCATGAGAGAGGGATTGCTGCTTCAGTGAAGTCAGCGTCTGTGATGTCACAAGGTTTTGAGCTCCTTGCAACCATTCCTCCCCAAACCATGTCTAATCACGCCACATGGCTTTAGTAGTCATGGGTCAGTCAGGAGGTACATAAGCCCTCCCAAACCGTTGGAGCTTCCTGGGTATTTCAAAACCTTTTGTGAAGTGAGTCGGTTTCACCTTCTCCATGGCCGAATTTATAGTCTTTGTCAGGGACTGTCATCACCATCCCTCTGCACTCCTGAGGAGGACAAGGATCCACAATTCCATCTGACCCCAAAAGGTCAAGAAATGGTCAGGACTACAACCATGCCCCAGGCCAGGAAATCCACGCTCCGCACATGTGCATGGTCCTCTGACCCAATCAGGATCCTTGTATCCAGGAAAAGGCCCCCCAAGGAAAGCTCCCAGTGAATACCCCAACCATGTCAAAGACATGCTTGTAGTCTTCAACAGCGAGGACACGACTTCCTCTAGCATCTCGAGTAACTGTACCAAGAAGGCCTCCCCATCTTCCAAGCTGACCAAGCACCAAGGCAGACCATACACCCTAGAAACTTAGGCCCAGGACTGACTCATTGGTTTGGAGCCAACATGAGCAAGCAATGAACCTGGTGGAGGAGACACATTGCCCACGTGTAGCCATCGGAAAGGCTTCCATGCCAGTTTCGGGAAGACAACATATATCTACCAAAGGACGCCTTGAAGAGGATTCAATGGCTTAAGATCCCTGAGCATTCCCGTAGGGTGGTGCAGTTTCCTTCTGTGAAACTAAATGGAGATGTTGCAGCACAAGGCTGCCTTAAGCCTCCCATTATCATTCTGCTATGGTTTTGATGGGATAAACATACAGTGCCTCTTGTGGATGATGAGCATGTTCTAAAGGAGCCAGTTGAGGAGGAACAATGGAGAAGAAGGGGCCATTGCAGTGGGACAGAGATTGGATGCTCCATGGTGGTGGGGAGATGCAGGAAGACGAAGAAGAGGAGAACAAGCAAGGGAGCTCAGAGCCAAGGTCTGGCATTGTAAGATGGTGGGAGTTGCTCTGGACCTGGCTGCGTTCTGTAGGGAAATAGGTCCAAATTAAAAAAAGCATCCTCTGGCCCCAGTCAATCCTTATCTACAGTTTGTTGTTGTTGTTGTTGTTGTTGTTGTTGTTTTTCAACTATGTGCTTGCATGTATGGGACAGAGAGAGACAGTGAAAACATAATCAGTGAGGGAGCTGGAGAGGGAGAAGCAGACTTGCCTCTGAGTGGGGAACCTGAAGTGGGAGACATTGCAATGAGCCTGGGATATGGAGCAGAGCTGAAGGCTGCTTCTGAACTGATGGAGAAACCCCTGGACACATTCTTTGTCTTCCTAACACCTCATTTTTCTGAACAAGAACTCCTGCTCTGTTATTGTTTAGAAATGCTGGGGATAAGGTTGTGGCTTGGGCTGCTGTGGCTTGCTCTATACAACATGCCGCTAGAGCTGGCATAGCTGGTGGCCTTGAAGTATGGCGCTTGGCTTTAGATACGCTCTTCTCCCAAGCATATTTGGGCGACGAGAATTACTAGTTTGGAAGGGTGAATAACACGATGTCTTGTGTTGCTCTGCTTCTGTGGATGGTGCTTGGGGTCTTCTGTGCCTCGGAATCTGGATCTCTGTTTCTGTCCCCAGATGAGGGAGGTTTGCTGCACTTATTTCTCAAAGAAATGTTGGGACTACTATTTTCTCTATCTTCTAGGTCCCCTACAATAAGCACCCGTAGACATTCATTGCAGTCACGGATTTCCCTACGTCCAATGTCATTTTCCAACATTCTTCCTTCTCTCCTTTGCTTCTCTTCTTTTTTTCCCAGTACTTGGATTCTAGGTACCTCATTGGATCATCTTGTTCTGCCAACTTCCTGAACTTTGCTTCCAGCCTGCTAACAAATCTTTTCATAAGGGCCTCTTCATTTCATATAATATGTTTTGCATCTTTATTTCTGTGGTCTGAGACTCCCTGATTCCTTCTAAATTTTTCTGATCCAGAATGGGTATCCTGGCTGCTGCTTAAATCCTCCACCTGGCATTTGAAATGTACAGGTTTCACTTTGATTTCTTGGCCATGACCAGTTCCTGTTCTTTTGCCTCGGCATCAATTGATTCTTCCATCTTTGCTTTAGTTCAGGTCTCTGCATTCTTCTTCGTATTCGAAAATCGCCTTCTGTTTTCTACCCTGAGAGTAATTTCTTTAGGATGAAGATGCCATGGATTGCGACCGGCTGACCCTTGATGGAGTCTCCGGTATATGTGGCATGTCCACTTTTGTGGGTTGTAGCTTTCCACTCTCTTTTGTTCCAGTCCCCTGCAAAAGCACTCATTGCCTGCCATTCAGTGTGTTTGGTGTCTGGACCCAATATGGTGAGGTTTAGCTTGATCAGCTCTGATGTGCCTATGAAAGGAGACTTTCAACCCATCCAACGTTACTAAGTCCTGCTGAATGCTGTGGTCAAGAGAGAGGATGTGGTCAGGGCTTTCTTCTAGTCCCCAATGAAGCGTCTATTCTCCTGGTACTAAGCAACGTGGTCTGAAGAAGGTAGCCCCAACAGGTTTCCAGGGTGTGAACTATGATTGCAGGTGAGGCAGCTAATGTCCAGACCATCCTGTCCGTGGTCACTAGCTCGGGCTTTATGCTGATGGTAGTAGAGCTCCAAGATTCATTTGCCCCCATCAAGGCATCTCAGTGAACAGTGCCTATCACAGATGCACTGCAAGAAACAATAATCATACTACTGTGTCAACAAGTGTTGTTTCTGATCATGGTTTCCAGGCTGTCTGCACCTGGTTCCTTGCTGGTGTGCTCTGCAGGAGAAACACAGGGTTCTCTGGAGTCTATGTCTGTTAAGCATGCTGACCTGAGATACCCAGGCTTCAAGACACTTTGGTTGCAAGTACTTGTGCCATTCAGAGCATCCTGCACTATGGCTCCAGAGGCCCGATTCTGTAGGGCCTGTAGGCCAGGACTTTTGGGACAAAACTCGGGATCGGGTTGGGGCGAGGAGTTGGTAGGCCCGATCTGCGGACAGTGAGGACAGTAGGGGGGGGATGTGAAATGACGCATTCAGACACATTTCTGTCTGGGTTGTTTCTCTTGGTTGGCCACAGAATGGAGCGTTAGCCTGATGGGGCCATGGGAGATTCTTCCGCTGTGAGGATTCTGCTTGGCTCCAAAGTGTTTGGTGTCTTTTGGAGGGAAGGAAACAGTGAGTTTTCCATCTCAGGGATCCGACCATAGCAGGGATTCCAGAGTCGGTTCTGTGTCCTGGCACCTGGAGAACACGAATGAGGGTGAGGATTTGGGCCTAGGGTCATGTCAGGCCCAATATGCGGGCTCCTGGTCCAGACAGCAAGGGGACTGGTTTGAAAGTCTTCTCAGGCAGTGGGTCACAATGCCTGTTTGTGGCCAGAGCAGCCCTCCTGGGTGAGCGTGGTCTCATGGGCCATGCAGGTGGCTCCTACTCTGAGGGTTAGACCCCTATCCCCACAGCAAGCTTTTCCCATCATGGAGAAGGAGGAGTGTTCTCTGATGCTTGAGTTTCCCCCTTAGGCTGAGATTTGAGCTATGGTCAAATGATGGTCAAATTTGAGCTACGCCTTAATTCCAGATTGGGTATAGATGACAGTCTCTGACCCTGGCACGTCCTACCTGCAGGATATGGAACTTGCTACCTGGGGGGGCTGATGGTCAGTCTGGGCTCAGGCTGTGTCAGACAGAGCATTAGTGCACAGGGAGGCCTAGGACATTGGGGTGTGGTCGATGTCCTTGCAAGTTGTTCCTCACATGGGGATTCTGGGCAGACCACTAGGGCCATTCTTCTTTCTGGAGGACAGGCGGAAGACTTCGTTTGGGCTCCTGAATGAACAATCTGGAGAGCTGGTGGGCCAGGAGTGTGAGGAATGAATACTGAATGCACAAGTGCCGGTTCCATTGAGTTCCCTGCACATGGCATTTCCAATGTGCAGTCTCTGTTTCGAGATAGCCATCACATGAGTCAGGGCCCATGTCAGATGGTCGCTCATGCTAGAGTTTGTGTCCGTGATGGCCGATGAGTGGAGGGGTGGCCTCAAGAGGCCATGGATGTCTTCCCAGGTGGGGGCTTGTGACCTGCTCCGAACAGCAAGCTTTCCTTCTGTGGGACAGGGGGTGTCCGTTTGGATGGCACCAGGGTCCCACGAATAGAATGACATTGTAGCAGAAATCACCACATAGATGCCTGGAAAACCAACTCCACTTACACTTGCAGCAAAGGAACAAGGCGGTTTTGATCTGTTAGCTCTGTGACAAAGTGCCCAGGGGCTGAGGTAACAAGGAGCCTCATTCTGATGGGTCACAAGCTGTCTTGTGTCCAGGGAGACCTTAGAATGTGGCGGGGGCTCAGGCGCCATGCAGGATTCTCCTCCTCTGAGGGTTGGACGCAGCTTCCAAGAGCCAGATTGCTTTCTGGGGACCAGAGGTGTTCTGTTTTGTGGCTCAGAGATCAAGTGTTGGACCATATGTAGGTATTCCAGAGTTTGCCTCTTGAGGCAGATGCCTGCGAACCTACACTAGGGTTCCGTTGTGATCCTAGGCATATTTCAGGTTCCATCTTCTGACTCAGAGCCATTGACAAGGGTGTCTGCCTGGAGGTAGGTGTCGGGCCTGTGTCCAAATGTGCATTTTTCCCACGGCTGCCAAAGACTTTGCGGTTAGTTCAGGGACATTGAAGGTTTCTCTCAATCTGGAGGATTTGTGAAAATATGACAGGCAGAGTTTACTTCTGGTGGGCAGACAGAGTCCTGCCCCGTGGCTCCAGGGACCCCACCCTGGAGGGCTTGTCGGCGAGGGCTTTGGGGAGAAAAGTCTGCAAACACAAACACGGGATAGTGTTAGGGGCAAGGTGTTGGCAGGTCTATCTGCAGGCGGTGAACGCAGTGCCTCAGGATCTGAAATGAGGGCGACAGGGAAGCAGGAGCACAGGCTTTTCTGTCTGGGTTGTGTGTCTCAGTTGGCCACGTAATGTAGCGTTAGCCTAATGGGGCCATGGGAGATTCTGCCTCTGTGAGGATTCTGCCTGGCTCCAAAGGGTTTGTTGTCTTTTGGGAGGAAGGGAAGAGTGCTGTTTCCATCTCAGGGTTCCCGCCATAGCTCAGATACAGAGCTGTCTTCTGGGTCCAGGCACCTGGAACACATGACCCTGGTTGCATATTGGGGCCTAGAGTCATGTCATGCCAGATATGGGGCTCCTGGTTAAGCTGACGTGGGGCTGGTTTGAAAGCGGCTCAGGCAGATGGTTACAATGCTTGTTTGTGGCCAGGGCGGCCTTCCTGTGTGGGTGTGGTCTCATGGGCCATTCAGGTGTCTCCCACTCTGAGGGTTACACCCCCATCCCGACAGCAAGCTTTTCGCATTGTGGGGAACGAGGAATGCTCTTTGATGCTTGAGGTTCACCCATAGGCCTAAATTTGAGTATGGTCTGGGCACAGACCCCTGAATACCCAGGTTGGTTAGAGATGACATTCTCTGGCCTTGACACATCCCACCTGCAGTTTAGGGGGCCCGATACCTGGGGGGCTGATGGGAGGTCGTGACTCAGGCTGTGTCATAAAGAGCTTTAGTGCACAGGGCGGCCTAGAACATTGGGGTGCTGTCGAGGTTCCTGCAGGTTGATCCTCACGTGGGATTTCTGGGTAGACACCTATGGCCCTTTTTCTTTCTGGAGGGCAGGCAGAAGAAGGCGTGTGGCTCCCGAATTAACAATATGGAGGGATGGCTGGCCAGGAGGTTGAGGATGAATTCTGAATGCACAAGTGCCAGTTCCGTTCAGTACCGAGCACTTGGCATTTCCACTGTGCAGCGTCTGACTTGAGATCTCCAGCACCTGAGTCAGGGCACGTGTCAGATGGTAGCTCATGCTGGAGTTTGTGTCCATGAAGGACAACGAGTGGAGGGGTGGCCTGAGGCCATGGAGGTCTTCCCAGGCTGGGGCTTGTGAGCTGCTCCAAACAGCAAGCTTTCCTTCTGTGGGGCAGGGGGTGTCTGTTTGGATGGCACCAAGGTCCCCCATATGGAAAGACTTTGTAGCAGAAATCACTGCATGGATGCCTGGAAAGCCCAGCTCCGCTTTCACTTCCAGCCCAGGAACAAGGCGGTTTTGATCTGGTAGATTTGTGGAAAAGTGCCCAGGGGCTGAGGTGACAGGGAGCCTCATTCTGATGAGTCACAAGCTGTCTTGTGTCCAGGGAGAACTTAGAATAATTTGGCGGCTCAGGCGCCATGAGGATTCTCCTCCCCTGAGGGTTGGACGCAGCTCCCAACAGCCAAGTCGCCTTCTGGGGATAGGATGTGTTCTGTTTTGTGGCTCAGGAATCAAGTGTTGGACCATACGTAGGTATTCCAGAGTTTGCCTCTGGAGACAGATGCCTGCACCTAAGCTAGGGTTCCATTGAGGTCCTCGGGCTATGTCAAGTTCCATCTTCTGACTAGGGCCATTGACCTGGGTGTCTACCTGGAGGTAGGTGTCTGGCATGTGTTTTAATGCACCAATTTTCCAAGGCGCATTAAAACAAATTTGGGATGGGCTCAGGTGCATTGCATGTGTTGCCCAATCTGGAGCGGTTGTGTAACTGTAACAGGCAGTTTCCTTGTGGAGTCCAGGCAGAATCCTGCACTGTGGCCCCAGTTGCCACATCCTTGAGGGTCTGTGGGCCAGGGCTTTGGGGACAAAAGTCTGCAACCACAAACTCGGGATAGGGTGAGGGGAGATGTGATGGCAGGCCCCATCTGCAGACTGTGATGGCAGTGTCTCGGGATCTAAAATTTCGGCGATGTGGAGGTGGGAGCACAGGCTTTTCAGTCTGGGTTGTGTGTCTCGGTAGGCCACGGAATGGAGGTGTTGCCTCATTGGTCCATTGGAGATTCTGCTTCTGTGGGGATTTTAGATGGCTCACAAGGTTTTTCTGTCTTTCTGGATGAAGGGAAGAGAAGTGTTTTCCGTCTCAGGAGACCCGCTAAAATATGGATTCCAGAGTTGGCTTCTGGGTCCAGGCGCCTGGAGAAACTGACCAAGGGTGAGGATTTTGGCCTAGGGGCATCACAGGCCCAATATCCAGCCCCTGGTCCAGCTTGCCAGGGAGCTTGTTTGAAAGCAGTCTCAGGCTGATGGTCACAATGCCTGTTTGTGCTCAGGGTGACCTCCTATGTGGGCTTGTTCTCATGGGCCATGTAGCTGGCTCCCACTCTGAGGGTTTCACCCTCATCTCCACAGCAAGCTTTTCCAGGCGTGGGGAAGGAGGAGTGCTCTTTTGTGCTTGAGATTCCCTCATAGGCCTGGCTTTGAGTATGGTCTGGGCACAGATGCCTGAACACACGGGTTGGGTAGAGATGACAGACTTGGGCCATAGCTGGTCCCACCTGCAGGAGATGGGGCCCGCTACCATGGTGGCTGACTGGAGGTTGGGGCTCAGGCTGTGTCAGACAGAGCATTAGTGAACAGAGAGGCCTGGATATTGGGATTCTGTCTAGGGAGGTGCAGGGTTATCCTCACATGGGGATTCTGGACAAACACGTCTTCTTTCTGGAGAGCAGGGAGAACACTACATTGTTTCTCCAGATTTCCCAATCTGGAGGGCTTTCTGTCCAGTAGGGTGAGGATGGAAGTCTAAATGCTCAAGCACTGGTTCAGTTCAGTGCCGTGTACATGGCACTTCCAATATGCCGTGTCTGAAGATATCTCCAGCACCTGAGTCAGGGTGAGTGTCAGATGGTTGCTCACACTGGAGTTTGTGTCTTTGATGGCCGAAGAATGGAGGGGAGGCCTCATGAGGCCATCAAGGTTTTCCGAGGCTGGGGCTTCTGAGATGCTCCCAACAGCAAACTTTCCTTCTGTGTGACAGGATGAATCCGATTTGATGGCTCCATTGTACCCCATATGGAAAGACTTGGTAGCAGAACTCACTACATAGATGTCTGGAAAGCTCAGCTCAGCTTATTCTTTCAGCCCAGCAACAAGGCAGTTTTGATCTGGTTGCTCTGGGTGAATTGCCCAGGGGGCTGAGTTGACAGAGAGTCCAAAGTTGATGGGTCACAATGATGGTTTGTGTCTAGGGAGACCTTAGAATGTGGCGGGGGCTCAGGCGCCATACAAGATTCTCCTCCCCTGAGGGCTGGGCCAGCTCCCAAGAGCCAGTTTGCCTTCTGGGGACAGGATGTTTTCTGTTTTGTGGCTCAGGGACCAAGCGTTGGACAATTTGTAGGTATTCCAGAACCTACCTCTGAGGACAGATGTATCCAAACCTCAGCTAGCTTTTTGTTCAGTTCCTAGGGGCATGTCAGTTTCCATCTTCTGACTCAGGCCATTGACCAGGGTGTCTGCCTGGAGATAGGTGTCTGGCATGTGTCAGACTGCACATATATGTCCAGAGAGGCCAACGGAATTGGGTGAGCTTAGGGGTCTTTCAGGTGTCTCCCAATCTGGAGATTTTGTGCAACAGAGATGGGCAGAGTTTTCATCGGGAGGGCAGGCAGCGTCTTGTGCTGTGGCTCTAGGGGCTCATCCTGGAGGGACTGTTGGCCAGGGCTTTGGGTCAAAGTATGCAAATACAAACTGTGGTTAGGGTGAGGGTGAGGTGATGGCAGGCCCTAACTACAGAGCATGAGGGCAGTGCCTCGGGATCTGAAATTAGGGTGAAGGGGAGGCGGGATAACAAGCTTTTCTGTCTGAGTTGTGTGTTTTGACTGGGTACAGAATATGTCTCGGTAGGCCTCGGAATGGAGGGGTGGCCTCATGGGTCCATGGGAGATTGTGCATCTGTGGGGATTTTTGCATTGCTGCAAAGCTTTTGGTGTCTTTCTGGATGAAGGGAAGAGAGCTGTTTTCTGTATCAGGGGTCCTGTCATCGCAGGGATTCGAGAGTGGTCTTCTGGGTCCAGGTACCGGGAGAACCCAACCGAGGGTGAAGATTTGGGCCTAGGGGCATGTCAGGCATGCTAGGCAGGCTCCTGGTAAAGCTAGCGAGGGGGCTTGTTTGAAATCGGGCTCAGGATGAGGGTCACAAATGCCTTTTTATGACCAGGGCCGCCCTCATATTTTGGCGTGGTCTCATGGGCCATGCAGCTGTCTCCTACTCTGAGGGTTTGACCCCACCTCCCCAGCAAGCTTTTCCTGCCTTAGGGACGCTGGAGTGTTCTTTTTTGCTTGAGATTCCCCCATAGGCTGGGATTTTAGCTAAGGTCTGGGCACAGATGGCTGAACACCCAGGTGGGGTAGAGATGACAGCCTTGGGGCATGGAAGCTCCCACCTGCAGGATATGGGGTCTGCTACGTGTGGGGCTGACTAGAAGTCGGGGCTCAGGCAGTGGCAGACAGAGCATTAGTGCACAGTGCAGACGAGGATATTGGGGTGCCGTCGAGGACCATGCAGGTTGATCTTCATGTGGGGATTCTGGAAAGACCCAAAGGGCCCTTCTTCTTCTGAGAGGCAGGTCGAAGTCTGTGTTGTGGCTCCAGAATTTCCAATCTTGGGGGCTTGCAGGCCAGGAGGTTGATGACGGAAATCTGAACGCACAAGGGCCAGTTCAGTTCAGTGCCGAGCCCACGGCAGTTCCAATATGCAGTGTCTGAATCAAGATCTCCAGCGCCCAAGTCTGGGCAAGTGTCAGATGGTCGTTCACGCTGATGTTTGTGTCCATGATGGCCGACGAATGGAGGGTTGGCCTCAAGAGACCATGGAGGTTTTCCTAGGCTGGGGCTTGTGAACCGCTCCGACCAGCAAGCTTTCCTTCTGTCGGACAGGGGGAGTCCATTTTGATGGCTCCAGTGTCCCCCAAATGGAAAGACTTGTTGGCAGAGCTCACCACATGGATATATGGAATGCTGAGCTCAGCTAACACTTGCAGCCCAGGAACAAGGCAGTATCAATCTGGAGGCGCTGGGGTGAAGTGTGCAGGACAATGTGTTGACAGGGTGCCTCATGCAGATGTGTCACAGTGCTGTTATTGTCCAGGGAGACCTTAGAATGTCGAGGGTCTTCAGGTGCCATGCAGGATTCTACCCTGCTATGGTTTGGACCCAGCTCCCAAGAACCTGGTTGCCTTCTGGGGACAGGAAGTTTCTATTTTGTGGTTCAGGGACCAAGAGCTGTACCATGTGTATGTATTCCAGAACTTGCCTCTGTGGACAGATACCTGGAAACCTAAGCTAGAGTTCCGTTGATGTCCTATGGTCATGTCAGGTTCCACCTTCTGACTCAAGGCCATTGACCTGGGTGTATGCCTACATATAGGTGTCTGGCATGTGTCAGACTGAGCATTTTCCTCCCCTTTATCATCAAGAGTGGCCTTGTCCAAAGTGGCAGCTTCATCATCGGGATTGGCCTTGTCAATAGCGGCCTCTTCATTGACAGGACTGGCCTCGTCTGGGGAGCAGCCTCTCTGGGGATTGGACTTGTCGGAGTGGCCTCATTGGGGGCAGAGGCTGCGTTGTCAGGGTGGTCGTCCTCCTCATCCTCGCCTCTTTTTCATCAGGAGCGGCTTCTTCGTCCTCGTCGCCTCTACGTAACAGATGGCCCCAGCTTCTCTGTTTGGTTTCTGATGCTTGGCATGAAATAAAGCTTTGCTTGATTTTCACTTTGTGTCAGTCTCGATCCTTTGGTCACGGACCCTAACATTGGCGGCTAGTCCGGGATCAAACAAGGAGATCTGAGCCAGCATCGGAATTTATTGGAAACGCCTCCGCAGGTGTTGGTATCTTGTCTGTCTGTCTGGTTGGAGCTCCATGGTATGGCCCCCTGGGAAGAAGCTGGACGCAACCATGATCCCCAGGGCTGGAGTGGATGCAGGGATGCCCCATTCCTCTGCTCATAGATCAACAGGGGTTTGAGTCCACCTGGGCAGTCGGGGTGGGTTTCGAGTCCTCCTAGATTTTCAGGAGTTTTGAGTCCCCCTGGACTGTAAACAGGGGGTTCAAGTCCCCCTAGATGGTCAGGGGGTTCAAATCCCCCTAGGCAGTCAACAGTGGTTTCAAGTGCCCCTAGGCAGTCATGGGGTTTGAGACCCCGAGGCGGTCATTGGCGGTTCAAGATCCCTAGGCAACCAGGCACTTTGAGTCCCCCTAGGATCCCCACCAGTGGCAGGACCGCTTGGCCTGCAGTTGTCTTTTTGTTGTCTGTTGTGTTGTTTGTTGTGTTTGAAGGAATGGGGCAAGCAAAGAGTAAGGGGACTCTGACTTTCATCTCTCTGTTCCTCATAATAGATGTGGGGTTTCTTCCTCACTCATTTCCTGTGTTAAGGGCTATAAGTGGAGCCAACTGAGGTAGACTAAGTCGGGACAGAGACTTTAATGGATATTCTCAAGCAGCTGCCAAAACTCCCTTTGTTTCGGGCAATTCCTTGCCTTCTCTGCCTGATGTGGACTGCCTAGCCACGCCCCCTTGCTGGTGGGAAAGCATGGCGTCTGAAGTGGAATGGGCCCAGGTGGAACATGAAATCTGTTATTAAAGAGATGACTGAACTGATGGTAATTGTCTGTCTCGGTGTTCTAATGGGTAATTGTGAAAGTAGCTTTCAGAGTCTTTGGTAACCTGATGCTTTGAAGTTTTGCTTGGATGACAAATGGGATGAAGTGCTAGGGCACTGGCTGCTGGAACTAGGTTTGTTCTTTTGAAATCTGTTGGTAAACATGTTTTATGCTTAACTGCTCTTGCAACAGTTCACAATTGGTTAATATGTAGTCTTCAGTAGAGATTGAGATGTTTCTAAGAAAATGTAAATGGTTTTCGTTGCCCACCCAGAATTGTAAATGAGATCTCTTTGACTCATAAGGCTTTTCCCAGATATGCTAAGTTACTCAGGAATTACTGATAAATCAATGGTAAACCTTGGGTTACATTTGGGTAAATGCTGTAAGTACTCCAGAGCTTCTATACATTTCCTAATATTTTATTGTTTTGATAAGGGTCATCATTTGATATTTAACCATATCTATTATGAGTTTTTGTCATTTGTAATTGTTTTAATTCTCTAGTAAGATGAATTCTGCCTTAAAGGAAATTCATATAGGAGACTTTCAGAACAAATACAGGTCTTTGATTAGTTGGAATCCTGGAACTGCATTTCCAGAAGTAAATGCTGCACTCGCACTAAACCAGAATTAATACGGTGACTCAAGGTAAGAATGAGTCTCCAGGAGCTTTCCTAGAAAGGCTTATTGAAGACTATAAAATGTATAGCCCAATGGACCCTGAGGCACCCAAAAATCAGGGGACAGTGAATCTGGCTTTTTCCAGTCAGTCAGCCCCAGATATAAAGAGGAAACTTCAAGAAATTGAAGGATTGGAAGGGAAGAATCTGTTTGAGCTATTGGGAATAGCAGAAAAAGTTCTGAAGGACAGGGATGCACAGGAGGATGGGAAATCAATTGCTTTTTGGTGGACTTCGGAGCCCAGTTTTCATCATTACTTAAACATACAGGAAAACTATCTGAAGAGGCAGTACGGGTACAAGGAGCAAATGGCAGAGAGACAAAAATGGACAACAGCGTGGACTTTAAATTTGGCCTCAGGAGTAGTTAAACAACGATTTTTGGTCCTCCCTAATGCCCCATATAACTTGATGGGAAGAGATCTCCTCCACAAGTTACGAGCTGGCATTCAATTCTCGGAAGGAGATGTGACTGTAACCTTGAGACAACACACTGTACAGGTGCTTATGGCAGCACTAGATGAATACAACCTTTACAAGGCAGTCTCAAAACCTGAGGAGACAAAGGAGGGGGGGCTACTCCAAATCCTACATGTCACATTTCCCGATGTCTGGGTAGAAGAGAACCCCCTGGCTTGGTCAGGCGACAAACTCCAGTGGTGGTACAATTAAAGACGACGGCAACAGCTGTTCACATTAGGCAGGACCTCCTTCCCTGGGAAGCAAAGGAAGGGATCAGAAAACACATTAACCTCCTCCGAGGAGATGGGATCCTAGTTCCTTGTAAATATCCATGGAACACACCTTTGCTGCTCGTCAAAAAGTTGGAGACTGGGGAGTACTGGCCCGTTCAGGAGTTGCGGGAAGTTAATAAAGAGTTTGAAGATATCCACCTGACAGCGCCTAACCCCTATACCCTACTCAACCTCCTGGGCCCCCAAAGAACAGTGTATAGCATCTTAGATCTCAAAGATGCATTTTTCTGCATATCTTTAGCAAGGGAATCTCAACCCCTTTTTGCTTTTGAGTGCTCTGACCCACAGAAAGGGTTTCAAGGCCAACTCACCTTCACAAAACTTCCCCAAGGATTCAAGAATTCACCCACCATTTTTGATGAGGCCCTACACGTGGATTTCAATGAATACAGAACCTCCAATCCGGGAGTCACCCTGTTACAGTATGTTGATGACTTGCTATTAGCCACTGAGGACTAAGAGTCACATCTCTGGGGCTGAGAGCTCTCTTACAGACTCTGTAGGAAAAAGGGTATTGGGTGTCAGCAAAGAAAGCACAGGTCTGTCAGAGCCATGCCAAATATCTAAGCTTTGACCTCCATGAGGGAGTGCGTTCACTGTCTGGATCCAGGAAACAGGTGATCACCCGAAACACTCGCCCCACCAAGTCCCAAAAAATGAGGGAGTTTCTTGTATGGTATGTTACTGTAGGCTGTGGATACTGCGCTTTTTGGAGATTGCCCAACCTCCCTATGGACTGGCAAAGGGGGGGGGCTCACTCTGATAGAGTGGACAGCTGGAGCAGAAGGAGAATTTCGGGAATTACAAAGAGCTGTATTGAGTGCCCCATCTTTGGCCATCCCATATGTTACCAAGCCCTCCTACTTGTATGTGGATGAAAATGCAGGGGTGGCCAAAGGAGTTTTGACTCAGACTCTGGAGTCTTGGCAAAGGCCAGTAGCCTATCTTAGCAAGAAACTAGATCCAGTAGTGGCTGGATTCTCCTCTTGCCTCTGCATAATTGCTGCCACAGCCCTCTTGGTCAAGGATGCAAGTAAATTGACTTTGGGTCAAAATCTCATCTTGACCACCACCCACGATATCGAGGGCCTTCTCTGGACTAGACCACACAGATGGATGACAAACACCTGAGTGACGGTGTTTCAGGCTCTCCTCAATGAATCAAGAGTAGCATTCTGGCCCCTGGCAGTGCTAAATCTATCCACGCTGCTGCCAAAGGAGCTGGCTGACCATCCACATGGCTGCGGAGATGTCCTAACCCAAGTCGCAGGAATAAGGTCAGATCTCAGAGACATTCCCCTCCCGGATGCCAAGATGACTCTGTGCACTGATGGGGATGGCTACGTGTTCAATGGAAAGAGGTATGCAGCACTCCGGTGGTTTCTCCTGTGCAGAATCTCTGGACAGCATCCCTGCCACATGGAACTTTGTCACAAAATGTGGAACTGATTGCACTCACTAAGGCATTACAGATGGCCAAAGTTAAAAATGCCAACGTCTAGAAGGACAGCAGGTATGCCTTTGTTACTCTCCATATACATGGGACTCTTTATAAATAAGAGGTCCTATTAACAGCAGAAGGAAAAGGAATTAAAATCAGAGTAGAAATATTGGCTCTCCTACAGTCTATTTTTGACGCAAAAGAGGTGGCCCTTATGCATTGCCCAGGACACCAAAAGTGGACTGATATGATATCAAAAGGAAACCAATTAGCAGATCAAGCCACAAAGCAAGAAGCTCGTGAAACAGTACAAGAACTAGTTACGCTCCCGGCTCCAACCCTACCAGAAAAACCGAATTATTCAGAAGGAGATATAAAGTATTTACAGAAATGGGTTAAATTGGACTATTAAGGGGACTGGGCTAGACTAAAGCAGGAAAAATAATTCTTCCTCAAAGACTAGGCAAAAAGTTAGTAGACCAGATACATCAGGGTACTCATTTGGGGACACACAAACTAAGGAGCTTATAGGCAAGCAGTTCCAGGTTTCTAAATTAGGGCTTTTGGTTCAGTATGTAGTTGATAGATGTGCTCAATGCCAGGCAGTTAATGTGGGAAGAACTTAAATGGGTAAGTTTCCTTACCTAAAAGAGTTAAAGAACCAGGAATTTATTGGGAAATAGATTTTACAGAAATGAAACCTGAAAAATATGGGCACAAGTACATGTTAGTTTTTGTGGATACCTTTTCAGGCTGGATAGAGGCTTTTCTCGCCAAACATGAGACGGCAGGAGTGGTAGCCAAAAAAGTACTAGAAGAAATAATTCCTCCGGTTGGGCTGCCTCTCGCAATCAGGTCAGACAATGGCCCTGCATTCGTGAGTTCAGTATCACAGGCATTGGCCAAGGCCATGGGCACTAATTGGAAACTACATTGTGCCTACAAGCCTCAGAGTTCAGGGCAAGTAGAGAGAATGAACCGGACTCTTAAAGAGACCTTGACAAGACTAATTCTGGAGACTTGAGGTGGATTGGTGGATCTCCTTCCTTTCGCCCTCCTCACGGCACAATATCCTATTTATTAAATATTATTTATTTATTTTTTTATATATTTATATATATATAAATAAATATATATATAAAATATATAAAATATATATATTATATATAAATATAAATATATGTATATAAAATAAAATATATATATATTTTATTTTATATATTTATATTTATATTTTATTTAAATAAATATATTTATTTATTTATTTATATATTATTAAATATAAATAGGATATTAAATATCCTATTTAAGCATGGTGACCCAATTTGAAATAATGTTTGGAGACTCCACCCCTCTGTCCTTGACTCCTAGAGGTTTCCCTAGCAGAAATGACTGATCAACCTGTACTCCAGTCACTGCAGGCATTACAGTCTGTCTTAAAAAAAACCCACTCAGGAATCTGGACTGCCCACACTGGGACGGAGATGGAGGTGGAACCACATCCTTAACAACCCGGGGACTTGGTTTGGATACGTTGCTATCAAGTGGGAAACTTAGAGCCTCGCTGGAAGGGACAATTTACTGTTATCTTGACCACCCCCATGGCAGTAAAAGTAGAAGGCATCAGGGCCTGGATTCATGTGGGTCACGTCAAACAAGCCAAGGATGAGGACGCCCCCCAGTGATGGAAGCTGCAGTCGATGGACCCTGGTGACCATGGACTAAAGCTAAGACTAAAAAACTGTGAGTTTATTGTTGCTCCTATTGTTACCTGTTTATGTAAACTATAGGTGGGAAATTAGATGAACGGAATTAGGAAAAAAATGGAAAGGGTTACACAAAGCATTCAATGGCTAACTCATCAGGTGACTGTGCATTATGGTTACTTTTTGGCCCCTGTATTATAAACCCCCTAATGTCATTTGTACCAAAGAAAATTGGAGCGATAAAAATGTTAGTCTTACATGTTAACAAACCCGCTTACAACACTAGAACATAGAACTGGCTGAAAAGTCAATGATTTGACTAATTTCCAAAGAAAAGGGGGGAATGTAGGGGCCTGATTAGCCAAAGTAACTGTAACCCTGGATATAGGGGTGGGCCAGGCCAGATAGCTGTATCCAATCAGTGGGGTGCACATATATTAACTGTGGTGAGTTGAAATCTCGTTGGGCACCTGAGTGTGGGCCAGGCTCAACCAACTCTCTAAAGGTTAGTCTGTGTGGCAGGGTGGGGGGAGAACTAGGAGGAGTTAGAATAGTGGTTGGAGAAGTAGGAGGAGTTAGAATAGCTGTCAGAGAAATAGAAGGATTTAGAATAGCCATCAGAGAAGTAGGAGGAGTTAGAATAGCCATTAGATATGTAGGAGGAGATAGAATAGCCGTCGGAGAAATAGGAGGAGTTAAAATAGCCGTTAGAGAAGTAGGAGGAGTCAGTATAGCCATTAGAGGAGTAGGAGGAGTTAGAATAGCTGTTAGAGAAGTAGGAGGAGTTAGAATAGCCGTTAGAATAGCACAATAGCTGTTAGAGTGACCGTTGGGAGCCGTTAGAGTAGTCGTAGGAGTGATAGCATTGGGGTCGTCAGGATCAGCGCCACCCCGAGTCGTGGCTCCGCTGCCAGTGGCCTCACTGTCCCGAACAGCGGCCTCGCTGGAGTGGCCTGGCTAGAGTGGCCTCATCAGAGCTGCGTCATTCTGGGGAGCGGCCTCATTAGCATGAGGCCCCGTTGTTGAGTGGCCTCCTCCAGAGCAGCCTCTTCATTGTTGGTAGCGGCCTTGTCTGGAGCAGCCTTTTCACTGTTGGGAGCAGCCTCATCTGGCATGTGGCCTCGTCTGGGGAGCGGCTTCCTCCGGCAGTGGCCTTGTCAGAGTGGCCTCATGGGGAGCAGAGTCTGTGTCGTCAGGATTGTCATCCTCATCATCCTTGACACTTTGTCATCGAGAGCGGGGACCTCGTCATCGTAGCCTCTACTTAAGAGATGGCCCCCACCGGTCGGTTTGGTTTCTGATGCTTGGCTTGCAATAAAGCTTTTCTTGATTTTCACTTTGTGACAGTCTCATTCCTTTGATTATGGAACTTAACAGATGTTTTCGTCTCGGGGTTCCCGCCATAGCAGGGATTCCAGAGATGGCATCTGGGACCGTGTGCCTGGAAAACCCGACTGAGAGTGAGGATTTGGGACTAGAGGCATATTATGTATGATATGCGGGCTCCTAGTCCAGCTAGCGAAGGGGCTGGTTTGAAAGGGGGCTCAGGCTGAGGGTCACAATGCCTGTTTGTGGCCAGGATAGCCCTCCCATGTGGGCGTGGTCTCATGGGCCATGCAGCAGTCTCCCACTCTGAGGATTAGACCTCCATCCCCACAGCAAGCTTTTACTGTCGTGGGGAAGTAGGAGTGCTCTTTATGCTTGAGGTTCCCCCATTGGATGGTATTTGAGCTATGGTTTGGGCGCAGACACCTGAATAACCAGGTTGGGTGGAGATGACAGTCTCTGGCCATGGCAGGGCCCATGTGCACGATATGGGGCCTGCTACCCAGGGGGCTAATGGGAGGTCGTGATTCAGACTGTGTCAAACAAAGCATTAGTGCACAGGGCGGCCTAGGATATTGGGATGCCATCGAGGTCTGTGCAGGTTGATCCTCAAGTGGGGATTCTGGGCAGACCCCAAGGGCCCTTCTTCTTTCAGGAGGACAAGCAGAAGCCTGCATTGGGGCTCCCGAATGAACAATATGGAGGACTTGCAGCCCAGGAGGGTGAGGACGGAATTCTGAATGCACAAGCGATGATTCTGTTCAGTGCCAAGCACCTACCATTTCCAATGTGTAGCGTCTGACTCGAGATCTACCGCACCTGAATCAGGGCATGTGTCAGATGGTCGCTCACCCTGGAATTTGTGTCAATGATGGCTGATGAATGGAGGGCTGGCTTCATGAGGTCATGGAGGTCTTACCAGGCTGGGTCTTGTGAGCTTTTCTGAACAGCAAGATTTCCTTCTGCATGACAGAGGGAGTCCGTTTGAATGGCACCAGCATCCCCTGTGTGGAAAAACGTCTTAGAGAAGTCACTGCATGGAAGCCTGGAAAGCCCAATTCCACATACACTTGCAGCCCAGGAACAAGACTGTTTCGATCTGGTGGCTCTGGGGCAAAGGGCCCAGGGTATGAAGTGACAGGGAGCCTCATTCTGATGGGTCACAATGCTGGCTTGTGTCCATGGAGACCTTAGAATGTGGCGGGGACTAAGGGCCATGCAGGATTCTCCTCCCCCGAGGGTTGGACACAGATCCCAAGAGCCAGGTTGCCTTCTGGGGACAGGAGTTGTTCGGTTTTGTGGCTCAGGCAACAAGTTTTGGACCATATGTAGCTATTCCAGAGTTTGCATCTGGAGACAGAAGCCTGCAAAACTAAGCGAGATTTCCGTTGAGGTCCTAGGGGTATGTCAGGTTCCATATTCTGACTCAGGGACATTGACCTGCGTAACGGCCTGGATGTAGGTGTCTGGCATGTGTCCAAAGGTGCATTTTTTCCAAGATGGCAAACGAATTTGGTGTGGGCCCAGGGTAATTGCAGGTGTCTCCCAATCTGGAGGGTTTGTGCAAATGTGAAGGGCAGAGTTTCCTTCGGATGGGCAGGCAGAGTCCTGTACTGTGGCTCCAGAGGCCCCATCCTGGAGGGCCTGTCAGCCAGGGTTTTGGGGACAAAGTCTGTAAACCCAAACTCGGGATAGGGTTAGTGGCGAGGTGATGGCAGGTCTGAACTGCGATCCGTGAGGGCAGTGCCACGGGATTTGAAATGAGGGCGACGGGGAGGCTGGAGTGCAGGCTTTTCTGTCTGGGTTGTGTGTCTTGGTTGGCCACAGAATGGAGCATTATCCGCATGGAGTCATGGGAGATTCTGCCTCTGTGAGGAATTTGCCTGGCTCCCGTGTTTGGTGTCTTTCAGAGGGAAGGGAAAAGTGCTGTTTTCCATCTCACTGTCCCGTCATAGCAGGGATTCCAGTCAACTTCTGCTTCCGGGCGCCTGGTGAACCCGACTGAGGGTGAGTATTTTGTCCTGGTTGCATGTCAGGGCCAATATGTGGGTTCCTGCTCCAGCTAGGGAGGGGACTTCTTTGAAAGCATGCTCGGGCTGTGGGTCACAATGCCTGTTTGTGTCCAGGGAAGCCCTCCTAAGTGGTCATGGTCTCATGGGCCATGCAGCTGGCCCTGACTCTGGGGGTAAGACCTCCATCCCGACAGGAAGCTTTTGCCATCCCGGGGAAGGAGAGGTGCTTTTTGACGCTTGAGGTTCCCACATAGGCCGGGATTTGAGCTACTGTCTGGGCACAGACGCCTGCATACCCAGGTTGAGTAGAGATGACAGTCTCTGGCCTTGGCATGTACTATGTTCCGGATATTGGCCCGATACCTGGGGGCTGATGAGAGGTCGGTGCTCAGGATGTGTCAGAAGAGCATTAGTGCACAGGGGCGGCCTAGGACATTGGGTACTGTCGAGGTCCGTGCAGGTTGATCCTCACGTGGGGACTCTGGGCAGACCCCTAGGGCCCTTCTTCTTTCTGGAGGGCAGGAAGAAGCCTGTGTTTTAGCTCCTGAAAGAACAATCTGGAGGACTGGCAGGCCAAGAGGGTGAGGACGGAATTTAAACACACAAGTGCCTGGTCTGATCAGTGCCTAGCACATGGCATTTCCAATGTGCAGATGCTGACTCGAGATCTCCAGCACCTGAGTCAGGGCTTGTGTCAGAAGTCGCTCACGCTGGAGTTTGTGTCCATGATGGCCGACGAATGGAGGGCTGGCTTCATAAGGCGATGGAGGTCTTCCCAGGATGGGGCTTGTGAGCTGCTCCGAACAGCAAGCTTTCCTTCTGTGGGACAGGGGGGTCCATCTGGATGGCACCAGGGTCCCCCATATGGAAAGACGCCATAGCAGAAGTCACCACATAATTGCCTGGAAAGCCCAGGTCTGCTTACCCTTCCAGCCCTGGAACAAGGCCCTTTTGATCTGGTGGCTCTGGGCAAAGTGCCCAGGGGGTTGAGGTGACAAGGAGCCTCATTCTGATGGATCACAATGCTGGCTGGTTTCCAGGAGACCTTAGAATGTGGCAGGGGCTCAGACACCATGCAGGATTCTCCTCCCCTGAGGGTTGGACGCAGCACCCAAGAGTCTTATTGATTTCTGGTGACAGGAGGTGTTCTGTTTTGTTGCTCCAGGTACAAATGTAGGACCATACGTTGGTAATCCAGAGTTTGTCTCTGGAGGCAGATGCCTGCAAACCTAAGCTAGGGTTCCATTGAAGTCTTGGGCATATGTCAGGTTCCATCTGCTGAATCAGGGCCAATGACCTGGGTGTTTGCCTGGAGGAAGGTGTCTGGCATGTGTCCAAATCACCTTTTTTCCAAGATGGCCAAAGAATTTGGGGTGGGCTCAGGGGCATTGCAGGTGTCTCCCAAACTGTAGGGTTTGTGAAAATGTGACCAGCAGAGCTTCCTCCGAGTGGGCAGGCAGAGTCTTGCACTGTGGCTCCAGAGGCTCCATCCTGGAGGCCCTATCAGCCAGGGCTTTGGGGAAAAAAGTCTTAAAACACAATCTCAGGATAGGGTTCTGGGCAGGTGAAGGCAGGAGTGATATGCGGACCATGAGGGCAGTGCCACGGCATCTGAAATTATTTCTACAGGGAGGCGGAATGCAGGCTTTTCTGTCTGGATTTTGTGTCTTGTTTGGCCACAGAATATAGCGGTATCCTCATGGGGCCATTGGATATTATAACTTTGTGAGGATTATTCCCGGCTCCCAAGGGTTTTGTGTCTTTCGTGGGGAAGGGAAGAGCGCGATTTTCCGTCTCAGGTGTCCCACCATAGCGGGGATTCCAGAGTCGGTTTCTGGGTCCGGGTGCCTGGAGAACATGACCGAGGGTGATGATTGGGCCTAGGGGCATGTCAAACCCGATATGCAAGCTCCTGGTTCAGCTAGCGAGGGGGCTGGTTTGAAAGCAGACTCAGGCTGAGGGTCACAATGCCTGTTTGTGGCCAAGGCAGCCCTCCTGGGTGGGCATGGTCTCATGGGCCATGCAGCTGGCCCCCACTCTGAGGGTTAGACCAATATTCCCACAGCAAGCTTTTCAAGTCATGGGGAAAGAGGAGTGCTCTTTGATGCTTAAGGTTCCCACATAGACTGGTATTTGAGCTATGATTTGTGACAGACCCCTGAATACCCAGGTTGGATAGACAAATCGTCGCTGGCCTGGCACATCCCACCTGAATTATATGGGACCCGCTTACTGGGACCTGATGGGAGGTCGGAGCTCAGTGTCAGACAGAGCATTAGTGCACAGGGTGGCCTAGGACATTGGGGTGCCGTCGAGGTCCGTGAAGGTTGATGCTCACGTGGGGATTCTGGTTAGACCCCTAGGGCACTTCATCATTCTGGAGGGGAGGCAGAAGACTGTGCTGTGGCTCACGAATGAACAATCTGGAGGGATGGCGGGCCAAAGGGTGAGGACGGAATTCTGAACGCACAGGTGCGGTTTTCTTTTAGTGCCAAGCACTTGGCATTTCCATAGTGCAGCATGTTATCCGGGATCTCCAGCACCTGAGTCAGGACATGTGTCCGATGGTGGCTCATGCTGGAGTTTGTGTCCAAGACAGCTGACGAATGGAGGGGTGGCCTCATGAGGCCATGGACGTCTTCCCGGGCTGGGGCTTGTGAGCTGATCCGAACAGCAAGCTTTCCTTCCCCAGGACAGTGGGATTCCGTTTTGATGGCACCAGGGTCCCCCATATGGAAAGACGTTGTAGCAGAAGTCACACCTGGATGCCTAGGAAGCCCAGCTCCATTTAGCCTTACAGTCCAGGAACAAGGCCGTTTTGATCAGCTGGCTCTGTGGCAAAGTGCCCAGGGAAGCTTTGGTGTCTGGGAGCCTCATTCTGATGGCTGGCTTGTGTCCAGGAAGACCTTAGAATGTGGCGGGGACTCAGGCACCATGCAGGATTCTCCCCCCCTGAGTGTTGGATGCAACTTCCATGAGCCAGGTTCTTTCTGGGGACAGGAGGTGTTCTGTTTTGTGGCTCAGGGATCAAGTGTTGGACCATATGTATGTATTCCAGAGATTACCTCTGGAGGCCGAAGCCTGCACACCTAAGCTAGGTTTCCGTTGAGGTAGGGTTATATCAGGTTCCATCTTTTAACTCAGGGCCATTGACCTGGGTGACTGCGTGAAGGTAGGTGTCTGGCATGTGTCCGAATGCACCTTATTTCCTAGGTGGTCAACGAATTAGGGGTGGGCTCAGGGTCATTGAGGGTAACTCCCAATCTGGAGGGTGTGTGCAAATGTGATGGGCAGAATTTCATTCGGGTGGGCAGGCAGAGTGCTGTGCTGTGGCTCCATAGGCCCCATCCTGGAGGGCCTGTTGGATAGGGCTTCGGGGACAAAATTCTGCAAACACAAACTTGGGATAGGGTTCTGGGCGAGGTGATGGCCTACACGATCTCCTGACCGTGAGGGCAGTGGGGCGGGATCTGAAATGAGGGCAATGGATATGCGGGAGCGCAGGATTTTCAGTCTGGGTTGTGTGTCTTTGTTGGCCGCATAATGGAGCAGTAGCCTCATGGGGCCATAGGAGTTTCTGTCTCTGTGACGATTCTGCTCAGCTCCCAAGGATTTGGTATATTTTGTGGGGAGGAAAGATTGCTGTGTTCCCTCTCAGGGGTCCCGCCATAGCATGATTCCAGAGTCGACTTCTGGGTCAGGGTGCCTGGAGAACACGACTAAGGGTGATGAGTCGAGTGTAGGGGCATGTCACTCCCAATATGTGGGCTCCTGGTCCAGTTAGCGAGGGGTCTGGTTTGAAACAGACTCAGGCTGAGGATCACAATGCCTATTTGTGGCCAGGTCAACCCTCCTGTGTGGGTGTGGTCTCATAGGCCATGCAGCTGGCTCCCACTTTGAGGGGTTTAGACGCCAATCCCCACAGCAAGCTTTTCCTGTCGTGGGCAAGAAGGAGTGCTCTTTGATGCTTCAGGTACCCCCATTGCTGGGATTTGAGCTATGTTCTGGGCACATAACCCTGATTACCCAGGTTGGGTAGGCATGACAATCTCTGGCTTTGGCACTTTCCACCTGCAGGATATTGGGCCAGCTACCTGGGGGACTCAAGGGAGGACGGGGCTCAGGCTCTGTCAGACAGAGTATTAATGCACAGGGTAGCCTAGGACATCGGGGTGCCTTCGAGGATTCTACAGGTTGATCCTCACGTGGGATTTCTGGGCCGACCCCTAGGGCCCTTCTTCTTTCTGGAGGGTAGGCAAAAGACTGCATTGTGGCTCCTGAATGAACAATCTGGAGGGTTGGCGGGCCAGGAGGGTGAGGACGAAATTCTGAACGCACAAGTGCCTGTTCCATTCAGTGTAGAGCACATGGCATTTCCAATGTGCAGCGTCTGACTCCAGATCTACAGCACCTGAGTCAGGGCACTTGTCATATGGCTGCTCAGGCTGGAGTTTGTGTCCATGATGGCTGCCGAATGAAGGTGTGGCCTAATGAGGTCATGGAGTTCTTCCCAGGTGGGGGCTTGTGAGCTGCTCCGAAAGGCAAGCTTTCTTTCTGCAGGACAGAGGGAGTCCGTTTGGATGGTACCAGGGTCCACTGTTCGGAAAGACTTCGTAGCAGGAGTAAACGCATAGATGCCTGGAAAGCCCAGCTCGCTTAGACTTCCAGCCCAAGAACAAAGCCATTTTGATCTTGTGGCTGTGGGGAACGTGCCCAGGTGTTTGAGGTGACAGGGAGCCTCATTCTGAATTCTGAACGCACAAGAGCCAGTTCCGTTCAGTGCCAAGCACATGGCATGTCAAATGTGCAGCATCTGACTCGAGATCTACAGCACCCTTGTCAGGGAAAGTGTCAGACGGTTGTTCACGCTGTAGTTTATGTCAATGATATCTGACCATTGGAGGAGTGGCCTCCCGAGGCCATGGAGGTCCTCCAAGGCTGGAGCTTGTGAGCTGCTCTGAACAGCAAACTTTCCTTCTGCAGGACAGGGGGCGTCCATTTTGATGGCACCAGGGTCCCCCTATTGAATGACGTCATAGCAGATGTCACTGCATGGATGCCTGGAAAACCCAGCTCTGCTTACCCTTCCATCCCAGGGACAAGGCCGTTTTGAGCTGGTGGTTCTGGGAAAAGATTCCATGGGGCTGAGGTGACAGTGAGCCTCATCTGATGGGTCACAATGCTGGCTTGTGTCCAGGGAGACCTTAGCATGTGGCGGAGGCTCAGGCGCCATGCAGGATTCTCCACTCCTGAGGGTTGGACGCTGCTCCCAAAGCCGGGTTGCCTTCTGGGGACAGGAAGTGTTCTGTTTTGTGGCTCAGGGTTCAAGTGTTGGACCATACATAGCATTTCCAGAGTTTGCCTCTGGAGGCACATGCCTGCAATGCTAAGCTAGGGTTCCGTGGAGGTCCTAGTTGTATGTCAGGTTACATATTTTGACTCCGGGCCATTGACTTGGGTGTCTGCCTGTGGGAAGGTGTCTGGCATGTTTCCAAATGCGCCTTTTTTCCAAGACCACCAGCAAATTTGGGGAGGGTTCAGGGGCATTGCAGTTTTCTCCAAATCTGGAGGAATTGTGCAAATGTGACGGGCAGAGTTTCCTTCGGTAGGGCAGGCAGAGTCCTGCACTGTGGCTCCAGAAGCCCCAACCTGGAAGGCCTGTTGGCCAGGGCCAGGGCTTTGGCACAAAAGTCTGCAAACACAAATTCGCAATAGGGTTAGGGGTGACGTGATGGCAGGCAGAATCTGCAGACCGTGAGGGCAGTGGGCAGGATCTGAAATGAGGGCTACGGGGAGGTGGGACCATAGGCTTTTCTGTCTGGGTTGTGTGTCTTGGTTGGCCATGGAATTTAACGGTAGCCTTAAGCGCCATGGGCTATTCTGCCTCTTTGAGGATTCTGCCCGGTTCTCAAGGGTTTGATGTCTTTCGGGGGGAAGAGAAGAGTGCTGTTTTCCATCTCAGGGGTCCCGCCATAGCAGGGATTCAGAGTTGGCTTCTGGGTCTGGACACATCGATGACCTGACCTAGGGTGAGGATTTGGGCCTAGTTGCATGTCAGGGCCGATATGCGGACTCCTGCTCCAGGTAACAAGGGGATGGTTTGAAAGCAGGCTCAGGCTGAGGGTCACAATGCCTGTTTGTGGCCAGGAAAGCCCTATTAGGTGGGCGTGGTCTCATGGACCTTGCAGCAGGCTCCCACTCTTAGGGTTAGACCCCATCCCCACAGCAAGCCTTTCCCATCGTCGGAAAGCAGGAGTGCTCTTTTTTTTTCTTTTTTAAGATTATATATTTTTTTCCATTTTATTTATTTTTTCAGTGTAACAGTATTCATTCTTTTTGCACAACACCCAGTGCTCCATGCAAAACGCGCCCTCCCCATCACCCACCACCTGTTCCCCCAACCTCCCACCCCTGACCCTTCAAAACCCTCAGGGTGTTTTTCAGAGTCCATAGTCTCTTATGGTTCGCCTCCCCTTCCAAATTTTTTTTTTAATAAACATATAATGTATTTTTATCCCCAGGGGTACAGGTCGGTGAATCGCCAGGTTTACACACTTCACAGCACTCACGATAGCACTTACCCTCCCCAATGTCCATAGCCCCCCCCAATCCCACCCCCCCCCAGCAACACCCAGTTTGTTTTGTGAGATTAAGATTCATTTATGGTTTGTCTCCCTACCAATCCCATCTTGTTTCATTTATTCTTCTCCTAACCCCCTACCCCCCCATGTTGCTTCTCCATGTCCTCATATCAGGGAGATCATATGATAGTTGTCTTTCTCCGATTGACTTATTTCACTAAGCATGATACAGTCTAGTTCCATCCACGTCGTCGCAAATGGCAAGATTTCATTTCTTTTGATGGCTGCATAGTATTCCATTGGGTATATATACCACCTCTTCTTTATCCATTCATCTGTTGTTGGACATCTAGGTTCTTTCCATAGTCTGGCTATTGTAGACATTGCTGCTATAAACATTCGGGTACACGTGCCCCTTCGGATCACTATGTTTGTATCTTTAGGGTAAATACCCAGTAGTGCAATTGCTGGGTCATAGGGTAGTTCTATTTTCAACATTTTGAGGAACCTCCATGCTGTTTTCCAGAGTGGTTGCACCAGCTTGCATTCCCACCAACAGTGGAGGAGGGTTCCCCTTTCTCCACATCCTCTCCAGCATCTGTCATTTCCTGACTTGTTAATTTTAGCCATTCTGACTGGTGTGAGGTGATATCTCATTGTGGTTTTGATTTGTATTTCCCTGATGCCGAGTGACGTGGAGCACTTTTTCATGTGTCTGTTGGCCATCTGGATGTCTTCTTTGCAGAAATGTCTGTTCATGTCCTCTGCCCATTTCTTGATTGGATTGTTTGTTCTTTGGGTGTTGAGTTTGCTAAGTTCCTTATAGATTTTGGATACTAGCCCTTTATCTGATATGTCGTTTGCAAATATCTTCTCCCATTCTGTCAGTTGTCTTTTGGTTTTGTTAACGGTTTCCTTTGCTGTGCAAAAGCTTTTGATCTTGATGAAATCCCAATAGTTCATTTTTGCCCTTGCTTCCCTTGCCTTTGCCGTTGTTCCTAGGAAGATGTTGCTGTGGCTGAGGTCGAAGAGGTTGCTGCCTGCATTCTCCTCAAGGATTTTGATGGATTCCTTTCTCACATTGAGGTCCTTCATCCATTTGGAGTCTATTTTCGTGTGTGGTGTAAGGAAGTGGTCCAATTTCATTTTTCTGCATGTGGCTGTCCAATTTTCCCAGCACCATTTATTGAAGAGGCTGTCTTTTTTCCATTGGACATTCTTTCCTGCTTTGTCGAATATTAGTTGACCATAGAGTTGAGGGTCGATTTCTGGGCTCTCTATTCTGTTCCACTGATCTATGTGTCTGTTTTTGTGCCAGTACCATGCTGTCTTGATGATGACAGCTTTGTAATAGAGCTTGAAGTCCGGAATTGTGATGCCACCAACTTTGGCTTTGTTCTTCAATATTCCTTTGGCTATTCGAGGTCTTTTCTGGTTCCATATACATTTGAGGATAATTTGTTCCATTTCTTTGAAAAAAATGGATGGTATTTTGATAGGGATTGCATTAAATGTGTAGATTGCTTTAGGTAGCATAGACATTTTCACAATATTTATTCTTCCAATCCAGGAGCATGGAACATTTTTCCATTTTTTTGTGTCTTCCTCAATTTCTTTCATGAGTACTTTATAATTTTCTGTGTATAGATTCTTAGTCTCTTTGGTTAGGTTTATTCCTAGGTATCTTATAGTTTTGGGTACAATTGTAAATGGGATTGACTCCTTAATTTCTCTTTCTTCAGTCTTGTTGTTGGTGTACAGAAATGCAACTGATTTCTGTGCATTGATTTTATATCCTGACACTTTACTGAATTCCTGTACAAGTTCTAGCAGTTTTGGAGTGGAGTCTTTTGGGTTTTCCACATATAGTATCATATCATCTGCGAAGAGTGATAGTTTGACTTCTTCTTTACCAATTTGGATGCCTTTAATTTCTTTTTGTTGTCTGATTGCTGAGGCTAGGACTTCTAGTACTAGGTTGAATAGCAGTGGTGATAATGGACATCCCTGCCGTGTTCCTGACCTTAACGGAAAAGCTTTCAGTTTTTCTCCATTGAGAATGATATTTGCGGTGGGTTTTTCATAATGGCTTTGATAATATTGAGGTATGTGCCCTCTATCCCTACACTTTGAAGAGTTTTGATCAGGAAGGGATGCTGTACTTTGTCAAATGCTTTTTCAGCATCTATGGAGAGTATCATATGGTTCTTGTTCTTTCTTTTATTAATGTGTTGTATCACATTGATTGATTTGCGGATGTTGAACCAACCCTGCAGCCCTGGAATAAATCCCACTTGATCGTGGTGAATAATCCTTTTAATGTACTGTTGAATCCTATTGGCTAGTATTTTGGCGAGAATTTTTGCGTCTGTGTTCATCAAGGATATTGGTCTGTAGTTCTCTTTTTTGGTGGGATCCTTGTCTGGTTTGGCGATCAAGGTGATGCTGGCCTCATAAAATGAGTTTGGAAGTTTTCTTTCCGTTTCTATTTTTTTGGAACAGTTTCAGGAGAATAGGAATTAGTTCTTCTTTAAATGTTTGGTAGAATTAACCTGGGAAGCCGTCTGGCCCTGGGCTTTTGTTTGTTTGGAGATTTTGGATGACTGTTTCAATCTCCTTACTGGTTATGGGCCTGTTCAGGTTTTCTATTTCTTCCTGGTTCAGTTGTGGTAGTTTGTATGTCTCTAGGAATGCATCCATTTCTTCCAGATTGTCCAATTTGTTGGCGTAGAGTTGCTCATAGTATGTTCTTATAATTGTCTGTATTTCTTTGGTGTTAGTTGTGATCTCTCCTCTTTCATTCATGATTTTATTGATTTGGGTCCTTTCTCTTTTCTTTTTGATGAGTCTGGCCAGGGGTTTATCAATCTTATTGATTCTTTCAAAGAACCAGCTCCTAGTTTCATTGATTTTTTTCTATTGTTTTTTTGGTTTCTATTTCATTGATTTCTGCTCTGATCTTTATGATTTCTCTTCTCCTGCTGGGTTTAGGGTTTCTTTCTTGTTCTTTCTCCAGCTCCTTTACGTGTAGGGTTAGGTTGTGTACTTGAGACCTTTCTTGTTTCTTGAGAAAGGCTTGTACCGCTATATATTTTCCTCTCAGGACTGCCTTTGCTGTGTCCCACAGATTTTGAACTGTTGTGTTTTCATTATCATTTGTTTCCATGAATTTTTTCAATTCTTCTTTAATTTCCTGGTTAACCCATTCATTCTTTAGAAGGATGCTGTTTAGTCTCCATGTATTTGGGTTCTTTCCAGCTTTCCTCTTGTGATTGAATTCTAGCTTCAGAGCATTGTGGTCTGAAAATATGCAGGGAATAATCCTAATCTTTTGATACCGGTTGAGACCTGATTTGTGACCCAGGATGTGATCTATTCTGGAGAAGGTTCCATGTGCACTAGAGAAGAATGTGTATTCTGTTGCTTTGGGATGAAATGTTCTGAATATATCTGTGATGTCCATCTGGTCCAGTGTGTCATTTAAGGCCTTTATTTCCTTGTTGATCTTTTGCTTGGATGATCTGTCCATTTCAGGGAGGGGCGTGTTAAAGTCCCCTACTATTATTGTATTATTATTGATGTGTTTCTTTGCTTTTGTTATTAATTGGTTGATACAGTTGGCTGCTCCCACGTTAGGGGCATAGATATTTAAAATTGTTAGATCTTCTTGTTGGACAGACCCTTTGAGTAGGATATAGTGTCCTTCCTCATCTCTTATTATAGTCTTTGGCTTGAAATCTAATTGATCTGATATAAGGACTGCCACCCCAGCTTTCTTCTGATGCCCATTAGCATGGTAAATTGTTTTCCACCCCCTCACTTTAAATCTGGAGGTGTCTTCGCGTCTAAAATGAGTTTCTTGTAGGCAACATACTGATGGGTTTTGTTTTTTTATCCATTCTGATACCCTGTGTCTTTTGATTGGGGCATTTAGCCCATTAACATTCAGGGTAACTATTGAGAGATATGAATTTAGTGCCATTATTAGCCTGTAAGGTGACTGTTCCTGTATATTGTCTCTGTACCTTTCTGATCTACTACTTTTAGGCTCTCTCTTTGCTTAGAGGACCCCTTTTAATATTTCCTGTAGAGCTGGTTTGGTGTTTGCAAATTCTTTCAGTTTTTGTTTGTCCTGGAAGCTTTTTATCTCTCCTTCTATTTTCAATGATAGCCTAGCTGGATAGAGTATTCTTGGTTGCATGTTTTTCTCGTTGAGTGCTCTGAATATATCATGCCAGCTCTTTCTGGCCTGCCAGGTCTCTGTGGATAAGTCTGCCGCCAATCTAATATTTTTACCATTGTATGTTACAGACTTCTTTTCTCGGTCTGCTTTCAGGATTTTCTCTTTGTCACTAAGACTTGTAAATTTTACTATTAGGTGACGGGGTGTGGACCTATTCTTGTTGACTTTGAGGGGGGTTCTCTGCATCTCCTGGATTTTAATGCTTGTTCCCTTTGCCATATTAGGGAAATTCTCTCCAATGATTCTCTCCAATAGACCTTCTGCTCCCCTCTCTGTTTCTTCTTCTTCTGGAATGCCAATTATTCTAATGTTGTTTCGTCTTATGGTGTCGCTTATCTTTCGAATTCTCCCCTCATGGTCCAGTAGCTGTTTGTCCCTTTTTTGCTCGGCTTCCTTATTTTCTGTCATTTGGTCTTCTATATCACTAATTCTTTCTTCTGCCTCATTTATCCTAGCAGTGAGAGCCTCCATTTTTGATTGCACCTCATTAATAGCTTTTTTGATTTCAACTTCGTTAGATTTTAGTTCTTTAATTTCTCCAGAAAAGGCTTTAATATCTCCAGAGAGGATTTCTCTAATATCTTCCATGCCTTTTTCAGGCCCGGCTAGAATGTTCAGAATCGTCATTCTGAACTCTTGATCTGACATATTACCCATGTCTGTGTTGATTAGGTCCCTAGCCTTCGGTACTGTCTCTTGTTCTTTTGTTTGTGGTGATTTTTTCCGCCTTGTCATTTTGTCTAGATAAGAGGATATGAAGGAGCAAATAAACTACTAAAAGGGTGGCAAAGACCCCAGAAAAATGCACTGTAACCAAATCAGAAGAGACCCCTAATTGTGGGGGGGGGAGAAAGGGGATAAAAACAGGTTCTGAAAAAAAAAGGAAAAAATTTAAAAAATAAAACAAATAAAAAAATATAAAAAGGAAAGAAAAAATATATATATTTGGATGAACTAGTCAAAAAACGTTAAAAAACAAAAGGGTAAAAGTTTTAAAAAATTTAGCAGAAGAAGAAAAAAGAAAAAAGAAAAAAAAATTGAGAAAAGAAAAAAAAAATTGAAGTAGCCGCAAGACTAAAGAATCATGGGGAGAAAGTCATGAGTTCCGTGCTTTGCTTTCTCCTCCTCTGGAATTGCTCTGCTGTCTTAGGAATTGAACCTGCTTTCTCCTTGATAGATGAACTTCATCCTGGCTGGATATTTTGTTGATCTTCTGGGGGAGGGGCCTGTTGTAGTGATTCTCAAGTGTCTTTGCCGAAGGCGGGATTGCACCGCCCTTACCGGCGGCCGGACTAAGTAATCAGCTCGGGTTCGCTTTTGGGAGCTTCTGTTCCCTGAACGCTTTTCGTAGAGTTCCGGAGGACGGGAATGAAAATGGCGGCCTCCCAGTCTCCGGCCCGGAGGAGCCGAGAGCCTGGGGCCCCACTCCTCAGTGCGCCCCCAGAGGACAGCACCCAATCACTCCCATATCCCCAGCCTCTAGCCGCACTCTGAGCTCACCCAGCCCGCGACCAGTTCAAGGTAACCCCGAGCTGAGAGTTCAGTCCTCGGCTCTGTCTCTGCAGCCAGCTTCTCCGTTCTAATACCTGCGAGCTCTCTGACACTCTGACACCCCCGATCCTTCTGTGACCCTGCGGGGCCTGGGGCCACGCTGACCCCGCTTGCGCTTCACCCTGGTTTAGCCTCTGGAGCAATGTCCCTCAGTGGAACATACTTTTAAAAGTCCTGATTTTGTGCTCCATTGCTCCGCCGCTTGCCAGGAGCCGGCCCCTCCCCCCCGCGTTCTATCTTCCCGTCGTTTTAGATTCACTTCTCCGCCAGTCCTACCTTTCAGAAAGTGGTTGATTTTCTGTTTCTAGAGTTGTAGTTCTTCTTCTCTTCGCTCTCCCGTTGGATTTGTAGGTGTTTGCAATGTTTAGATAAGCTATCGAGCTGATCTCCTGCTACCTGATGTAGTCTCAGGCTGCTACTTCTCCGCCATCTTGACTCCTTGACCACAGGAGCGCTCTTTGATGCTTGAGGATCTCCCATAGGCCGGGATTTGAGCTATGGTCTGGGCACAGACGCCTGAATACCCAGGTTGGGTAGAGATGACAGTCTCTGGCCTTGGCACATTCCACCTGTTGTATATGAAGCCCAGTACCTCGGGGGCTGATGGGAGGTCGGGGCTTAGGCTGTGTCAGTCAGACCATTAGTGTACAGATAGACCTCGGATATTGGGGTGCCTTCAAGGTCCGTACAGTTAGATCTTCACTTGGGGATTCGGGGAAGACCCCTAGGGCCCTTCTTCTTTCTGGAGGGCAGGCAGAACACTGCATGTGGCTCCCAAATGAACAGTCTGGAGGGCTGGTGGGCCTGGAGGGTGAGGATGGAATTCTGAAAGCACAAGTGCCAGTTCCATTCAGTGCTGAGGACATGGCATTTCCAATGTGGAGCGTCTGACACTAGATCTCCATCTCCTGAGTAAGGGCACATGTCAGATTGTCACTCACGCTGGTGTTTGTGTCTATGATGGCCAACAAGTGGAGAGGTCACCTCATGAGGCCATGGAGGTCTTCCCTGGCTGGGGCTTGTGAGCTGCTACAAACAGCAAGCTTTCCTTCTGTGGGACTGTGATAATCCGTTTGATGGCACCAGGTTCCCCTATAGGAAAAGACGTCGTAGATGAAGTCACTGTATGGATGCCTGGAAAACCCAGCTCCGTTTACCCTTCCAGCCCAGGAATAAGGCCGTTTGGATCTGGTGGCTCTGGGGCAAAGTACCCAGGGGGCTGAGGTGACAGGGAGACTCATTCTGATGGGTCACAATGCTGGCTTGTGTCCAAGGAGACTTTAGAATATGGTGGGGGCTCAGGCGCCATGAAGGATTTTCCTCCCCTGAGGGTTGGACGCAACTTCCAAGAGCCAGGTTCCTTCTGGGGACAGGAGGTGTTCTGTTTTTTGGCTCAGGGATCAAGTGTTTGACCATATGTAGATATTCCAGAGATTGCCTCTGGAGGCCGAAGCCTGCACACCTAAGCTAGGTTTCCATTGAGGTAAGGTTATGTCGGGTTCCATCTTCTAACTCAGGTTCATTGACCTGGGTGTCTACCTGGAGGTAGGTGTCTGGCATGTGTCCGAATGTGCCTTATTTCCAAGGCAGCCAACAGATTATGGGTGGGCTCAGGGTCCTTGACGGTGACTCCCAATCTGGAGGGTGTGTGCAAATGTGACGGGCAGAATTTCTTTTGGGTGGGCAGGCAGACTCCTCCTGCACTGTGGCTCCAGAGCCCCCATACAGGAGGGTCTGTTGGATAGGGCTTTGGGGACAAAAGTCTGCTGTGGGAGGCCGCGATAAGGCTTGAGACAAGGACCATACCAGGCCCTGACTTGTGTCTCCTTTAAAGTCCGAATAGCCTAACAAAAGGTTTAGGATGGAAAAGGTGAGTAGCACTGAGAAAGGGTCTGTGCTATGTGTTGTGTGCTCGCCTACGTGATTTTCCACATGTTTACTTGTTAGATGAGAGCAATTTGGTTGGGGTCATAAATTCATAACTGGTCCTTGCTGTTTCAGCACAGCTTATGAATCACTCTCAGGTGTGTTGTTACTTCTTGAATGTTTTGAGTTACTTTGGAGTCAGTGCAGCTGCTTAAGGAATTATCTGAATACAGAGACCACTAGACTTGGAGACTCTGCATTTAGACCGTGAGAAGTAGATAATGGGGAAGTCTGGAGGGTTTTTTGTGCATGTAGTAAATTCTTTTGTAATCAGTTAAAATATTTATTGTTGGCTATATAATGCCTTGCTGCCTTGAATAAACTCGGCATTGGTGGACATCATCCCCTATGTTCCATCTTCCCTCATCTCTTTGTCTCTTTAATTTCTTTTATCCATCCTCTTATCCTCGCACTTCCTGGTGGATTTGTCACGCGGGCCATGGCAGTCTGCAAACACAAACTCGTGAAAGGGTTAAGGGTGACGTGATGGCCGGCGGAATCTGCAGACCGTGGGGGCAGTGGGGTAGGATCTGAAATGAGGGTGATGGGGAGGTGGGAGCATAGCCTTTTCTGTCTGGATTGTGTGTCTTGATTGGCCATGGAGTGTAAGAGTAACCTCAAGGGCCATGGGGGATTCTGCCTCTGTGAGGATTCTGCCTGGTTCCCAAGGGTTTGGTGTCTTTCAGGGGGGAGGGAAGAGTGCTCTTTTTGTATCAGGGGTCCCACCATAGAAGGGATTCCAGATTAGGTTTCTGGGTCTGGGCGGCTATAAAACCTGACCAAGGGTGAGCATTTGGGACTAGGGTCATGTGAGGCCCACTATGCAGGCTCCTGGTCCAAGTAGGGAGGGGGCTGGTTTGAAATCGGGCTCTGGCTGAGGGTCACGATGCCTGTTTGTGGCCAGGACAGCCCTCCTGGTTGGGCGTGGTGCATGGGCCATGAAGCTGGCTCCCACTTTGAGGGTTAGACCCCCAACCCCACAGCAAGCTTTTCCCGTTGTGACAAAGGAGGAGTGCTATTTTTTTCCTTCAGTTCCCCCATAGGCCGGGATTTGAGCTATGGTCTGGACACAACCCCTGAATACCCTGGTTGGATAGAGATGACAGTCTCTGTTCTTCGAACGACCCATGTACAGGATACGGGGCCCGCTACCTGGGTTTCAGATGGGAGGTCAGGGCTCAGCCTGTGTCAGACAGAGCATTAGTGCACAGGGCGGCCTAGGACATTGGGGTGCCAACAAGGTCCATGCAGGTTGATCCTCACGTGGGGATTCTGTGCAGACACCTAGGGCCCTTCTTCTTTCTGGATTGCAGGCAGAAGACTGTGTTGTGGCTCCTGAATGAACGGTCTGAAGGTCTGGGAGACCAGGAGGGTGAGGACGGAATTGTGAATGCACAAGTGCCGGTATAGTTCAGTGTTGAGCACATGTCATATCACATGTGCAGCGTCTGACTCGTGATCTCCAACGCCTGAGTCAGGGCATGTGTGAGAAGGTCGCTCATGCTGGAGTTTGTGTCCATGATGGCCAACGAGTGGAGGAATGGAATCATGAGTTCATGGAGGTCTTCCCAGGATGGAGCTCGTGAGCTGCTCTGAACAGCAAGCTTTCCTTCTGTGGGACAGGGGGAGTCCGTTTTGATGGCACCAGGGTCGCAGATGTCACCACATGGATGCCTGGAAAGCCCAGCTCTGATTACCATTCCTGCCCAGTAACAAGGCCGTTTTGATCTGGTGGTTCTGGGCAAAGTCTCCATGGGGCTGAGGTGACAAGGAGCCTCTTTCTGATGGGTCACAAAGCTGTCTTGTGTCCAGGGAGACCTTAGAATGTGGCGGTGGCTCAGGAGCCATGCAGGATTCTCCACCCCTGAGGGTTGGACACTGCTCCCAAAGCCGGGTAGCCTTCTGGGGACAGGTGGTGTTCTGTTTTGTGGCTCAGGGTTCAAGTGTTGGACAATACGTAGCATTTCCAGAGTTTACCTCTGGAAGCACATGCCTGCAATGCTAATCTAGGGTTCCGTGGATATCCTAGTTGTGTCACATTCCATCTTCTGTATCAGGGCCATTGACCTGGGTGTCTGCCTGTGGGAAGGTGTCTGGCATGTTTCCGAATGCACCTTTTTTCCAAGATGGCCAGCGAATTTGGGGTGGGCTCAGGGGCATTGCAGTTTTCTCCAAATCTGGAGTGTTGGAGCAAATGTGACGGGCAGTGTTTTCTTCGAGTAGGCAGGGAGAGTCCTGCACTGAAGCCCCAATAATCGCCTTGACATGAGTGACACAGGGCTGGGTTATTCTTAATGAAATCAGATGGACTCCAAGGAAATATCATATGGCTTCACTCATATGTAGCCCATGAGGAATACCATGGCCATGGGTAAAAGCAAGGGAAAAGGGGAAAGAGAAGCAGTCAGACAGGGAGACAAACCAGGAGAGACTCAGGACTCTAGAAACTAAGCTGAGGGTTACAGAAGGATGAGACATGCCAGGAATGAGGGAACTGGTTCATGGTATGGAGGTGTTGTGGCATATATGCTGTTAATGAGCACTGGGTAGCCAGGATACTCATTCTGGAACAGAAAAACCTAGAAGGAATCAGAGAGTCTCAGAGCACCGAGATAAAGGTGATAAAAAATTAAGTAAAATGAAGAGGCCCTTATGAAAAGATTTATTAGCTAACTGGATGCAAAATTCAGGAAGCTAGCAGAACCAGAGAATCCAATGAGGTACCTGGAATACAAGTACTGAGGGAAAAAGAATCCAAGCAAAGGAGAGAAGGAAGAATGATGGAACATGACATTGGACCTAGGAAAATCCGTGACTGCAATGAATGTCTACAGGTGGTTATTCTAGGAGACCTAGAAGAGAAAGAAATTATTGAGCCCAACATTTCTTTGAGAAATCAGAGCTTCAGACATTCCTCATCTGGGGGCAGAAACAGAGATCCAGATTCCAAGGCACAGAGGACTCCCAGCACCATCCACAGAAGCAGAGCAACACAACACATAGTGTCATTCACTCTTCCAAAACTAGCAATGGAGGAATTCTCTTCGCCCAAAATGCTTGGGAGAAGAGTTCGTTTCTAAAGCCAAGTGTCTTACTTCAAGGCGACCAGCTATGCCAGCTCTACCAGGATGTTGTATAGAGCAAGCCACAGCAGCCAAAGCGAAAACCCTATCCCTTGCATTTCTAAACATTAACAGAGCAGGAATTCTTGTCTAGAACAATGAGGTGTTAAGAAGAGAAAGATTGTGTCTAGGGGTGTCTCCATCAGTTCAGAAGCGGCTTTCAGCTCTGCTCCATATCCCAGGCTCACTGGAATGTCTCCCACCTCAGGTTCCCCACTGAGAGGCAAGTCTGCTTCTCCCTCTTCAGCTCCCTCTCTGATTATGTTCTCTCTCTCTCAATAAGTCCCATACATGCAAGCACATCGTTGTAAAACAACAACAACAAGGAACCGTAGATAAGGTTTGAATGGGGCCAGAGGATGCTTTATTCAATTTGGACCTATGCCCCCATGGAACGCAGGTAGGTCCAGAGCACCTACCACCATCCTAAAATGCCAGACCTTGGCTCTGAGCTCCCTTGTTTGTTCTCCTCTTCTTTGTCTTCCTGCATCTCCCCACCAGCATGGGGCATCCGCTCTCTGTCCTGCTGCAATGGCCCCTTGTTCTCCCATGGTTCCTCCACACCTGGCTCCTTTAGAACATGCCCATCATCCGAAAGGGGGACTGTTTGTTTATCCCTTGAAAACCATTGCAGAATGAAAATGGGAGGCTTAAGACAGCCTTGTGCTGCAACATCTCCATTTAGTTCCACAGAAGGAAGCTGCACCACACTGCAGGAATGCTCAGGGATCTTAGGCCGTTGAATCCTCTTCGAGGTGTCTTTTTGTAGATACATTTTGTCTTCCTGAAACTGGCATGAAGGCCTTTCCGATGGCTACACATGGGCAATGGGTCTGCTCCACCAGGCTCCATGCTTGCTCCTGTTGGCTCCAAACCGATGAGTCCGTCCTGGGCCTAACGTTCTAGGGTGTAGGGTCTATCTTTGGTGCTTGCTCAGCTTGGAAGATGGGGAAGCCTTCTTGTTATGGTTCCTGGAGATGCTCAGAGGAACTCGTGTCCACACTGTTGAAGACTACAAGCATGTCTTTGGCATGGTTGTGGGTGTTCACTGGGAGCTTTCCTCAGGGGGCCTTTTCCTGGTCACAAGGGTCCTAATTGGGTCAGAGGACCATGCACATGTGCAGAGCATGGAGTTCCTGGCCTGAGGCTTGGTTGTAGTCATGACCATTTCTTGACCTTTTGGGGGTGAGATGGAACTGTGGATGCTTGCCCTTCTCAGGAGTGCAGAGGGCTGGTGGTGACAGTCCCGGTCAAAAACTCTAAATTCAGCCATGGAGAAGGTGACACAGACTCTCTTTGCAAACTCTGTTGGTGAAATACCCAGGTGACTCCAATGGTTTGGGAGGGCTTAGGCACCTCCTGGCTGACCCATGACTACTAAAGCCATGTGAAGTGATTAGACATGGTTTGAGGAAGAGTGGTTGCTAGGAGCTCGAAACTTTGTGACATCACAGAAGCTGACTTCCCTGAAGCAGCAATCCATCTCTCATGATCTATGAGTCCTATGGGCTTTGGCAGGAAGCCCTGGGAAGGACCAAAAAAGAGCCCTGATTGCCTGCTCATGAACTCATGTGGTCTTTTCAGTTTCCTTCACACTTCACCTTTCTATCCAAAGAGAAAAGAACATGACATTAGTTGTACCATCCTTTCAGTCAACATTTCTCCAGAGAGAGCAAGGTGTTCCTATTTCCACTGCAATGTCTAGAGATCTCAATCAACAGGGAGGCCTCATTGGTATCATGAGTTCTCTGGGAGGTTTGATACCCTATGGGTGAGAGCGTCCTTTTATAGGTTCTTTTCCCAATTTGTTCTAGGGAGAAGGGTCTGCCCTTGGTGTTTGGTCAGCTTGGAAGATAAGGGAAGGAATAAGGGAAGGAAAGTCACATTTCAAGGAAACGTGCTAGGGCATGGATGCATTGTGTTGTCCTGTCCTGATCTCCTAATATTCTGATACACCAGTCCAAACGGATGAGGGCTCTGTCTACCTTACTTTTCCTGAAACACCTTTGAAAAAGCTTCAATGAGAGTGACATTTGCATGATCGCTACCCCTGAAAGAAGAACCCTGGAGAGCACACCTTGTCATCGTCAGTTAACGTTACATGCCGAGGTCACGGAGAGAGCCATGTTGACCAACTCTCTTAATTCAGAGGAAAAGGAACTGCCTAATCGATCCCTGCCATGCCCACTATAGCAGAATTGTGGAAGGAGCCAAGATACCCTTCAATATACCACTTGATAAAGAAGCTGTGGTCCATCCATGCCACAGATGATACCTCTGACCTTGTGGATGAAGCCCCGATAATCGCCTTGACATGAGTGACTCAGGGCTGGGTTATTGTCAGTGAAAACGGAAGCAGTCCAAGGGAACTATCATACGGCTTCACTCATATATTGCCCATGAGGTATACCCTGAACATTAGTACAATCACGGGAAAACAAAAAGAGAAGAATTCAGACAGGGACACAAACCAGGAGAGACTCATGACTCTGGGAACCAGACTGAGGGTTACAGAAGGATGAGACGTGCTAGGAATGAGGGAACTGGTTAATGGTATGGAGGATGTGTGGCATATATTATGACGATCACTCCGTGGTATAAGCAACTAAAGAATCCGTGAATAGTATCTCACAAAAGTATGAGGGATGCAAGGCTGCTTCCCGAATATAAGAATAAGTTTTGAAAAGAAAGAAAAAGAGGCTATTTCATATGTAGATGAAGAAAGAAAGAGGAAAGAAATGAAGTATAGTTTTATTATCTTACTGATTAAAATGGTATACAATTGGTTTCCTATAAGGTCCTTATTGAATTGGGTCTTTGGACCTTGTAACTTAGATTCTTCCCTCTTCCTACATTTTGGAAATAAATGAGACCAACTGACATTGCCTTCATTAAATGTCTCTAAGTGTGGACCAGGAACTTGATTTGAACCTGGTTTTTTGTGCATTGGTAAGTGTTTGAGGACTGCTTCAAACGATTTCATCATTATCTGAGATGTCAGATGTGTATGCTCATGACACATAACACTTAGAATGATATTTTAAGAGATATGAAGATGCTCTTTTTAGATTACAATTCACTTTCACACACATTAGAAACTCATGTTAAATCCCTTATAGCCACATTTCCTGCAAGGTATGTCCATTTACTCCTCTTTTAGAAAATCAGATTCTCACTAACCTGCCTTGGGATAAACATCAAATTTTGTGTGCCCGGTTAGAGTCTCGTTGCCTCTCCCTTTTTTCTTGCTTTTTCACATGTTATTTTTTACTTCCATGAGTCAGTGAAATCATATGTGATTTTTCTTTCTGTGACTGACAGATGGGACTTAGCACAATGCTCTCCACCTTTTTGCCACTGGTGGCAAGTTGCATCAATTCCTTCTTGCATATGGATGGGGAAGAGTCTGAAGTGCATTTGTAAAACAGGGAGATGTTAGAAGAGTCTGAGATCTCCAGGTATGTCTTCAGCCAAAAACACCACAGGAAGATGATGACATCTATGTGTACCGGATACATCGAAAAGAAACTCCACTGTGAAAGATAGAAAAAGTTGCAGAGACCTAGGGAGAAGAGTGTACATATGGCTTAGGGGAGAAGTGGATGGTTTGGGCTGGAGAGGGTGGGAACCATTGCCAAAGAAACAGGCCCAGTAGAGAGGAGCACACTGGGAACACTCAAGATGAATGTTGACCCACAGATTTGGCGGAGAAAAGGAGAGGGTCTGTATGGCACATGTTCTTGCAACTAAAGTGTTGTGAGGCCCGGAGATTTCAGATAAGCAGGCGTGGCAGACATAGAGTCCAGAGAACACTGTTTATCCTGGAGCAGAAACCAGCAAGACACAAGGTGCAGACAGCATTGGAACCATGATCAGAGCTAATACCTGTTAACACAGTGGTATGATTATTTTTTCTTGCTGTGTATCCGTGATGAACTGTGTTCGTTGAGATGTCTCCCACCACCAGCACAAAGACAAAACTAGTGGCCACAGACAGGACGGTGAGGAAATAACCAGCAAAAATGAAGTCCCAACCCTGGAACACTGTTGGGACTGCATTCCTCAAGCCAGGTTGCTTAGTCCAAGGAGAACTGACCCTCCCATAGGGTACTAGAAGAAAGACCTGCCCACACTCTCTCTTGTCCACAGCATTCAGCAGGCCTTAGTTCTGTTAGCAGGTTGAAAGGCTCTTTTCAAGGCACACCAGAGCCCACCAATCTAGACCTCACCATATTCGGTCCAGACACCAAACACTCTGAATGGCTGTCAAGGAGAGCCTCTGCAGAGGACTGGCCCAGAGGAGTGTAGACAGCCAAAACACAACCCCAGAAGCATGCCACACACACCGGGAACTCCCTCAAGGGCCAGTCCTTGGGCACTCCATGAGCTGTGCTTCCTAAAGAAATTACACTCACTGTAGGTAAAAGAATGGGCTTTTCTAATACAGAGAAGAAGACAGAGACCTAGAGAAAAGGCAACCATGGTAGAATCAATTGAAGACAAGGCAAAAGAACAAGAAATGATCATGGCCACACAATCGAAGTGAATCGTATACATTTCACATGCCCAATGGAGGATTTAAAGCAGCAGCCAGGATACTCACTCTGCATCAGAAAAACATAGAAGGAATTAGGGACTCTCAGGCCACCGAGATAAAGGTGATAAAAAAATATTAAATTAGACTCCAGAGAACATTCTGTGTCTCCTGGAGAGGACACTAGCAACCAACCAGTTACAAACAGCCTGGAAACCATGATCAGAGACAATACCTGTTGGCACAATGCTATGATTATTGCTTCTTGCTGTGCATCAGTGATAGGCACTGTTCATGGAGATGCCACGTTGTGGGAAAAAGAAATTGGTGCTATGCCACCACCAGCATAAAGACTGAGCTAGTGGCCACAGAGAGGATGGAGAGGAAATTACCTGCCTAATTTCTAGGTTCTAGTGTGTAAGGTCTGACTTTGGTGCTTGGAATTCTTGGAAGATGCAGAGGTCTTCTGGGCTTCTAGGTCTTCTGGTTTCTGGAGATGCTAGTGGAAATTGTGTCCTCGCTGTGAAGCTGCACTTTTTTGGATCAAGATTCACCTTCAAACTCATTAGTAACTCACAATACATCCCTTTTGACCACGTTTCCTCCAATGAATGTCCCATTTAATCCTCTTCTAGAAACACAGATTATCACTAACCTGCCTTGGAACAAAACAGCAATTTTTTTGTGCCCGCTTAGAATGTCATTGTCTGTACCATTTTTACTTGCTTTTTCACATGTTTCTTTACTTCCATGAGTGGGTGAAATCATATGTTAACTGTCTTTCTGTGACTGACAGATACGATGCAGCCCAATGCTCTCCACCTTTCAGCCACATGTGGCAAGTAGCAATTATTGCTTCTTGCTTATGGCTGGATAAGAGTGTGTGGTGCTTTTGGACGACAGGGAGATATTAGAAGTGTCTGGGAGCTCCAGGCTTGTCTTCAGTCATATGCACATGCAGAAGATGACCACATCACCATAAACATGGAGTAAATGGACCTGAAACCTAGAAATCACACTAAACAGTGAAAGAGATTAAGTCGAAGAGACCATGGGAGAATTGTGTCAACATGGCTTAGAGGAGAAGTGGATGGTTTGTGCTTCAGAGAAGGAAACCAAGGCCAAAGACAAAGGCACAGGAGAGAGGAGCACACTAAGAATCCACAAGTTGAATGTTGACCCATAGCTGTGGCAGAGACATGGAGAGGGTCCTAATTGCACGAGTTCTTGCAACCACAGGGTCTTGAGGCCTGGGTATCTCAGAACAGCAGGTTTGGCAGACATAGACACCAGAGAACATTGTGTTTCTCCTAGGGAGGACACCAGCAACCAACCAGGTGCAGACAGCCTGGAAACCATGATCAGAGACAATAACTTTTGACAGAATGGTACGATTATTGTTTCTTGCTGGGCATCCATGATAGGCATTGTTCATGGAAATGCCTCGATGGGGGCTAATGAAACTTGGGGCTCTCGCACCACCAGCATAAAGACCGAGCTAGTGGCCACGGAGAGAATTGTGAGGACAATAGCTGCGTAACCTGCAAACACGAAGTCTCACGCCTGGAACACTGTTGAGACTGCCTTCCCGGCCACATTGCTTAGTCCCAAGAACAGACCATCCTGTAGGTGACTAGAAGAAAGCTCTGCCCACATCCTATCTCCTGACCACAGCATTAAGCAGGCCTTAGTAAGGTTGAGTGGGTTGAATGTCTCCTTTCAGAAGCAAACCGGAGTCCACCAAGCTAAACCTGACCGTATTAGGTACAGACACTTAACACTCTGAATGGCGATCAAAGAGAGCGTCTGCAGAGGAATGGCCCAGAGGAGAGTGGACAGCCACAACACAACCCCAGAAGGCATGCCACACATACCCGAAATCCCCTCAAGTTCCAGCCCTTGTTCACTCCATGAGCTCCTCTTCCCAAAGAAATTACCCTCAGGGTGGAAAATATAATGTGCTTTTAGAATACAGAGAAGAAACTCTATGACCCAGCACTTGTACTACTGGGTATTTACCCTAAAGATACAAACGCAGTGATCCAAAGGGGCACGTGTACCCGAATGTTTATAGCAGCAATGTCTACAATAGCCAAACTATGGAAAGAACCTAGATGTCCATCAACAGATGACTGGATAAAGAAGATGTGGTATATATACACAATGGAATACTATGCAGCCATCAAAAGAAATGAAATCTTGCCATTTGTGATGACGTGGATGGAACTAGAGGGTATCATGCTTAGTGAAATAAGTCAATCGGAGAAAGACAACTATCATATGATCTCCCTGATATGAGGACATGGAGAAGCAACATGGGGGGGTAGGGGGATAGGAGAAGAATAAATGAAACAAGATGGGATTGGGAGGGAGACAAACCATAAATGACTCTTAATCTCACAAACAAACTGGGGGTTGCTGGGGGGAGGTGGGGTTGGGAGAGGGGGAGGGGGTTATGGACATTGGGGATGGTATGTGTTATCGTGAGTGCTGTGAAGTGTGTAAACCTGGCAATTCACAGACCTGTACCCCTGGGGATAAAAATACATTATATGTTTATAAAAAAAAAACTGGAAGGGGAGGCGAACCATAAGAGTCTATGGACTCTGAAAAACAACCTGAGGGTTTTGAAGGGTCAGGGTTGGGAGGTTGGGGGAACAGGTGGTGGGTAATAGGGAGGACACGTTTTGCATGGAGCACTGGGTGTTGTGCAAAAAACAATGAATACTGTTACGCTGAAAAAATAAATAAATTAGAATAATTGTCAAAAAAAATACAGAGAAGAAGACAGAAATCTAGAACAATTTAATGATGGAAGAATCAATTGATGCTGAAGAACAAGAACAAGATATATCATGGACACGCAATCAAAGTAAAACCTAAACATGTCACATGCCTAATGGTGGATTTAAGGCAGGAACCATAATACTCACTCTGTATCAGAAAAACTTAGAAGGCATCAGGACGTTTTGGACCACCAAGAAAAAATGATAAAAGTAAAATGAAGAGACCCTGATGAAAACTTTTATTAGCAGATTGGATGAAAAGTCCAGGAAGCTGGCAGAACCAGAGGTACCAATGAGTTACAAGGAAGAAAATTACTGGAAAAAAAGGAAGAAAAGCAAAGGAGAGAAGGAAGAATGAGGAACATAACAATGGACTTAGGGAAATCCTTAAGTGAAATGATGTAATGGATGCTTATTCTAGGAGAACTAGAAGAGAGAGAAAAAGGAGGGCACAAGATTTCTTTAAGAAATCAGAGCTGAAACCATCCATCCTCTGGGAGTAGAAACAGAGATCCAGATTCTGAGGTATAGAGGACTCCCAGCACCATCAACAGAAGCAGTGCAACACAACATATAGTGCCATTCACCCTGCAAAGCTAGCAATGGAGGAATTCTCTTCACCCATATATGCTTGGGAGAAGAGTATTTCTATATCCAAGTGTCTGACATCAAGGCGATCAGCTATGTAAGATCGAGAAGCACATTGCATAGACAAGCCATACCAGCCCAAGCCAAAATCAGTATTGCCTGCATGTCTGAAAAAAGACTGAGCAGGAGTTCTTGTGTAGAGCAACGAGGTGTTAAGAAGACAAAGATTGTGTTCTGGGGTGTCTCCATCATTTCAGAGGCGACCTTCAGCTCAGCTCCTGATCCCAGTCTCATTGGATCCTCTCCCACCATAGTTTCCCTGCTCAGAGGCAATTCTGCTTCTCCCTCTCCGCTCCCTCACTGATGATGATCTCTCTGACTCTCTCTGTCAAATGCATGCATGCACATTATTGAAAAACAACAACAACAACAACAACAACAAACAATTACTAAGGATTGAATGGAGCCAGAGGATGGTTTTTTGAATTTGGACCTATATCCCTTTAGAATGCACCCAGGTACAGAGCACTTCACACCATTCTAAAAATCCAGACCTTGGCTTTGAGGTCCTTTGTTTTTTCTCCTCTTCTTCGTCATCCTGCCTCTCCCCACCAGCATGAAGCATCTTCTGTCTGTCCCAGTACAATGGCTCCTTGTTCTCCTATTGTTTCTCCACACTGGGCTCCATTAGAACATGCCCATCTTCCACAGCAGGCACTGTTTTTTATCCCATGAAGAACTTTTGGAAATTGAAATGGGAGTGTTAAGACAGGCTTGTGCTGCAACATCTCCATTCAGTTCCACAGAGGGAAGCTGCACCACCCTTTGGGAATGCTCAGGGATATTAGGCCATTGAATCCTCTTCAATGCGTCCTTTTGTAGATACATGTTTTCTTCCTGTAACTAGAATGAAAGCCTTTCTGATGGCATCATTTGTGCAATGGGTCTCTTCCTACATGCTCTGTGCTTTCTCCTGTGGGCTCCAATCCCATGTGTCATCCTGTGCCTGATGTTCTAGGGTATAGGGTCTGCCTTTGGTTCTTTGTCAGCTTGGAAGATGGGGAGGCCATCTTGGATGTTTTCTGGAAATGCTAGAGGAACTCATGTCCTCGCTGCTGAAGACTCCAGACGTATCATTGTCATGGTTGTGGGTGTTCACTGTGAGCTTTCCTCGGGTGGCCTTTTCCTGGTCAGAAGAGTCCTGATTGGGTGGAAAGACCATGAATGTGTGAGGGCCATGGATTTCCTTGCCTTAGGCTTGATGGTAATACTGAAACTTTCTTGACCTTTCCTGATTAAGATGGAGTTGTGTATTCTTGCTCTTCTCAGGAGTGCAGAGGTCTGATGGTGATAGTTACGGCTAAAGTCTACAAATTCGTCCATGAAGAAGGTGACCCTGACTAGCTTCTTAAATTGTCTTGGTGAAATACCCAAGCGGCTCCAGCAGTTTGGGAGAGCTTTGGAACCTCCTGGCTGATCCATGACTACTGCAGCCAGGTGGAGTGATTAGACATACTTTAGGGAGGAGTGGCTGCTAGGACCTCAAAGCTTTGTGTCTTCACAGAAACTGATGTCATTGAAGCAGCAATCCCTCTCTCATGACATATGAGTCTTATGGCTTTTGATAGAAAGCCCTGAGAAAGAAAGAAAAACAAACAAACAAACAAACAAACAAACAAACAAACAAACCTTGCTAGCCTGATCATGAACTCAGGTTGGCTTTTCTGTTTCTTTCCCTCTTCCACTTTCTACGCAAAGAGAAAAGAAAATGACATTCCATATACCATCCTGGAGGCCAACATTTCTCCAGAGAGCAAGGTATTGCTATTTCCACTGCAATTTCTAGAGATCTCAATGAACAGGGAGACCTCCTGGATATCATTAGCACTCTGGGAGTTTTGACATCCTATGCATGAGAGCGTCCTTTCTTACCTTCTTTTCCTGATGGGTTCTAGGGTGTAGGTTCTGCCTTTGCATCTTGGTCAGCTTGGAAGATAAGGGAAGGAGTAAGGCAAGGAAAGTCACATTTTCAGGAAAAGTGCTAGGGCATTGATGCATTGTGCTGTCCGTGTCCTCATCTCCTAGTGTTCTGTAAAACCAGTCCTGAGGGTGAGGGCTCAGTCTGCCTGAATTTACCTTAAACACCTTTGCAAATGCTTCAAGGAGAGGTACAACCTGCATGACAGCTTTCACTGAAGGAATAGCCCTGGACAGCACTCTGTGTCATCATTAGTTAATGCTACATGGCGTAGTCATGGGGAATGCAATGTTGAATAACAATCTTAATTCAGAGGAAAAGTAAAGGCCTACATCGATGGCCTGCTATGCCCACTCTAGCAGAACTGTGGAAGGAGCCGAGATGCCCTTCCCATGGCTACTGGATAATGAAGGTGTGGTCCATCTAGACCACAGATGATACTTCCGACATCAAGTGGGATGAAGCCCCAATAGTCGCCTTGAAATGAGTGACACAGGATGGGGTAATTCTCAATGAAAAAGGCAATCAGACCAAGGGAAATATCATATGGCTGCATTCATATGTGGCCCATTAGGAATAACATGAACATTAGTAGAAGCAAGGGAAATCGAAAGGAAAAGATAGTAGTATATGCAGTAGTATATGCAAATGAATAATCAGGGAACATATGTAAAAAATTTCTGATGAATGAATCTGGCTTCCCAAAATTAATAAAAATGTCCAGTACATCAAATTCCTTAATAATTCCTTAATAATGTTCTAAACTGAACATTTTGAAACATACAGCTGTGTTTTTCTTTTGCTTTGCTTTTCTTTAATTTTTTTAAAAATTTAGTTTAGTTTAGTCTAGTTTATTATTTTTTTTAATTTTTATTTTCTAATATACATATAGAGTTAAACTTCAAGGTAATCCCCTTTCCCCAATCAATGCTACCCCTAGTGGTAAACCAAATTTTAATCTCCCTTTATCGTAGTAAAGTTGAGTCTTTTAACCAAGACATCATGACGCATCCAGGAAGAATCAAAATAACCTTCCTCGCCCACACTGAGAATTTATAACCACTCTCCCATCTTTTCCTTCCACCAGAATTTCTGTTTATTTGTGTTTGTCCTGACAGTATATAAATCTTATACTTGGGATTTTTTTGATGAGTTTCTTCCTTTTTTTGCTTATATATATATATATATATTTTTTTTTTCTCTTGTCTTCTACTTTTATCAGTCTTTCTGTTTGTCTGTTTTTGTTTGTATACTTCATAAATCTTACCTTGGCGCCAATTTGGTCTGAACCTTCTCTTTTATCTTCCCTTTTGTTACTGTCTCTCTCTCTCTCTTTTCTTTTTCTTTTCTTTTCTCTCTCATTTACATGGGGAATCCTGATGGCTCAGAATCATTCCAGGGTGCACCTTGACTGCACCACACTCTATACATCCAGCTACATCTGTTCAGTCATATCTCACCAAAATGACTAGGAGGAGGAATGCCCAACAGAAGAAAAATACAGAGGATGGACCTTTTGCAACAGAGCTAATGGCTATCAACATAGACAATATGTCGGAAAAGGAATTCCAGCTAACAATTATCCAGGCAAGCTAGGTTGGAGAAAGCCATGGATGACCAAATGGAATTGATTAGGGCAGAACTGAAAGCCACCAGGCATGATGTTCACAATATTAGGGCAGAAGTGAAAGCCACCGGGGATGCTGTTCAAAATGCTCTCAATGAGTTCCAATCTAATCTAAATTCTCTAAAAGCTTGGGTAACTGAGACAGAAGATAGAATTAGTGATCTGGAGGACAAACAGAGGAAAAGATCAGGAGGAAGCCTGGAACAAACAGCTCAGAATCCACGAAAACAGAATCAGAGAAATAAATGATGCCATGAAACGTTCCAACGTCAGAATTATTGGAATCGCTGAAGGGGAGGAAAAGAAAGAAATCGAGAAGATATAGTGGAACTAGTTGTCTATGAAAATTTCCCAGTTTCACAAATGGAAACAGTATTCCTGTACTAGAGGCAGGATGGTTTCCCCCAAGATTATAGATTCTCGAACATCCTCGTGGCACCTGATAGTAATAATGAAGAATTATAACTATAGGCAGACGACTTGAAAGCAGCTAGGATATAGAAGCTCCTTACATACAGAGGAAAGCCGATTAGAATACCCTCAGACCTGTACACAGAGACCTGGCAAGCCAGGAAAGACTGGCAAAATATATTCAGGGCATAAAATGAGAAGAACATGAAGCCGAGAATACTTTATCCAGCAAGACCGACATTCAAAATGGATGGAGAGAGAAAGAGTTTTCAAGATGGCAAGGCTTAAAAGACTCTGAAACCACCAAGCCGACACTGCAGGAAATCTTAAGGGGGTTGTATAAAAGAAAAAAAGCATAAGAATATCATTGAACAGAAATATAGAGACAATCTACAGACAGAAAGACTTCAAAGGTAACATGATGGCAATAAAAAAAGTATCTATCAATAATCACTCCCAATGTGAATGGCCTAAATGTGCCCATAAAATGACACAGGGTTGCAGATTGGATAAAACGACAGGACCCATCCATATGTTGTCTACAAGAAACCCATTTTGAACCGAAAGATACACCCAGACTGAATGTGAAGGGATGGAGAAGCATCTTTCATGCCAATGGGCCTCAAAAGAAGGCCGGGGTAGTGATTCTCATATCAAATAAATTAGATTTTAAACTAAAGACTGTAGTCAGAGATACAGAAGTACACTACATCGTTCTTAAAGGGACTATCCACCAAGATGATCTAACAATTGCAAATATCTATTCCCCAATATGAATACATTCTTACTAGTAGATCTTAAGTAATAGACAGATTATCAAGGCAGAATATCAATAAAGAAACAAAAGCATTGAATGGCACATTGGACCAGATGAACCTCATAGATTTATAGAGAACATTCCACCCTAAAATAACAGAATACACATTCTTCTCAAGTGCACAAGGAACATTCTCCAGAATAAACCACATACTGGGTCACGAATCAGGACTCAACCGATGCAAAAGACTGACATCATTTCCTGCATATTCTCAGATCACAATGTTTTGAAATTGGAGCTCAATCACAAGAAAAAGTTTGGAAGGAACTCAAACACCTGGAAGCTAAAGACCACCTTGCTTAAGAATGCTTGAATCAACCAGGCGATCAAAGAAGAACTTAAACAATTCATGGAAACCAATGAGAAAGAAGACACTTCAGTCCAAAACATATGGGATACAGCAAAGGCGTTCCTAAGGGGGAAATACATAGCCATCCAAGCCTCCCTCAAAAAAATTGAAAAATCCAGAATACACCAGCTCTCTCTACATCTAAAAGAGCTGGGAAAACAACAACAAATCATACCAACTCCACACATAAGAAGGGAAATAATCCCTTTAGAGCAGAGATCAATGAGGTAGAAACCAGATATATAGAAGAATGTATCAATGAAACCAGAAGCTGGTTTTTTTAAAGAATCAAAATTATTGATAAGCCATTGGCCACAATAATCCTAAAGAAAAGAGAGAAAGCCCAAATTAATAAAATTATGAACGAAGAGGGAGAGATTACAACTAACACCAAGGAAGTAGAAACAATCATCAGAAGTTATTATCAACAGTTACATGCCAATGAGCTAAGCAACCTAGATGAAATGGATGCATTCCTGGAAAACTATAAACTCCCAAAATTGAACCAGAAGAAATTGACAGTACAGACAGAAGGTTGATATCCAGAATCTATAAAGAACTCCTCAAACTCAACACACACAAACAGATAATCATATCAAAAAATGGGCCAAAGATATGAAAAGACAATTCTCTAATGAAGACATAAAATGGCTATCAGACACACGAAAAAATGTTCATTATCACTACCCATTAAGGAGATTCATATTAAAACCACATTTAGATACCACCTTACACCATTGCGAATGGCCAAAATTAGCAAGACAGGAAAAAACATGTGTTGGAGAGGATGTTGAGAAAGGGGAACCCTCTTACACTGTTGGTGGGAATGCAAGTTGATGCAGCAACTTTGGAGAACAGTATGGAGATTCCTCAAGAAATTGAAAATAGCACTTCCCTATGACCCTGCAATTGCAATACTGGGCATTTACCCCAAAGATAGAGATGTAGTGAAAATAATGGCCATCTGTTCCGCAATGCTTATAACAGGAATGGCCACGGTCACCAAAATGTGCAAAGAACCAATATGTCCTTCAACAGACTAATGGATAAGGAAGATGTGGTCTATATACACGATGGAGTATTATGCCCCTATCAGAAAGGATGAGTACCCACAACATGGACAGGACTGGAATAGATTATGCTGAGTGAAATAAGTCAAGCAGATAGAGTCAACTATCATATGCTTCCACTTATTTGTGGAGCATAACAAATAATATGAAGGACAAGGGGAGATGAGGAGGAGAAGGGAGTTGAGGGAAATTGGAAGGGGAGGTGAACCATGAGAGACTATGGACTGTGAAAAACAACCTGAGGTTCTTGATGAAGCAGGGGATGGGAGTTTGGGGGAACAACATGGTGGGTATAAGGGAGGGCACATAGTGCATGGAGCACTGGGTGTGGTGTCAAAAACAATGAATACTGTTATGCTGAAAAGAAGTTAAAAAAAAAGAAAAGGAGGTGTGAAGAAGACAAAGATCCTGTCCCTGGGTATCTCCATCAGTTTAGAGATGGTCTTCAGCTCAGCTGTTGGTCCCAGGCTCATTGGATTGTCTCCCACCTCAGGTTCCCTGCTCAGAGGCAATTCGGCTTCTCCCTCTCCAGCTCCCTCCCTGATTATGATCTTTCTGTCTCTCTCTGTCAAATACATGCATTAACATCATGGAAAAACAACAACAAAAAGAAACAGTTGATAAGGATTGATTGGGGACAGAGGATGGTTTATTGAATTTGGACCTATATGGAATGCAACCAGGTCCAGAGCACCTCCCACCATTCTAATATGGCAGTCATTTGTTCTGGGATCCCTTGTTCTCCTCTTTTCATGTTCCACATCTACCCACGAACATGGAGCATCCACTGTATGTCCCGCTGCAATGGCCCATTTTCTCCCATTTTTCCTCCTTACCTGGCTTCATTAGAACATGCACAACTTCTGCGACAAATAGGCGCTTTTTACTTATCCCATGAAAACCTTTGGGTAATGGAAATGGGAGGGTTAAGGCAGGCTTGTTCTTCAACATCTCCAGTCAGTTCCACAGAGGGAAACTGTATTACCTTGAGGGAATGCTCAGGGATCTTACACCACTGATTCCTCTTCAATGTGTCCTTTGTAGATACACGTTGTCTTCCTTAAACTGACACAAAAGCCTTTCCAATGGCTTCACGTGGCAATGGTTCTTTCCAATACGCCCCAAGCTTGCTCCTGTGGCCTCCAAACAAAGGAGTCTGACATGGGCCTAAGGTTCTAGGGTATAGGGTCTGCCTCTGGTGCTTTGACAGTTTGGAATATGGTGAGGTCTTCTTGGCATGATTTTTGGAGATGCTAGAGGAATTCGTGTCCTCATTGCTGAAGACTCCAGACATATCTTTGGAATGGTTGCAGGTGTTCACTGGGAGCTTTCCTCGGTGGCCCTTTTCCTGGTCAGAAGAGTCCTGACTGGGTGGGAGGACCATGAACATGTGCAGGGCGTGGAGTTCCTCGCCTGAAGCTTGGTTTTAGTCCTGACTCTTTCTTGACCTTTCTTGTGTAAGATGGAACTGTGGATTCTTGCCCCTCTCAGGAGTTCAGAGGGCTGGTGGTGACAGTCACGGCCAAAGACTACAAATTCGGCTATGGAGAATGTGACCCGGACTTGTTTTGTAAACTGTCCTGGTGAAATATCCAGTGCAGCTCCAGCGGTTTGGGAGGGCTTTGGATCCTCCTGGCTGACCCATGACTACTCCCGCCAGATGTAGTGATTAGGGGTTGTTTGGGGAGGAGTGAATGCTATGACTTAAAGCTTTGTGATGTCACAGAAGCTGACTTCACTGAAGCAACAATCCCTTTCTCATGACCTATGTGTCCTATGAATTTAAGTATGAATACTTGGCAAGGACAGGAAAAAAGCCATGCTAGCCTGATCATGAACTCAGGTGGTCTTTTATGTTCCTTTCCCACTTCCCCTTTCAATACCAAGAGAAAACTAAATGATGTTCTGTGTACCATCATTGAGGCCAACATTTCTCCAGAGAGAGCATGGTGTTCAATTTTCCACTGCAATTTCTAGAGATATCAATCAACAGGGAGGCCTCTTGGCTAACATTAACTCTTTGGGAGCTTTGACATCCTATGGCTGAAAGCGTCCTTTCTTAGCTTCATTTCCTGATGGGTTCTAAGGTATAGGGTCTGCCTTTGGTGCTTGGTCAGCTTGGAATATAAGAGAAACAATAAGGGAAGGAATGTCACATTTCCAGGAAAAGTGCTAGGGCATGGATGCACTGTGCTGTCCATGTCCTCATTTCCTAGCACTCTGAAACACCAGACTTAAGGGATGAGGGCTCTGTGTACGTGACTTACCTTAAACACCATTGCAAAGGCTTCAAGGATAGTGACATTCTGCATTATAACTATCCCTGAAGGAAGAGCCCTGAACATCCCTCCTTGCCATCATTAGTTAACGCTACATGCCATGGTCATGGGGGTGCAGTGATGACCAACTCTCTTTATTCAGAGGAAAATATACCGCCTTCATTGATGGTCTGCCATGACCAATCTAGCATAACTGAGGAAGGAGCCAAGATGCCCTTCCAAAGACTACTTGATAAAGAAGGCGTGGTCCATCCAGGCAACAGTGTAGGTCTCCACCATTTGGGAGGATGAAGCCCTGATATGCGCCTTGGCATGAGTGACATAGGACTGGGTTATTCTCAATGAAAAAGGAAAGCATACGAAGGAAATATCATATGGCTTCACTCATTTGGTACATGAGGAATACCATGGATATTAGTAGAAGCAAGGGAAAATGGAAGAAGAAGAAGTCCAAACGTGAGACAAACCAGGATAGACTCAGGACTCTGGGAACCAAGCTGAGGGTTAAATAATGATGAGACATTCTGGGAATGAGGGTACTGGTTAATTGGTATGGAGGAGGTGTGGAATATATGATGATGAGTGCTCGGTGGCATATGCAACTAAATAATCAGGGAACACTATGTCAAAAACTTCTGATGGATGAATGGCTGGCTCCCCAAATATAAGAAGAAATATTGAAAAGAAAGAAAAACAGGCCGTTTCACATGTAGATGAAGAAAGAAATAGGAATGAAATGACTCCCACAAGAGTCAGCCCTGGGAACTCCATGAGCTCTTCTTCCTGAGGAAATTAACCTGAGGGTAGAAGACTGAATGTGCTTTTTGAATACAGAGAAGAAGACAGAGACCTAGAACAAAAGCAACAATGGAAGAATCAATTCATGCTGAGGCATCATGGAGTTTCGAACCACAGGGATAAAGGTGATAAAAAAATAAAATTAAGAGGCCCTGATGAAAAATTTTTATTAGACTGGAAGCAAAGTCCAGCAAGCTGGCAGAACCAGAGGATCCAATGAGTTACCTGGAAGACAGGTACCAGAAAAAAAATTAAGTGATGCAAAGGAGAGAAGGAAGAATGATGCATAAAGAAGGTGTGGTCCATTCAGGCAACAGAGTATGCCTCCCCCATCAGGGAGGATGAAGCCCTGATACTCGCCTTGACAGGAATGACACAGTACTGGATTATTTTCAATGAGTTAGGCAAGCAAACCAAGAGCAATATCATATGGCTTCCCTCATAAGTGGCACATGAGGAATACAATGGAAATTAATAGAAGCAAGGGAAAATGGAAAGAAAAGAAGTCGGAAAGGGAGACAATCCAGGAGAGACTCAGGACTCTGGGAACCAAGCTGAGGGTTACAGAATGATGAGACATGCTGGGAATGAGGGAACAGGTTAATGGGTATGGAGGAGGTATCCCTGAGTGCCATCAGTGGTATATGCAATCAAAGAATCAGGGAACACTATGTCAATAAAGTATGATGGGTGAAAGGCTGGCTTCCCGAACATAAGAAAAAAATATTAAAAAGAAAGAAAAACAGGCTGTTTCACATGTTGATGAAGAAAAAAAGAGAAAAGTAATGAATTATAGTTTTATTATCTTACTGATGAAAATGGTATGCAATTGGTTTCCTATAAGGTCCTTATCTGAACTGGGTCTTTGGACATTTTAAATTAGAGTCTTCCCTCTTCCTATATTTCAGGAATAAATGAGAAGAGCCAACATTGACTTCCTTAAATGTCTCAAAGTGTGAACCAATAAATTGATATGAACCTGGCTTTTTGTATGTTGGTGGGTGTTTGAGAACTGCTTCAAATGCTTTCATCTTTAGCTGAGATGTCAGATATTTATGTTTCATGACCTAGTCTTAGTAGTGGGTATGTCTCTTGGGATTTTCCTTTTCTCTCAGGTATTGGATTTACTGGCATACTTGTGGGTAAGGTCTTTTAGGTTAGGTTGTTTAGGAGAGTTTAGTCCTGAATGCTTTAATTAATTCTTGATAGGTAACGAGTTATATTTTCCACTTTTGTCGGTTTCTCACTTTGATCCTCTGTGCTTTTTTCCTTTATGGTATTTTCTCTGAGGTTTGCTTCCATGAGTGCTATTCCTCACTTGCTACCTAAATTCGGTGTGACTCTTTTAAGTGTGTGTGTGTGTGTGTGTGTGTGTGTTTCACAGAACGCTTAGAATGATATCTTATGAGATATGAAGCTGCTCTTTTATGGATAACAATTCACCTCCAAACGCATTGGAAACTCACTTTACATCTCATTTGGCAATATTTAATGCAATGAATGTCCCTTTTAATCATCTTGTAGAAACACAGATTCTAACTAACCTGCCTTGGTCCAACACTAAGTTTTGTGTGCCCGGTTAGAGTCTCAATGTCTGCATAATTTTCTTATTTTTCACGTGTTTCTTCACTTCCCTGAAGGATTGAAATCACATGATAATTGTCCTTTTAGACTGACAGATGTGACACAGCCCAATACGCATCACTTTTCTGCCACATGTGGCAAGGGGCAAGAATTCCTTCTTGCTTAAGGCTGGGTAAGTATGTGCTTTGCATTTGAAGGACAGGGAGATGTTAGAAGTGTCTGGGAGTTCCAGGCATGTCTTCAGCCATAAACACAACAGGAAGATCACCACATCAATGTAAACATGGTGTCAATGGACCTGAAGCCTAGAAATCACATGCCACAGTGAAGGAGAGAATTTGCAGAGACCACGGGATAAGGGTATAGACAAGGCTTGCGGGAGAAGTTGATGATTTGTGTTTCAAAGAGAGGGTACCATGACCAAATAGCAAGGCCCAGGAGAGAGGAGCCCACTGGGAAACCACAAGTTGAATGTTGACCCATAGCTGTTGGCAGAGCAAATGAGAATGTCTACATGGCTCCAGTTTTTGCAACCAAAGGTTCATGAGGCCCAGGATTTCAGGTCAGCAGCCTTGGCAGACATAGACTTCAGCAAACACTGTGTTTCTCCTGGAAAGGACACCAGCAAACAACCAGCTGCAGACAGCCTGGGAACCATTATCAGAATCAATACCTGTTGACACAGAGGTATGATTATTATTTCTTGTGGTGCATTCGTGATAGGCACATTCGTGGAGTTGCCTCGATGCAGGCAAATGAAACAAGTGCCTCTCTAACCACTAGCATCAAGACCAAGCTAGTGGCCACAGACAGGACAGTAAGGACATTAGCTGCATAACATGCAAACATGAAGTCCTAACCCTGGAATACTGTTGGGACTGACTTCTTCATGCCACTTTGCTTCAACCGAGGAGAACAGGTCATCCCGTAGGGACTAGGAGAAAGCCATGCCCAAATCCTCTCTCCTGACCACAGCATTCAGCAGGAGAAATAATAGAACTAAGCTTCTATTGAGTGGTCTCAAAGTCTCCTTTCACAGGCACACCAGAGCCCACCAAGCTAATCCTCAACAAATTCAGTCCAGACAACAAACCCTCCAAAGGGCAGGCAACGAGAGCCTTTGAAGAGGACTCCCCCAAGGGAGAGTAGACAGCCACAACACAAGCCCAGATGGCATGACACAAACACCAGAGACTCCCTCAAGTGATAGCCCCTGGGCACTCCATAATCTCCTTTTCCTAAAGAAATTATCCTCAGGGTAAAAAAACAGAAGGCAACATTGGTATACAGTGAAGAAGACAGATACCTAGAACAAAGGCAATGATGGAAAAATCAATTGATGCCGAGGCAAAAGAAAAAGAAATGATCATGGCCACAGAATCGAAGTGAAACTATACATGTCACATGCCCGATGGAGGATTTCAAGCAGCAGTCAGGATACTCACTTGCATCAGAAAAGCATTGAAGGAATCAGGGAGTCTATTACCACAGAGATAAATATTATAAAAAATATAAAAGTAAGAGGTGCTCATGAAAATATTTGTTAGCAGACTGGATGCAATGTCCAGGAAGCTGGCAGAACTAGAGGATCCAAAGAGTTACCTGGAAGACAAGTACTGGAAACAAACGAAGCGAAGGAAAGGAGAGAAGGAAGAATAAAGGAACATGATACTGGATTTGGGGAAATCCTTGAATGCAAAGAATGTTACTATGTGCTTATTGTAGGAAACCTAGAAGCGAGAGAAAAGAGAACCTGACATTTCTTTGAGAAATCAGAGTTGAAAACATTCCTCATCTGGGGGGAGAAACAGAAATCCAGATTTTGAGGACCAGGAGATTACCAGCAACATCCACAGAAGAAGAGCAACACAAGACATAGTGTCATTCTCCCTGGAATAGATAGCAATGGAGGAATTCTGTTAACCATAATATGCTTGGGAGAACAGTGTTTCTAAAGCCACATCTCTGACTTCAAGTCGACCAGCTATGCCAGCTCTAGAAGCAAGTTGTATAAAGCAAGTCAAACCAGCCCTAGCAAAAATCCGTATCACCTGCTTTTCTGAAAAATTACAGAACAGGGGTTCTTGTGTAGAATAATGAGGTGTTAAGAAGACAAAGATTGGGTCCTGGGGTGTCCCCATTAGTTCAGAAGCGGCCTTCAGCTCTACTTCTTATCCAAGGCTCATTGGAATGTCTCCCATCTCTAGTTCCCCACTCAGAGGCAAGTCTGCTTCTCCCTCTACTGCTCCCTCACTGATTATGTTCTCGCTGTCTCTAGCTGTCATATACATGCAAGCACATCGTTGAAAAACGATGACGACGACAACAACAACAACAAAAAGAAACAGTAGATAAGGATTGACTGGGGCCAGAGGATGCTTTATTCAATTTGGACCTATGTCCCTATGGAACTCAGCCACATCCAGAGCATCTCCCATGATCCTAAAATGCCAGACCTTGGCTCTGAGCTCCCTTGTTTGTTCTCCTCTTCTTCATCTTCCTGCATCTCCTCACCACCATGGAGCATCTGCTCTCTGTCCCGCTGCAATGGCCCCTTGTTCTCCCATTGTTCCTCCTCAACTGGCTCCTTTAGAACATGCCCATCATCCGCAACATGCACTGTGTGTTTATCCCATGAAAACCATTGCGGAATGAAAATGGGAGGCTTAAGGCAGCTTTGTGCTGCAACATCTCCATTTAGTTCCACAGAAGGAAGCTGCACCACCGTGCGGGAATGCTCAGGGATCTTAGGCCATTGAATCCTCTTCTATGCATCCTTTTGTAGATGCAGGTTGTCTTCCTGAAACTGTCACAGGACCCTTTCTGATGGCTTCACAAGGGCAATGGGTCTCCTCCACCAGGCTCCGTGCTTGCTCCTGTTGGCTCCAAACTGATGAGTACATCCTGGCATAAGATTCTAGGGAGTAAAGTCTGCCTTTGGTGCTTGGTCAGCTTGGAAGATGAGGAGACCTTCTTGTTACGGTTCCTGGATATGCTCAGAGGAATTCGTGTCCACGCTGTTGAAGACTACAGGCATGTATTTGGCATGGTTGCAGGTATTCACTGGGAGCTTTCCTCTAGTGGCCCTTTTCCTGGTCACAGGGGTCCTGATTGGGTCGGAAGACCATGCACAAGAGTGGAGCGTGGAGTTCCTGGCCTGAGGCTTGGTTGTAGTCCTGACCATTTCTTGACCCTTCGGGGGTAAGATTGAATTGTGGATGCTTGCCCTTTTCAGGAGTTCAGAGGGCTGATGGTGACAGTCCCGTCTAAAGACTATAAATTCGGCCATGGAGAAGGTGCCACAGACTCGCTTCGCAAACTGTCTTGGTGAAATACCCAGGCGGCTCCAACAGTTTTGGAGGGCTTTGGCACTCCTGGATGAACCGTGACTACTAAAGCCATGTGGAGTGATTAGACATGGTTTGGGAGGAGTGGTTGCAAGGAGCCCAAAACTTTGTGACATCACAGGAGCTGACTTCACTGAAGCAGCAATCCTTCTCTCATGAGCTATGAGCCCTATGGCTTTAGGTAGGAAGCCCTGGGAAGGACCAAAAAAGAGCCCTGATTGCCTGTTCATGAACTCAGGTGGTCTTTGCGGTTTCTTTCCCACTTCACCTTTCTATACAAAGAGAAAAGAAAATGATATTCTCCGTACCATCCTTTTGGCCAACATTTCTCCAGAGAGAGCCAGGTGTGTCTATTTCCACTGCAACATCTAGAGATATCAAACTGGGAGGCCTCTTGGGTATCATGAGAGCTCTGGGAGGTTTGATATCCTATGGGTGAGAGCATCATTTTATAGGTTTTTTTCCCAATTTGTTCTAGGGAGAAGCATCTGCTCTTGGTGCTTGGTCAGCTTGGAAGATAAGGGAAGGAATAAGGGAAGGAAAGTCACATGGCTAGGAAACACGCTACAGCATGGATGCATTGTGCTGCCTATGTCTTGGTCTCCTAGTATTCTGAAACACCAGTCCTAAGGGATGAGGGCTCTGTCTACCTGACTTTACCTGAAACACCTTTGCAAAGGCTTCAAGGAGAATGATATTCTGCATGATTACTCCCCCTGAAAGAAGAGCCCTGGACAGCACGCCTTTTCATCATCAGTTAACATTATATTCTGAGGTGATGTGGAGAGCCATGTTGACCCACTCTCTTAACTAAGAGGAAAGGATCTGCCTAAATCGATGATCTTCCATGCCCACTCTAGCAGAACTGTGGAAGGAGCTGGGATGCCCTACAATAGGCCACTGGATAAAGAAGGTGTGGTCCATCCAGGTCACAGTTGATATCTCCGACATCGAGTGGGATGAAGCCCTGATACTCGCCTTGACATGAGTGACACAGGGCTGGGTTTTTCTCAATGAAAATGGAAGCAGTCCAAAGGAAATATAATACGGCTGCACTCATATGTGGCCCATGAGAAATGTCATGGACAGTAGGAGAAACAAGGGAAAACGGAAAGAGAAGTAGTCAGACAGGGAGACAAACCAGGAGAGACTCAGGACTCTGGGAACCAAGCTGAGGGTTACAGAGGGATGACAAGTGCCAGGCATGAGGGAACTGATTAATGGTATGGAGGTGGTGTGGCATATATGATGTTGATGAGCACTCAGTAGTATATGCAACTAAAGAATCAGGGAACACTATCTCACAATAGTATGAGGGATGAAAGGCTGGCTTCCCGAACAACAACAACAAAAAATTATTGAAAAGAAAAAAACAAAACAAAACAAAAACAGGCTATTTCCCATGTAGATGAAGAAAGAAGTAGGAAAGAAAGGAGTATAGTTTTATTATCTTACTGATTAAAATGGTATGCAATTGGTTTCCTATAAGGTCCTTATCTGAATTGGTCTTTGGACAGTGCAAATTATATTCTTCCCTCTTCCTACATTTCGGGAATAGATGAGAAGAACTGGCATAGCCTTCATTAAATATCTCGAGTGTTGACGAGCAAATTTATTTGACCTGGGTTTTTAGGTGTTGGGAAGTGTTTGAGGAATGCTTCAGACACTTTCATCATTACATGAGATGTCAGACGTGTATGTTCATGACCTAGTCTTGGTAATGGGTATGTGTCTTGGAATTTATCCTTTTCTTTCATGTATCGATTTACTGGCACGCTTGTGTGTAGGAGACTTTTAGGTTAGGTTGTTTAAGACAGTTTAGTCCTGAACGCTTTAATTAATTCTTGATAGCTAAAAAGTTAACTCTTCCGGTTTTGTCGGTTTCTGATAATTTTTAACTTAAGGTATTTTATCTGAGGTTTGATTCCATGAGTGCTACTCCTCACTGGATCCCTAAATTCTGTGGGACTCTTTTAAGTGTGTGTGGGGGGGGAGGGGGGAGGGAGGGTGTGTTTCACAAAACATTTTTTTTTTTTTTTTTTTTTTCTCATTTAAAATTATTTAATTTGGAGAAAACATTCCAATGCCATAAATAATTATTATTATTTTTTTTTCCCTTTTTATATATTTATTTTTTTTTCAGCGTAACAGTATTCATTCTTTTTGCACAACACCCAGTGCTCCATGCAAAACGTGCCCTCCCCATCACCCACCACCTGTTCCCCCAACCTCCCACCCCTGACCCTTCAAAACCCTCAGGTTGTTTTTCAGAGTCCATAGTCTCTTATGGTTCGCCTCCCCTCCCCAATGTCCATAGCCCGCACCCCCTCTCCCAATCCCACCTCCCCCCAGCAACCCCCAGTTTGTTTTGTGAGATTAAGAGTCATTTATGGTTTGTCTCCCTCCCAATCCCATCTTGTTTCATTTATTCTTCTCCTATCCCCCTACCCCCCCATGTTGCTTCTCCATGTCCTCATATCAGGGAGATCATATGATAGTTGTCTTTCTCCGATTGACTTATTTCACTAAGCATGATACGCTCTAGTTCCATCCACGTCGTCGCAAATGGCAAGATTTCATTTCTTTTGATGGCTGCATAGTATTCCATTGTGTATATATACCACATCTTCTTGATCCATTCATCTGTTGATGGACATCTAGGTTCTTTCCATAGTCTGGCTATTGTAGACATTGCTGCTATAAACATTCGGGTACACGTGCCCCTTCGGATCACTATGTTTGTATCTTTAGGGTAAATACCCAGTAGTGCAATTGCTGGGTCATAGGGTAGTTCTATTTTCAACATTTTGAGGAACCTCCATGCTGTTTTCCAGAGTGGTTGCACCAGCTTGCATTCCCACCAACAGTGGAGGAGGGTTCCCCTTTCTCCACATCCTCTCCAGCATCTGTCATTTCCTGACTTGTTAATTTTAGCCATTCTGACTGGTGTGAGGTGATATCTCATTGTGGTTTTGATTTGTATTTCCCTGATGCCGAGTGACGTGGAGCACTTTTTCATGTGTCTGTTGGCCATCTGGATGTCTTCTTTGCAGAAATGTCTGTTCATGTCCTCTGCCCATTTCTTGATTGGATTGTTTGTTCTTTGGGTGTTGAGTTTGCTAAGTTCCTTATAGATTTTGGATACTAGCCCTTTATCTGATATGTCGTTTGCAAATATCTTCTCCCATTCTGTCAGTTGTCTTTTGGTTTTGTTAACGGTTTCCTTTGCTGTGCAAAAGCTTTTGATCTTGATGAAATCCCAATAGTTCATTTTTGCCCTTGCTTCCCTTGCCTTTGCCGTTGTTCCTAGGAAGATGTTGCTGTGGCTGAGGTCGAAGAGGTTGCTGCCTGCATTCTCCTCAAGGATTTTGATGGATTCCTTTCTCACATTGAGGTCCTTCATCCATTTGGAGTCTATTTTCGTGTGTGGTGTAAGGAAGTGGTCCAATTTCATTTTTCTGCATGTGGCTGTCCAATTTTCCCAGCACCATTTATTGAAGAGGCTGTCTTTTTTCCATTGGACATTCTTTCCTGCTTTGTCGAATATTAGTTGACCATAGAGTTGAGGGTCGATTTCTGGGCTCTCTATTCTGTTCCACTGGTCTATGTGTCTGTTTTTGTGCCAGTACCATGCTGTCTTGATGATGACAGCTTTGTAATAGAGCTTGAAGTCCGGAATTGTGATGCCACCAACTTTGGCTTTGTTCTTCAATATTCCTTTGGCTATTCGAGGTCTTTTCTGGTTCCATATAAATTTTAGGATTATTTGTTCCATTTCTTTGAAAAAAATGGATGGTATTTTGATAGGGATTGCATTAAATGTGTAGATTGCTTTAGGTAGCATAGACATTTTCACAATATTTATTCTTCCAATCCAGGAGCATGGAACATTTTTCCATTTTTTTGTGTCTTCCTCAATTTCTTTCATGAGTACTTTATAATTTTCTGTGTATAGATTCTTAGTCTCTTTGGTTAGGTTTATTCCTAGGTATCTTATAGTTTTGGGTACAATTGTGAATGGGATTGACTCCTTAATTTCTCTTTCTTCAGTCTTGTTGTTGGTGTACAGAAATGCAACTGATTTCTGTGCATTGATTTTATATCCTGACACTTTACTGAATTCCTGTACAAGTTCTAGCAGTTTTGGAGTGGAATCTTTTGGGTTTTCCACATATAGTATCATATCATCTGCGAAGAGTGATAGTTTGACTTCTTCTTTACCAATTTGGATGCCTTTAATTTCTTTTTGTTGTCTGATTGCTGAAGCTAGGACTTCTAATACTATGTTGAATAGCAGTGGTGATAATGGACATCCCTGCCGTGTTCCTGACCTTAATGGAAAAGCTTTCAGTTTTTCTCCATTGAGAATGATATTTGCGGTGGGTTTTTCATAGATGGCTTTGATAATATTGAGGTATGTGCCCTCTATCCCTACACTTTGAAGAGTTTTGATCAGGAAGGAATGCTGTACTTTGTCAAATGCTTTTTCAGCATCTATTGAGAGTATCATATGGTTCTTGTTCTTTCTTTTATTAATGTGTTCTATCACATTGATTGATTTGCGGATGTTGAACCAACCCTGCAGCCCTGGAATAAATCCCACTTGATCGTGGTGAATAATCCTTTTAATGTACTGTTGAATCCTATTGGCTAGTATTTTGGCGAGAATTTTTGCGTCTGTGTTCATCAAGGATATTGGTCTGTAGTTCTCTTTTTTGGTGGGATCCTTGTCTGGTTTTGGGATCAAGGTGATGCTGGCCTCATAGAATGAGTTTGGAAGTTTTCCTTCCATTTCTATTTTTTGGAACAGTTTCAGGAGAATAGGAATGAGTTCTTCTTTAAATGTTTGGTAGAATTCCCCTGGGAAGCCGTCTGGCCCTGGGCTTTTGTTTGTTTGGAGATTTTTGATGACTGTTTCAATCTCCTTACTGGTTATGGGCCTGTTCAGGTTTTCTATTTCTTCCTGGTTCAGTTGTGGTAGTTTATATGTCTCTAGGAATGCATCCATTTCTTCCAGATTGGCCAATTTGTTGGCGTAGAGTTGCTCATAGTATGTTCTTATAATTGTCTGTATTTCTTTGGTGTTAGTTGTGATCTCTCCTCTTTCATTCATGATTTTATTGATTTGGGTCCTTTCTCTTTTCTTTTTGATGAGTCTGGCCAGGGGTTTATCAATCCTATTGATTCTTTCAAAGAACCAGCTCCTAGTTTCATTGATTTTTTCTATTGTTTTTTTGGTTTCTATTTCATTGATTTCTGCTCTGATCTTTATGATTTCTCTTCTCCTGCTGGGTTTAGGGTTTCTTTCTTGTTCTTTCTCCAGCTCCTTTACACGTAGGGTTAGGTTGTGTACTTGAGACCTTTCTTGTTTCCTGAGAAAGGCTTGTACCGCTATATATTTTCCTCTCAGGACTGCCTTTGCTGTGTCCCACAGATTTTGAACTGTTGTGTTTTCATTATCATTTGTTTCCATGAATTTTTTCAATTCTTCTTTAATTTCCTGGTTGACCCATTCATTCTTTAGAAGGATGCTGTTTAGTCTCCATGTATTTGGGTTCTTTCCAGCTTTCCTCTTGTGATTGAGTTCTAGCTTCAGAGCATTGTGGTCTGAAAATATGCAGGGAATAATCCTAATCTTTTGATACCAGTTGAGACCTGATTTGTGACCCAGGATGTGATCTATTCTGGAGAAGGTTCCATGTGCACTAGAGAAGAATGTGTATTCTGTTGCTTTGGGATGAAATGTTCTGAATATATCTGTGATGTCCATCTGGTCCAGTGTGTCATTTAAGGCCTTTATTTCCTTGTTATCTTTTGCTTGGATGATCTGTCCATTTCAGTGAGGGGCGTGTTAAAGTCCCCTACTATTATTGTATTATTATTGATGTGTTTCTTTGATTTTGTTATTAATTGGTTGATATAGTTGGCTGCTCCCACGTTAGGGGCATAGATATTTAAAATTGTTAGATCTTCTTGTTGGACAGACCCTTTGAGTAGGATATAGTGTCCTTCCTCATCTCTTATTATAGTCTTTGGCTTAAAATCTAATTGATCTGATATAAGGATTGCCACCCCAGCTTTCTTCTGATGCCCATTAGCATGGTAAATTGTTTTCCACCCCCTCACTTTAAATCTGGAGGTGTCTTCGCGTCTAAAATGAGTTTCTTGTAGGCAACATACTGATGGGTTTTGTTTTTTTATCCATTCTGATACCCTGTGTCTTTTGATTGGGGCATTTAGCCCATTAACATTCAGGGTAACTATTGAGAGATATGAATTTAGTGCCATTAGTAGCCTGTAAGGTGACTGTTCCTGTATATTGTCTCTGTACCTTTCTGATCTACTACTTTTAGGCTCTCTCTTTGCTTAGAGGACCCCTTTCAATATTTCCTGGAGAGCTGGTTTGGTGTTTGCAAATTCTTTCAGTTTTTGTTTGTCCTGGAAGCTTTTGATCTCTCCTTCTATTTTCAATGATAGCCTAGCTGGATAGAGTATTCTTGGCTGCATGTTTTTCTCGTTGAGAGCTCTGAATATATCATGCCAGCTCTTTCTGGCCTGCCAGGTCTCTGTGGATAAGTCTGCCGCCAATCTAATATTTTTACCATTGTATGTTACTGATTTCTTTTCTCGGGCTGCTTTCAGGATTTTCTCTTTGTCACTAAGACTTGTCAATTTTACTATTAGGTGACGGGGTGTGGACCTATTCTTGTTGACTTTGAGGGGGGTTCTCTGCATCTCCTGGATTTTAATGCTTGTTCCCTTTGCCATATTAGGGAAATTCTCTCCAATGATTCTCTCCAATAGACCCTCTGCTCCCCTCTCTGTTTCTTCTTCTTCTGGAATCCCAATTATTCTAATGTTGTTTCGTCTTATGGTGTCACTTATCTCTCGAATTCTCCCCTCATGGTCCAGTAGCTGTTTGTCCCTCTTTTGCTCGGCTTCCTTATTCTCTGTCATTTGGTCTTCTATATCACTAATTCTTTCTTCTGCCTCATTGATCCTAGCAGTGAGAGCCTCCATTTTTGATTGCACCTCATTAATAGCTTTTTTGATTTCAACTTGGTTAGACTTTAGTTCTTTAATTTCTCCAGAAAGGGCTTTAATATCTCCAGAGAGGGTTTCTCTAATATCTTCCATGCCTTTTTCGAGCCCGGCTAGAATGTTCAGAATCGTCATTCTGAACTCTTGATCTGACATAGTACCAATGTCTGTGTTGATTAGGTCCCTAGCCTTCGGTACTGTCTCTTGTTCTTTTGTTTGTGGTGATTTTTTCCGCCTTGTCATTTTGTCCAGATAAGAGGATATGAAGGAGCAAATAAACTACTAATAGGGTGGCAAAGACCCCAGAAAAATGCGCTGTAACCAAATCAGAAGAGACCCCAAATTGTGGGGGGGGGGGAGGGGATAAAAAACAGGTTCTGAAAAAAAAGAAAAAAAAAAGAAAAAGAAAAAAATTTAAAAAATAAAACAAATAAAAAAATATAAAAAAGAATGAAAAAATATATATATTTAGATGAACTAGTCAAAAAACGTTAAAAAAGAAAAGGGTAAAAGTTTTTAAAAAAATTTAGCAGAAGAAGAAAAAAGAAAAAAGAAAAAAAAATTGAAAAAAGAAAAAAAAATAAAAAATTGAAAAAAGAAAAAAAAATTGAAGTAGCCGCAAGACTAAAGAATCATGGGGAGAAAGCCATGAGTTCCGTGCTTTGCTTTCTCCTCCTCTGGAATTGCTCTGCTGTCTTAGGAATTGAATCTGCTTTCTCCTTGATAGATGAACTTCGTCCTGGCTGGATATTTTGTTGATCTTCTGGGGGAGGGGCCTGTTGTAGTGACTCTCAAGTGTCTTTGCCCGAGGCGGGATTGCACCGCCCTTACCGGCGGCCGGACTAAGTAATCGGCTCGGGTTCGCTTTTGGGAGCTTCTGTTCCCTGAACGCTTTCCGTAGAGTTCCGGAGGACGGGAATGAAAATGGCGGCCTCCCAGTCTCCGGCCCGGAGGAGCCGAGAGCCTGGGGCCCCACTCCTCAGTGCGCCCCCAGAGGACAGCACCCAATCACTCCCGTATCCCCAGCCTCTAGCCGCGCTCGGAGCTCACCCAGCCCGCGACCAGTTCAAGGTAACCCCGAGCTGAGAGTTCAGTCCTCGGCTCTGTCTTGGCAGCCGGCTTCTCCGTTCTAATAGCTGCGAGCTCTCCGACACTCCGACACCCCCGATCCTTCTGTGACCCTGCGGGGCCTGGAGCCACGCTGGCCCCGCGTGGGCTTCACCCCGGTTTAGCCCCTGGAGCAATGTCCCTCAGTGGAACAGACTTTTAAAAGTCCTGATTTTGTGCTCCGTTCCTCCGCCGCTTGCCGGGAGCCGGCCCCTCCCCCCCGCGGTCTATCTTCCCGTCGGTTTAGATTCACTTCTCCGCCAGTCCTACCTTTCAGAAAGTGGTTGATTTTCTGTTTCTAGAGTTGCTGTTCTTCTTCTCTTCGCTCTCCCGTTGGATTTGTAGGTGTTTGCAATGTTTAGATAAGCTATCGAGCTGATCTCCTGCTACCTGATGTAGTCTCAGGCTGCTACTTCTCCGCCATCTTGACTCCTCCTCCTCACAAAACGTTTTGAATGATATTATAAGAGATATGAAGCCACTATTCTTGGGATCACAATTCACCTTCAAACATATTGAAACTCATGTTCCATCTCGTTCGGCTACATTTCATGCAATGAATGTCCCATTTAATCCTCTTTTAGAAATGCAGACTCTCCCTAACGTGCCGTGGAAAAAACATCAAATTTTGTGTGCCCGTTAGAGTCTCATTGTGTGTCCTTTTTTTCTTGCTTTTTCACATGTTCCTTTCCTTCCATGAGTGAGTGAAATCGTATGTTATTTGTCGTTATGTGACTGACAGATGTGCCGCAGCCCAATGCTTGCCTTCTTCTGCCATATGTGGCAAGTTTCAAGATTACTTCTTGCTTATGGCTGGGTATGAGTCTTAGGTGCATTGTGAGGACAAGGAGTTTGCAGAAATGTCTGGGAGCTCCAGTCTTGTCCTCAGCCTTCAGCACAACAGGAAGATGACCACATCAATGGAACCAAGGCGTCAATGAACGTGAAGCCTTGAAATCAAACTCCACAGTGAAAAATTGAAGAAGCCACAGAGAATTCGGGAGTAGGGTGTAGACATGTCTTTGGGGAGAAGTGGATGGTTGGTGCCTCAGAGGGCAGGGAGCCATGGCCAAAGACAAAGGCCCAGGAGAGAGGAGCTCACTGGGAACCAACAAATTGGATACTGACCCATAGTTTTTGGCATAGAAATGGAGATGTTCTGAATGGAGTACTTACAAACAAAGGGTCCTGAGGCCCGGGTATCTCAGAACAGCATGGTTGACAGACATAGACTTCAGAAAACACTGTGTTTCTCCTGTAGAGTACACCCACAAGCAACCGGGTGCAGACAGCCTGGAAACCATGACCAGAAACAATACTTGTTGACACAGTGGTATGATTATTGTTTCTTGCTGTGCATCCGTAATAAGAACTGTTCGTGGAGATGCTTTGATGGGGGCAAAAGAATCTTGAGGCTCTACCACCATCAGCATAAGCCTGATCTAGTGGCCACAGACAGGACGGTGTGGACATTAGCTGTCTAACCTGCAATCGCATAGTCCCAACCCTGGAAACCTGTTGGGACAGCCTTCCTCAGGCCGCGTTGCTTAGTAGCAGGAGAACAGACCTGCATTGGGGACCCGAAGAAAGCCATGCCCACATCCTCTCTCTTGACCACAGCATTCAGCAGGCCTTTGTATGTTTGAGTGGGTTGAATGTCTCCTTTCTTAGGCACACGACAGCCATCCAAGCTAAACCTCATCATATTCAGTCCAGGCACCAAAATCTCTGAATGGCAGGCAACAAGTGATTCTGCGGACTACTGGTCCAGAAGAGAGTGGACAGCCACAACCCAACCCAGTGGACATGCCACAAATACCGGAGACACCATCAAGGCTCAGTCAGTGGCACTCAATGACATCTTCATCCTAAAGACATTACTCTCAGGGTAGAAAACAGAAGGTGCTTTTCGAATACAGAGAAGAATACAGAGACCTGAACTAAGGCAGCAATGGAAAAATCAATGGATGCCGAGGTAAAAGAACAGGAACTGGTCATGGTCAAGAAATCAAAGTGAAACCTGTATATGTCACATTCCAGGTGGAGGTTTAAGCAGCAGTCAGGAAACTCACTCTGGATCAGAAAAACATAGAAGGAATCAGGGAATCTCGGATCACAGAGATAAAGGTGATTAAAAAATTAAATAAAATGAAGAGGCCCTTATGAAAAGATTTGTTAGCATGCTCAATACAAAATTCCGCAAACAGAAAAAACCAGAAGATCCAATGAGGTACCTGGAATACAAGTACTGGAAAAAAAACTGAAGCAAAGGAGAGAAGTAACAATGATGGAACATGACAATGGACTTAGGGAAATTTTTGACTGCAATGAATGTGTATGGGTGCTTATTGTAGGTGTCCTAGAAGAGAGAGAAAATAGTGGGCCCAACACTTCCTTGAGAAATCAGAGCTGCAAACATCCCTCATCTGGGGGCAGAAACAGAGATCCAGATTCCAAGGCACAGAGGACTCCTAGCAATATCCACAGAAGCAGAGCAATACAAAACATAGTGTCATTCACCCTTCCAAAGCTAGCAATGGGTAAATTCTCTTCGCCCAAATATGCTTGGGAGAACAGTGTTTCTAAAGCCAAGTGACTACTTCGAGGCGACCAGCTATGCCAGCTCTGGCAGCATGATGTGTAGAGCAAGCCACACCAGCCAAAGACCAAACCTATCCCCGAATTTCGAAACAATAATAGAGCAGGAGTTCTTCTCTAGAACAATGAGGTGTTAAGAAGACAAAGATTGTGTCCAGGGGTGTCTCCATCAGTTCAGAGATGGCCTTCAGCACTGCTCCTTATCCCAGGCCCATTGGAATGTCTCCCACCTCAGGTTCCCCGCTCAGAGGCAAGTCTGTTTCTCCCTTGCCAGCTCCCTCACTGATTATGTTCTCGCTGTCTCTCTCTGTCCCATACATTCAAGCACATCGTTGAAAAACAACAATAAGGAGAAACAGTAGATAAGGATTGACTGGGGCCAGAGGATGCTTTATTCAATTTGGACCTATGCCCCTATGGAACACAGCCAGAAATAGAGCACCTCCCACCATCCTATAATGCCAGACCTTGGCTCTCAGCTCCCTTGTTTGTTCTCCTCTACTTCATCTTTCTGCATCACCCCACCAGCATGGAGCATCCGCTCTCTGTCCCGCTGCAATGGCCCCTTCTTCTCCCATTGTTCCTCCTCATCTGGCTCCTTTAGAACATGTCCACCATCTGCAACAGGAACTGGTTCTTTATCCCATGAAAACCATTGCAGAATGAAAATGGGAGGCTTAAGGCAGCCTTGTGCTGTAACATCTCCATTTAGCTCCACAGAAGGAAGCTGCACCACTCGTCTGGAATGCTCAGGGATCTTAGGCCGTTGAATCTTCTTCAAGGCGTCCTTTGGTAGATACATGTTGTCTTCCTGAAACTGGCATGAAAGCCTTTCCGATTGCTTCTCATGGGCAATGGGTGTCCTCCACCAGGCTCCGTACTTACCTGTTGTCTCCAAACCAATGAGTCCGTACTGGGCCTAAGGTTCTAGGCTGTAGGGTCTGCATTTGCTGCTTGGTAAGCTTGGAAGATGGGATGGCCTTCTTGGAACTGTTACTGGAGATGCTAGAGGAACTCGTGTCCTCGCTGTTGAAGACTACATGCATGTCTTTAGCATGGTTGTGGGTGTTCACTGGGAGATTTCCTTGGGTGACACTTTTCCTGGTCACAAGGGTCCTGATTGGGTCGGAGGACAATGCACATGTAAGGAGCATGGAGTTCCTGGCCTGAGGCTTGGTTTTAGTCCTGACGATTTTTTGACCTTTTGGGGGTAAGAAGAAATGGTGGATCCTTGCCCTTCTCAGGAGTGCAGAGGGCTGGTGTTGACACTCCTGGCCAAAGACTAAAAATTAAGCCATGGAGAAGGTGACACTGACACGCTTTGCAAACTGTCTTGGTCAAATACCCAGGCGGCTCCAACAGTTTGTGAGGGCTTTGGGTCATCCTGAATGACCCATGACTACTAAAGCCATGTGGAGTGATTAGACATGGTTTGGGGAGGAGTGATTGCTAGGAGCTCAAAACTTTGTGATGTCACAGAAGCTGACTTCACTGAAGCAACAATCGCTCCCTCATGAGCTATGAATCCTGTGGCTTTAGGTAGGAAGCCCGGGGAAGGACCAATAAAGAGCCCTGATTGCCTGCTCATGAACTCAGGTGATCTTTGCAGCTTCTCTCCCACTTCTTCTTTGTATACAAAGAGAAAAGAACATGACATTAGGTGTACCATCATTTCGGCCAACGTTTGTCCAGAGAGAGCCAGGTGTTCCTATTTCCTGCAACGTCTAGAGATCTCAATCAACAGGGAGGCCTCTTGGGTATCATGAGATCTCTGTGAAGATTGACATCCTATGATTGGGAGTCTCCTTTCATAGGTTCGTTTCCCAATTTGTTCTAGGAAGAAGACTCTGCCCTTGGTGCTTGGTCAGCTTGGTAGATAAGGGAAGGAATAAGGGAAGGAAAGTCACATTGCTAAGAAACGTGCTACAGCATGTATGCATTGTGCTGTCCATGTCCTGAACTCCTGGTACTCTGAACACCAGTCCTAAGGGTGAGGGTTCTCTCTACCTGACTTTACCTGAAATACCGTTGCAAAGGTTTCAAGGAGAGTGACATTCTGCATGATCGCTAGCCCTGAAAGAAGAGACCTGGACAGCACACCTGTCATCATCAGTTAACGTTACATGCCGAGGTCATGGGGAGAGCCATGTTGACCAATTCTCTTAATTCAAAGGAAAAGGGTCTTCCCAGATTGATGGCCTGCCATGCCCACTCTAGCAGAACTGTGGTAAGAGCCAAGATGCCCTTCAATGGGCTATGGATTAAGAAGGTGTGGTCCATACAGTAAATATTGATACCTCTGACATCGAGCGGTATGAAGCCCTGATACTCGACTTGACATGAGTGACACAAGGCTGGGTTATTCTCAATGAAATCACAAGGAGTCCTAGGGAAATATCATATGGCTTCACTCATAGTAGCCCATGAAAAGTACCTTGGACATGAGTAAAAGCAAGGGAAAGTGGAAAGAGAAGAAGTCAGACAGGCAGACAAGCCAGGAGAGACTCAGGACTCTGGGAACCAAGCTGAGGGTTACAGAAGGATGAGACATGCCAGGAATGAGGGAAATGGCTCATGGTATGGAGGTGGTGTGGCATATATGCTGTTGTTGAGCACTCGTTGGTATATGTAACTACAGAATCAGGGAACACTATCTCACAAATGTATGAGGGATGAAAGACTGGCTTCACAAACATAAGAAAAAGTATTGAAAAGAAAGAAGAACAGGCCGCTTCCCATGTAGATGAAGAAAGAAAATGGAAAGAAATGAAGTATAGTTTTATTCTCTTACTGATTAAAATGGTATGCAATTGTTTTCTATGAAGTCCTTATCTGAATTGGTTCTTTGGACATTGCTAATTAGATTCTTCCCTTTTCCGACATGTCGGGAATCGATGAGAAGAACCGGCATTGCCTTCATTAAATGTCTCAGAGTGTTGACCAGCAAATTGGTTGACCTGGCTTTTTGGGTGTTGGGAGGAATTTGAGGAATGCTTCAAACACTTTTGTCATTACCTGAGCAGTCAGAAGTGTATGTTAATGAACTAGTCTTGGTAGTGGTTATGTGTCTTGGAATTTATCCTTTTCTCTCAGGTATGGATATGCTGTCACGCTTGTGTGTAGGGGACTTTTAGGTTAGGTTCTTTAGGAGAGTTTAGTCTTGAATGCTTTAATTAATTTTTGATAGGTAAGAAGTAAGTTTTTTGGTTTTCTCGGTTTCTGATGTTGGTACATTTTTCCTTAAGGTATTTTCTCTGAGGTTTGTTTCCATGAGTAATACTCCTCACTGTTCCCTAAATTCTGTGGGACTCTCTTAAATGTGTGTGGGGGGCAAGGGGGGAGGAAGGGTGTGTTTCACAAAACACTTAGAATGATATTTTAAGAGATATGAAGCTGCTCTTCTTTGGATCACAATTCACCTTCAAACATATTGAAAATCATATTCCATCTGGTCCAGCCACATTTAATGCAATGAATATCCCATTTAATCCTCTTTTAGAAACACAGACTCTCCCAAACCTTCCATGGAACAAACACGAAATTTTGTGTGCCTGGTTAGAGTCTCATAGTGTGTCCCTTTTTTCTGCTTTTTCACATGTTACTTTCCATACACAAGTGAGTGAAGTCATATGTTATTTGTCTTTCTTTGACTGAAAGATGGGCCGCAGCCCAGTGCTCCCCCCTTTTGCCACATGTGGCAAGTTTCAATATTCTTTCTTGCTTATGGCTGGGTAAGAGACTGCGGTGCACTGGGAGGACATGGAGATTGCAGAAATGTCCGGGAGCTCCAGGCTTGTCTTTAGCCATCAGCACAACAGGAAGATGACCACATCAGTGGAACCATGGCATCAATGAACCTGAAGCCTTGAAATCAAACTCCACAGTGAAAGATAGAAGTCATAGAGACCATGGAAGAAGGGTGTAGACATGCTTTCAGGGACAAGTGGAGGGTTGGTGCTTCAGAGGGCAGGGAGCCATCGCCAAAAACAAAGGCCCAGGAGAGAGGAGCACACTATGAACACACAGGTTGGATGCTGACCATAGCTGTTGGCGAAGAAATGGAGACGTTCTGAATGGCAAGAGTACTTGCAACCAAAGGTCTTAAGTCCTGGGTATCTCAGATCAGCATGCTTGACAGACATAGATTCCAGAGAACACTGTGTTTCTCCTGCAGAGCACACCAGCAAGCAACCGGATGCAGACAGCCTGGAAGCCATGATCAGAAACAAAACTTGTTGACACAGTGGTATGATTATTGTTTCTTGCTGTGCATCCATGATAGGCATGGTTCCTGGAGATGCTTCAAATGGGCAAAAAGAATCTTGGGTCTCTGCCACTGACAGCATATAGCCTGAGCTAATGGCCACAGACAGGACGGTGCAGATATTAGCTGCCTCACCTGCAAACACGTAGTCCCAACCCTGTAAACAAGTTAGGACTAACTTCCTCATGCCACATTGCTTAGTACCAGGAGAACTGACCCTGCACTGGGGACTAGAAGAAAGCCCTGCCCACATCCTCTCTCTTGACCACAGCATTCAGCAGGCCTTAGTAATGTTGAGTGGGTTGAAAGTCTCCTTTCACAGGCACACCAGAGCCAACCAAGCTAAATCTCACCATATTCGGTCCAGACACCAAACACTCTGAACATCAGGCAACGAGTGCCTGTGCAGAGGACTGGCTCAGAGGAGAGTGGACAGCCACAACCGAACCCAGTGGGCATGCCACATATACCAGAGATCCATCAAGGCTCAGCAAGTGGCACTCCATGACATCTTCATCTTAAAGAAATTACTCTCAGGGTAGAAAACAGAAGGCGCTTTTCTAATACAGAGAAGAATACAGAAACCTGAACTAAGGCAACGATGGATGAATCAATTGATGCCAAGGCAAAAGAATAGGAACTTGTCTCGGCTAAGAAATCAAAGTGAAACCTGTACAGGTCACATGCCAGGTGGAGGCTTTAAGCAGCAGCCAGGATACTCACTCTGGATGAGAAAAACCTAGAAGGAATCAGGGAGTCTCGGACCACAGAGATAATGGTGATAAAAAAGCATTAAATAAAATGAAGAGGCCCTTATGAAAAGATTTGTTTGCAGGCTGGATGCAAAGTTTGGGAAGCTGGCAGGAACAGAGGATCCAACGAGGTACCTGGAATACAAATACTGGGATAAAAAGAAGTGAAGCAAAGGAGAGAAGCAGGAATGATGGAACATGACAATGGACTTAGGGAAACCCGTGACTGCAATGATTGTCTATGGGTGCTTATGTCAGGAGACCTAGAAGAACAGAGTCTGTGTCGTCAAGGTTCTCGTCCTCATCATCCTTGGCTCTTTGTCATCGGGAGCGGCCGCCTCATTGTCGTCACCTCTACGTAAGTAATGGCCCGACCAGTCTTTCTTTTTTGATGATTGGCATGAAATAACGCTTTGCTTGATTTTCGCTTTGTGTCAGTCTCGTTCCTTTGATCACGGACCCTAACACTGAGGGCTCGTCCGAGATCACACAATGAGAACTGAGCCAGCATCAGAATTTATGGCAAAAGCCTCCCGAGGTGTTGGGATATTGTTCGTCTGTCTGGTTGGAGCTCCAGGGTATGGCCCACCCTGCACAAGTTGGACGCAGCTATGCTCCCCAGGGCTGGAGTGGATGCGGGGATGCCCCATTCCTCTGTTGGTAGATCGACATTGGTTTTGAGTCCTCCTAGGCATTCGGGGGGGGTTCGAGTCCCCCTAGATGTTAATCAGGGGGTTCGAGTCCCCCTATGCATTCACCAGGGATTTGAGTCCCCCCCACTAGGCAGTCAGGGGATTCACATAATCCTAGGCAGTCATTGGGTGTTCAAGTCCCCCGAGGCAGTCATCAGGGGTTCGCATCCCCCTAGGTGGTCCGGGGGTGTGAGTGCCCCTAGAAAATCCCCACTGGTGGCAGCACCGCTGGGCCTGCAGTTGTCTTTGTCTTGTCTTTTTGTTGTCTGCTGTATTGTTTGTTCTGTTTGGGGGAATGGGACAGGCAAAGAGTGAGGGGACTCTGACTTTCATCTCTCTGTTCCTCATAATAGATGTGGGGCTTCTTCCTCACTCATTTCTTGTGTTAAGGGCCATAACTGGAGCCAACTGGGTTTAGTCTAACTTAGGAGAGAGACTTTAAGGAATATTCCCAACAGCTGCCGAAACTCCCTTTGTTTCGGGAAATTCCTTGCCTTCTCTGGCCAGACGTGGACTACCGAGCCACTCCCCCTTGCTGGCGGGAAAGCATGGTGTCTGAAGTGGAATGGGCCTAGGTGGAACATGAAATCTGTTAGCAAAGAGATGACTGAACTGTCTGTCTGTTAACTGTCTGTCTCAGGGTTTTAATGGGTAATTGTGAAAGTAGCTTTCAGAGTCTTTGGTAAACTGAAGCTTTGAAGGTTTGCTTGGATGACAAATGGGATGAAGTGCTAGGGCCCTGGTTGCTGGAACTAGGTTTGTGCTTTTGAAATCTGTTAGTAAACATGTTTTGTGCTTAACAGCTATTACAACAGTCCACTATTGGTAAATATGTAGTCTTCACTAGAGATTGAGATGTTTCTAAGAAAATGTAAATGGTTTTCTTGCCCACCCAGAATTGTAAATGAGATCTCTTTGACTCATAAGGCTTTTCCCTGATATGCTAAATTATTTAGGAAGTACTGCTAAATCAGTGATAATGGGTTCCATTTGGGTAAATGCTGTAACTACTCCAGAGGTTCTATACATTTTCTAAAGTTTTAATGTTTTGATAAGGGTCATCATTTGATATTTAACCATGTCTATTCTGAGTTTCTTGTTATTTGCAATTGTTTTAATTCTCTTGTAAGATGAAGTCTGCCTTAAAGGAAATTCATATAGGAGATTTTCAGAACAAATACGGTTCTTTGATATGTTGAAATCCTGGAACTGCATTTCCAGAAGTAAAAGTTGCACTTGCATAAACGAGAATTAATATGATGACTCAAGGTAAGAATGAGTCTTCAGGAGCTTTCCTACAAAGGCTTATTGAAGCCTATAAAATGTATAGCCTGATGGACCCCGAGGCACCCGAAAATCAGGGAACAGTGAATCTTGCTTTTGCCAGTCAGCCAACCCCGGATATAAGGAGGAAACTTCAGGAAATTGAAGGATTTGAAGCGAAGAATCTGATTGAGCTATTGGGAATAGCAGAAAAGGTTTTTAAAAACAGGGATGCACAGGAGGAGGAAAAACAGACAAAAAGCTGGTTAAGGTGTCAATAGAGCCACCTGGGAAATCTGCCCCAGAACCACCAGATTGAAAACGCCTTGTTCCTGGGGTGCAAGTATAAGCTGAGCTGGGTTTTTCAGACATCTATGCGGTGAGCTCTGCTACCAAGTCTTTCCATATGGGGGACCCTGGAGCCATTAAAATGGATTCCCCCTTTCCAACAGAAGGAAATCTTGCTGTTTGGAGCAGTTCACAAGTCCCAGCCTGGGAAAACCTCCATGGATTCTTGAGGCCTCCCCTCCATTCGTAGGCCATCATGGACACAAACTCCAGCGTGAGCGACCATGAGACACTCGCCCTGACTTCGGTGCTAGAGATCTCGAGTCAGACGCTGAACATTGGAATTACCATGCGCTCGGCACTGAACTGAACCGGCGCTTGTTATTCAGCCTCCGTCCTCATCCTTCTGGCCTATAAGCACTCCAGGTTGGGATTTCTGGAGCCACAATGCAGCCCTCTGCCTGCCATCGAGATAGAAGGAACCTATGTGTTTGCACAGAATCCCCATGTGAGGTCAACCTGCTCGGCCATCGATGGCACACTAATATGCTCAGACTCCCTGAGCACTAATTCTCTGTCTAACACGATCTGAGCCCCGAATTCCTGTAAGTCCCCCAGGAGCGTGCCCCATATCCTGGAGGTAGGATCGGATACGGCCAGAGGCTGTCATATCAATCCAACCTGGTATTCATGCATCTTTGACCAGAACTTAGCTCAAATACCGGACAATGAGGAAACCTCAAGCACAAAAGAGCACTACACCATCACTATGGCAGGATAATCTTGCTGTGGGGATGGGGGTCAAGCCCTCAGAGTGGGATCCAGCTGCATGGCCCTTTAGACCAGGCCCACACAGGATTCCGCCCTAGGCAAAAAGAGGCATTGTGATCTTCAGACTGACCCCGTTTGAAAACAAGCCCCTTTGCTAGCTGGATCAGGAGACCACACCTTAGCTCAAATCCCAACCTATGGGGGAACCTCAAGCACAAAAGAGCAGCCCTGCTTCCTTAAGGCAGGAGAAGCTTGCTGGGGGAGTGGGTGTCAAACCCTCTGAGTGGGAGCCAGCTGCATGACCCATGAGAACATGCCCACACATGAGGACCTCCCTGGTCACAAAAAGGCTTTGTGATCCTCATCCTGAGCCCACTTTCAAACAAGCTGGAACAGGAGACCTCCTTGCGGGGCTGAGATTGTCCGAAGGCCCAAAACCTTACCCTCAGTCATGTTCTACAGGGGCCCGGACCCAGAAGAGGACTCTGCATTCCCTATTATGGCTGTACCCCTGAGATGGAAAACAACACTCTTCCCCTCCCCACGAATCACACCAAAATTTGGGAGCCGCGCAGAATCCACACAGAGGCAGATCTCCCATGGCCCCAGAGGCCACACCTCCATTCCTTGGCCAACCAAGACACACAACCCAGACAGGAAAGCATGGGGTCCCGCCTCCCAATAGCCCTAATTTCAGATCCCGAGGCACTGCCACACGGTCTGCAGATCGGGCCTGCCATCACCTTGAACTTCACCCTAACCTGAGGTTGTGTTTGCAGACTTTTCTCCCAAAAGCCATGGCCGACAGGAGCTCCAGGATGGGCCTCTGGAGCCACAATGCAGGACTCTGCCTGCCATCCCGATGGAAAAACTGCCCGTCACAGTTATACAAACCCTACAGATTGGGAGACACCTGCAAGCCACTGAGCCCACCCAATTTCATTGGCAGCTCTGGATAGAAATACACACTCTGACACATGCCAGACACCTACCTCCAGGCAGACACCCAGGTCAATGGCCCTGAGTCAGACGATGGAAAATGATATGCATCTAGGATTTCAACAGAACCCTAGGAGAGATTTGCAGGCATCTGTACCCAGAGGCAGGTTAAGGAATACCTACATATGGTCCAACCTTTGGTCACTGAGCCACAAAACAGAACACCTGCTGCCCCAGAAGGCAACCTGGCTGTTAAGAGCTGCGTCCAACCCTCTGGGGAAGAGAATCTGCATGGCATCTGCCCCCGCCATATTCTAAGGTCTCCCTGGACACAAGCCAGTATTCTGAACCATTAGCATGAGTCTCTGTATCAACTCAGAGCCCTGGGCACTTGCCCAGAGCCACCAGATCTAAACTGCCTTGTTCCTGGGCTAAAAGGATAAGCTGAACTGGGCTTTCTACACATCTATGTGGTGATCTCTGCTACCATATATTTCCATATGGGGGACCCTGGAGCCATCAAAATGAAACTCCCTTGTCCTGCAGAAGGAAAGATTGCTGTTTGGAGCAGCTCACAAGCCCCAGCCTGGGAAAACATCCATGGCCTCATGAGGCCACCCCTCCATTCATCAGGCATCATGGACACAAACTCCATCTTGAGTGACCATCCGACACTCGCCCTGACTCAGGTGCTGGAGATATCGAGTCAGATGTTACACATTGGAACTGTCATCTGCTTGGCACTGAACTGAACCGGCGCTTGTGAATTCAGAATTCCGTCCTCACCTCTGGGTCAGCAAGACCTCGAGATTGGGATGTCTGGAGCCCCAGCCCAGCCTTCTGCCTGCAGTCCAGATAGAATAAGGGCCTTATGGATCTTCCCTGGATCCCCATGTAAGGATAAAACTGCATGGCCCTAGACGGAACCTCAATATCCAGGCAGCACTGTGCACTACTTCTCTGACACTGCCTGAGGCCTGACTCCAGTCAGGTCCCAGGTAGCGGCCGCCACCTTCTGCCGGTGGGACGGGCCATGGCCCAAGGCTGTCATCTTTACCCAACCTGGATTTCAGGCATCTGTACCCGACCATAGCTCCAATACCAGACTATGGAGGATCCTCAAGCACAAAAGAGCACTTCTCCTTCCCCACAGCAGTAAAAACTTGCTGTAGGGATGGGAGTCAAACACTCAGAGTGGGACCCAGCTGCATGGCCCAGGAGACCACGCCCAAACAGGAGGGCCGCCCTGAGCACAAACAGGCATTGTGACCATCATCCTGAGACTGCTTTCAAACAAGCCCCCATGGTAGATGGACAAAGAGCCAGCAATCAGGCCTGCCATGCCCCTAGACCAAAATCCTCACCCTCAGTCCGGTTCTCCATGTGCCCGGACCCAGAATCCCACTCGGGAATCCCTGCAATGGCGGGAACCCTGAGAAGGAAAACAGCTCTCTTCACTTCATCCAGAAATTCACCAAAAACTTGGGAGCCGTGCAAAATCCCCACAGAGGCAGAATCTCCGAAGGCCCCATGAGGCTACCGCTGCATTCTGTCGCCAGTCGAGACACCCAACCTAGAGAGAAAAGCCTGCACTCCCACCTCCCCATCGCCCTCATTTCAGGTCCCACAGCACTGCCCTCACAGTCCACAGATAGGGCTGGCCATCACCTTCTCCACAACCCCATCCCTAGTTTGTGTTTGCAGACATTTTTCCCCAAAGCACTGACAGACAAGCCCTCCAGGATGGGGTTTCTGGAGCCGAAGCACAGGACTCTGCCTGCCCAACCAAAGGAAGCAGTTCCCGTCACATTTGCAAAAACCCTCAAGATTGGGAAACAAATGCAGGGCTCCTGAACCCACCACAAATTCATAGGCTGCCTTGGAAAAAAATGCACATTTGGACACAATCCAGACACCTACCTCCAGGCAGACACCCAGGTCAATGGCCTTGAGTCAGAAGATGGAACCTGACATACCCCTAGCATAGGTGTACAGGCATCTGTCTCCAGCGGCAAACTCTGAAATACCTATGTATGGTCCAACACATGATCCCTGAGCAAAGAAATGGAACACCTCCTGTCCCCAGAAGGCAACCTTGCTCTTGGTAATTTCGTCCAACCCTCAGGGGAGGAGAATCCTCCATGGCACCTGAACCCCAGCCACATTCTAAGGTCTCCCTGGACACAAGCCAGCCTTGTGACCCATCAGAATGAGGCTCCCAGTCACCTCAGCCCCCTGGGCACTTTAACCCAGAGCCACCAGATCGACACGGCCTTGTTCCAGGACTGGAAGGTAAGCAGAGCTGGGCTTTCTAGCCATCCATGCGGTGACTTCTCCTACAACCTTGTTCCATATGGGGCAACACTGATGCCATCCAAACAGACTCCCTCAGTCCCGCAGAAGGAAAACTTGCTGTTTGATGCAGCTCACAAGCCCCAGCCTGGGAAGACCTCCAAGGCCTCATGAGGCCACCACTCCACTCCTCGTCCATCATGAAAACAAACACCAGCGTGAGCGACCATCTGACATCTGCTCTGACTCAGGTGCTGGAAATCTCAAGTCAGACACTGCACATTGGAAATGGCACATGCTCAGCACTGAACTGAACCAGAGCTTGTGCGTTCAGTATTCCGTCCTCACCCTCCTGGCCCGCCAGCCCTCCAGTCTGTTCATTCAGAAGCCCCAAAGTAGGCTTCTACCTGCCCTCCAGAAAAAAGAAGGGCCCTAAGTGTCTGCACAGGATTCCCATGTGAGGATCAAACTGCATGGACTTTGACGGCACCCCAATGTCCTTGGCCGCCCTGTGCATTGATGCATTGTCTGACACACCTTAGCCCCGACCTCCCATCAGCCCCCCAGTTAGCGGGCCACATATCCTGCAGGGGGGACCTGCCATGGCCAGAGACTGTCATCTCTACCCAACCTGGGTATTCAGGTGTCTGTGCCCAGTACATAGCTGAAATCCCAAACTATGGGGGATCCCCAAGCATAAAAGAGCACTCCTCCTTCCCCACGACAGGAAAAGCTTGCAGTGGGGATGGGGGTCTAACCCTCAGAGTGGGAGGCAGCTGCATCATGCATGAGACCACGCTCATCCAGGAGAGCTTCCCTTGCCACAAACAGGCATTGTGAGCCTTGGCCTGAATAGGCTTTCAAACCAGCCCCCTCATTAGCTGGACCAGGAGCCCACATATCGGGACTGACATGCCTCTAGGCTCAAATCACAACCCTTGGTTGGGTTCTCCAGGCGGCCGGACACAGAAGCCGATTCTGGAATACCTACAATGATGGGACCCCTGAGACGGAAAACAACCCTCTTCCCTTCCCTCCAAAAGACACCAAACCCCTGGGAGCTGCACAGAATCCTCACTGAGGCAGAATCTCCCATGGCCCCATGAGGCTACCGTTACATTATTTGGCCAATCAAGACACACAATCCAGACAGAAAAGCCTGCGCTCCCGCTTCCCATAGCCCTCATTTCAGATCCCGCGGCACTGCCCTCATGGTCCTCAGTTCAGGCCTGCTATCAATTCACCCAGAGTCCAATCCCGAGTTTGTGTTGCAGACTTTTGTCCATGAGCCCTGGCCAACAGGACCTCTAGGATAGAGCCTCTGGAGCCACAGTGCAGGACTCTGCCTGCCCACCTGAAGGAGGCTCTGCAAGTCAATTTGCACAAACCCTCCAGATTGGGAGACACCTGCAAGACCGCTGAGCCCACCCTACTTTCGTTGGCAGCCTTGGAAAAAAGGCGCCTTGGGACACAAGTCAGACACCTACCTCCAGGCATACACCCAGGACAATGGCCCTTAGTCAGAAGATGGAACATGACACACCCCTAGGTCCTCAATGGAACCCTAGCTTAGATTTGCAGGCATCTGATACCAGAGGCAAACTCTGGAATACCTACATATGATCTAACACTTGAGCCAAAAACAGAATACCTTCTGTCCCCAGAAGACAACCTGGCTCTTGGGAGCTGCGTTCAACCCTCAGGGGAGGAGAATCCTGCATGGCGCCTGAGCCCCTGCCACATTCTGTGGTCTCCCTGGACACAAGCCAGCATTGTGACCCATCAGAATGAGGCTCCCTTTCACCTCAGTCCCCTGGGAACTTTGCACCAGAGCCATCAGATCGAAACGGACCTGTTCCTGGGCTGGAAGGGTAAGTGGATCTGGGCTTTCCAGGCATCCATGCGGTGACTTCTGCTATGACGTCATTCCATATGGGGACACTGGTGCCAACAAAATGGTCTCCCCCTGTCCCGCAGAAGGAAAGCTTGCAGTTTGGAACAGCACACAAGCCCCAGGCTGGGACGACCTCCATGGCCTCATGAGGCCACCCCTCCATTCATCAGCCATCATGGACAAAAACTTCAGCGTAAGCGACCACCTGAAACGTGCCCTACTCAGGTGATGGACATCTCGAGTCAGACGCTGCACATTGGAAATGCCCTGTGCTGGGCACTGAAATGAAACAGTGCTTGGGCGTTCAGATTTCCAGTCTCACCCCCTGGGCAGCAAGACCTCCAGATTGTTCATTCGGGAGACCCAAAGCAGTCTTCTGCTTGCCCTCCAGAAAGAAGAACGGTACTAAGGGTCTGACCAAAATCCCCACATGAAGATCAACCTGCACTGACTTTGACGGCAACCCCAAAATCTAGGCCGGCCTGTGCACTAATGCTGTGTCTGTCACAGCCTGAGCCCCGACCTCCCATCAGCCCCCCAGTTGCAGCCCCTATATCCTTCATGTGAGACCTGCCATGGCAAGAGACTGTTATCTCTACCCAACCTGTGTTTTCAGGCGTCAGTGCCTAGACCATAGCTCAAATCCTGGGCTATAGGGGAACCTCAGGAAAAAGAGAGTACTCCTCTTTCCCAACGACGGGAAAAGCTTGCTGTGGGGACAGGGGTCTAACACTCAGAGTGGGAGACTGCAGCCTCGCCCATGATACCACGCCCACTCAGGAGGGCCGCCCTGTCCACAAACAGGCATTGTGACCCTCAGCCTGAGACCGCTTTCAAAACAGACCCCTCTCTATTGGACCAGGAGCCCACATATCTTACCTGACATGCCCCTAGGCACCAATACTCACTGTCAATTGGGTTCTTCAGGCACATAGTCCCTGAAGCAGAGTCTGGAATCCCTGCTATGGAGGGACCTCTGAGACCGAAAACAGCACTCTTTCTTTCCCCCAAAAGACAGCAAACCCTTGGGAGCCAGGCAAAATCCTCACAGAGGCAGACTCTCCCATGACCCCATGAGGCTAACACTTCATTCGGTGGCCAACCGAGACACACAACCCAGACAGAAAAGCCTGTGCTCCCTCCTCCCAGTCGCCCTCATTTAAGATCACGCATCGCTGCCTTCACAGTCCGCAGATTGGGCCTGCCATCACCTCGCCCAGAACCCTAACCCGAGTTTGTGTTTGAAGATTTTTGTCCCCAAAGCCCTGGCCGCCATGCCCTCCAGGATGGGGCCTCTGGAGCCGAAGCACAGGACTCGGCCTGCCCACCGGAAGGAAGCTCTGCCCGTCACATTTGCACAAACCCACCAGATTGGGAGACACCTGCAAGTCCCCTAGGCCACCCCAAATTCATTGGACGCCTTGTAAAAAAGGGCATTCGGACATATGCCAGATATCTACCTCCAGGCAGACACCCAGGTCAATGGCCCTGAGTCAGAAGATGGAACCTGACATTCCCCTAGTCCTCAATGGGTCCCTAGCTTAGGTGTGCAGACATCTGTCTCCAGAGGCAAACTCTGGAATACCTACATATGGTCCAACACATGATCCCTGAGCCACAAAACAGAACACCTCCTGTCCCCTGAAGGCAAACTGGCTCTTGGGAGCTGCATCCAACACTCAGAGGAGCAGAATGATACATGGCCTCTGAGCCCCGCCACATTCTATGGTCTGCCTGGACACAGCCAGCATTGTGACACATCAGAATGAGGCTCCCTGTCACTTCAGCCCCCTGGTCACCCTGCACCAGAGCCACCAGATTGAAAAGGCCTTGTTCCTGTGCTGGAAGCATAAGCGGAGCTGGGCTTTCCAAGCATCTATGTGGTGACTTCTTCTATGACTTCTTTCCATATGGGGGACCTGGTGCCATTCAAACGGAATCCCCCTGTCCCACAGAAAGAAAGCTTGGTATTCGGAGCAGCTTACAAGCCCCAGCCTGCAAAGACCATCATGGCCTCCTGAGGCCACCCCACGACTCGTCGCCATCATGGATACAAACTCCAGAGTGAGATAACATCTGACACATTTACTGACTCAGGTGCCGGAGATCTCCATTCAGACGCTGCACATTGGAATTTCCATGTGCTTGGCACTGAATGGAAAGGACACTTGTGCATTCAGAATTCTGTCCTCACCCTCCAGTCCCACCAGCCCTCCAGATTGTTTATTCGGGAGCCACAATGCAATCTTCTTCTTGCCCTGCAGGAAGAAGAAGTGCCCTAGGGGTCTGCCCAGAATCCCCACATGAGATTCAATTTTTTTTTCTTTTTTTTTTTTTACAGATTGAGAGAGAGAGAGAGAGAGAGAGAGATTACAAGTAGGCAGAGCAGCAGCCAGAGAGGGGAGGAAGCAGGCTCCCTGCCAAGCAGAGAGCCCGATACAGGGCTCGATCCCAGGACCCTGAGATCATGACCTGAGCTGAAGGCAGAGGCTTAACCCACTGAGCCACCCAGGCGCCCCCCCACATGAGATTCAAACTGCACAGACCTCGATGGCACCCCAATGTCCTAGGACGCCCTGTACACTAATGCTCTGTATAACACAGCCTGAGGCCTGAACTCCCATCAGCTCGCCAGGTAGTTGGCCCCATATCCTGCTGGTGGGACGTGCCATGGGCAGAGACTGTCATCTCTACACAACCTGGGTATTCAGTCGTCTGTGCCCAGACTATAGAACAAATCCCGACCTATGGTGGAACCTCAAGCATCAAATAGCACTTGTCCTCCCCCACGAAGGGAAAAGCTTGCTGTGGAGATGAGGGTCTAACCCTCAGAGTGGGAGCAGGCTGCATGGCCCATGAGAACACGCCCACTCAAGATGGCTGCCCTGGTCACAAACCACCCATCCATCTACAGTCTCCAGAATTAGTTTTGTCAAGGTCTCTTCAAGAGTCCGGTTCATTCTCTCTACTTGCCCAGAACCCTGGGACCGGTAGGCACAATGTAGTTTCCAATGAGTGCCCATGGCCTTGGCCAATGCCTGTGAGAATGAACTCAGAAATGCAGGGACACTGTCTGACCGATTGTCAGAAGAAGCCCAACCCAAGGAATTATTTCTTCTAGTAGCTTTTTGGCTACCATTCCTGCCGTCTCTTGTTTGGCAGGAAAAGCCTATACCCAGCCTGAAAAGGAATCTACAGAAACTAACATGTACTTGTGCCCATATTTTCCAGGTTTCATTTCTGTAAAATCTATTTCCCAATAAATTCCTGGATCCTTAACTCTTTCTCTTTTCCCTCTTCCCATTTTAGTTCTTCCCACATGGACTGCCTGGCATTGAGCACAACAACCAACTACATCCTGAACTATAAACCATAATTTAGAAACCTGGAAATGCTTGCCTGTAAGCTCCTTGAGTTTGCATATGCTTTGCTGGATAAAGTATTCTTGGCTGCATGTTATTCTCATTTAGTGCCCTGAATATATTTTGACATCCCTTCCTGGCTTGCCAGGTCTCTGTGGCCAGGTCTGACGTTATTCTAATGGGCTTTCCTCTGTATGTAAGGAGCTTCTATATCCTAGCTGCTTTCAAGAGGGTCTGCCTACAGATATAATTCTTCATTCTTACTATCAGGTGTCACGAGGACGTTCGAGAATCTATAATCTTGGGGGGAAACCATCCTGCCTCTAGCACAGGAACACTGTTTCCATTTGTGAGATTTGGAAATTTTCATAGACAACTTGTTCCACCATATCTTCTCGATATCTTTCTTTCTCCTCCCCTTCAGGGATTCCAATAATTCTGATGTTGGAACGTTTCATGGCATCATTTATTTCCCTGATTCTGTTTTCATGGCTTCTGAGATGCTTGTTCCAGGCTTCCTCCTGATCCTTTCTCTCTGTTTGTCCTCCATATCGCTAATTCTATCTTCTGCCTCAGTTACCCTAGCTTTTAGAGAATTTAGATTAGATTGGAACTAGTTGAGAGCATTTTGAACAGCATCCCTGGTGGCTTTCATTTCTGCCATAACATTGTGAACATCATGCCTGGTGGCTTTCAGTTCTGCCCTAATCAATTCCATTTGGTCATCCATGGCTTTCTCCAACCTAGATATTGCCTGGATAATTGTTAGCCTGAATTCCTTTTCCAACATATTGTCTATGTTGATAGCTATTAGCTCTGTTGCAAAAGGTCCGTCCTCTGTATTTTTCTTCTGTTGGGCATTCCTCCTCATAGTCATTTTGGCGAGAGATAACTGAATGGATGTAGCTGGATGTATCGAGTGTGGTGCAGTCAAGGTGCACCCTGGAATGATTCTGAGCCATCAGGATTCCCCATGCAAATGAGAGAGAAAAGAAAATAAAAAGAAAAAGAAAAGAGAGAGAGAGAGAGAGACAGTAACAAAGGGAAGATAAAAGAGAAGTTTCAGCCCAAATTGGCACCAAGGTAAGATTTATGAAGTATACAAACAAAAACAGACAAACAGAAAGACTGATAAAAGTAGATGACAAGAGAAAAAAAATATATATAAGCAAAAAAGGAAGAACCTCATCAGAAGAATCCCAAGTATAAGATTTATATACTGTCAGGACAAACACAAATAAACAGAAATTCTGGTGGAAGGAAAAGATGGGAGAGTGGTTATAAATTCTCAGTGTGGGCGAGGAAGGTTATTTTGATTCTTCCTGGATGCGTCTTGATGTCTTAGTTAAAAGACTCAACTTTACTACGATAAAGGGGGATTAAAATTTGGTTTAGCACTAGGGGTAGCATTGTTTGGGGAAAGGGGATTACCTTGAAGTTTAACTCTATATGTATATTAGAAAATAAAAATTAAAAAAATAATAAACTAGACTAAACTAAACTAAAATTTAAAAAAAAATTAAAAAAATAGAAAAGCAAAACACAAGTGTACATTTCAAATGTTCAGGTTCGAAGGTTATTAAAGAATTTGATGTACTGGACATTTTTCTTAGTTTTGGGAAGCCAGACCTTTATTTATCAGAAATTTTTGAAATATGTTCCCTGATTATTTATTTGCATATACTACTGAGTGCTCACCATCATGTATGCCACACAACCTCCATACGCATTAACCATATCCCTCATTCCCAGCATATCTCATTCTTCTGTAACCCTAAGACTGGATCCCATAATCCGTAGTCTTTACTGGTTTGTCTCCCTTTCAGACTTCCTTTCCTTCCAATTTCCCTTGCTTCTACTAATGTCCATGGTATTCCTAATGCACCACATATGAGTGAAGACATATGATATTTCCCTTGGTCTGATTGCCTTTTTCTTTGAGAATAACCGCGTCCTGATTCACTCATTTCAAGGCGAGTATCGTGGCTTCATCCTGCCCAATCATGGGGGCACAAACTGTGGCCTGGATGGACCATACCTTCATTATCCAGTAGCGTTTGGAAGGGCATCTCGGCTCCTTACACAGTTCTGCTAGAGTGGGCATAGCAGGCCATTATTGTAGGCCATTCCTTTTCCTCTGAAGTAAGAGAGTTGGTCAACATGGCTCTCCCCATGACCATGGCATGTAGGGTTAACTAATGATGACAAGAAGTGCTGTCCAGGGCTAATTACTTCAGTGAAAGCTATCATGCAGGTTGTACCTCTCCTTGAAGCCTTTGCAAAGGTGTTTAAGGTAAATTCAGGCAGACTGAGACCTCATCCTCAGGACTGGTTTTTCAGAACACTAGGAGATGAGGACACGGACAGCACAATGTATCAATGCCCTAGCACTTTTCCTGAAAATGTGACTTTCCTTGCCTTACTCCTTCCCTTATCTTCCAAGCTGACCAAGATGCAAAGGAAGAACTTACACCCTAGAACCCATCGGGAAAAGAAGCTAAGAAAGGACGCTCTCATGCATAGGATGTCAAAATTCCCAGAGTGCGAATGATACCCAAGAAGCCTCCCTGTTCATTGAGAACTCTAGAAATTGCAGCGGAAATAGCAAGACCTTGCTCTCTGGAGAAATGTTGGCCTCCAGGATGGTATACGGAACGTCATTTTCTTTTCTCTTTGTATAGAAAGGGAAAGTGGGAAAGAATCAGAAAATTCAACCTGAGTTCATGATCAGGTTAAAACGGTTTGTTTGTTTGTTTGTTTGTTTGTTTGTTTGTTTGTTTTTTCTTTCTCAGGGATTTCTATCAAAAGCCATAGGACTCACATGTCATGAGAGAGGGATTGCTGCTTCAGTGATGTCAGTTTCTGTGAAGACACAAAGCTTTGAGGTCCTAGCAACCACTCCTTCCTAAACTATGTCTAATCGCTCCACCTGGCTGAGGTAGTCATGGATCAGCCAGGAGGTTCCAAAGCTCTCCCAAACTGCTGGAGCCGCTTGGGTATTTCACCAAGACAATTTAAGAAGCTAGTCGGGGTCACCTTCTTCATGGACGAATTTGTAGACTTTAGCCATAACTATCACCATCAGACCTCTGCATTCCTGAGAAGAGCAAGAATACACAACTCCATCTTAATCAGGAAAGGTCAAGAAAGTTTGAGTATTACCATCAAGCCTAAGGCAAGGAAATCCATGGCCCTCACACATGCATGGTCTTCCCACCCAATCAGGACTCTTCTGACCAGGAAAAGTCCACCCGAGGAAAGCTCACAGTGAACACCCGCAACCATGCCAAAGATATGTCTGGAGTCTTCAACAGCGAGGACATGAGTTCCTCTAGCATTTCCAGAAAACATCCAAGACGGCTTCCCCATCTTCCAAGCTGACAAAGCACCAAAGGAAGATCCTATACCCTAGAACCTCAGGCACAGGATGGACACATGGGTTTGGAGGCCACAGGAGGAAGCACAGAGCATGTAGGAAGAGACCCATTGCACAAATTATACCATCGGAAAGGCTATCATGCTAGTTACAGGAAGATAACGCGTATCTACAAAAGGACGCATTGAAGAGGATTCAACGGCCTAATATCCCTAAGCATTCCCAAAGGGTGGTGCAGCTTCCCTCTGTGGAACTGAATGGAGATGTTGCAGCACAAGCCTGCCTTAACCCTCCCATTTCCATTTCCAAAAGTTCCTCATGGGATAAAAAACAGTGCCTGCTGCGGAATATGGACATGTTCTAATGGAGCCCTGTGTGGAGGAACAATGGGAGAACCAGGGGCCATTGCCCTGGGACAGACAGCAGATGATCCATGCTTGTGGGGAGAGGCAGGAAGACGAAGCAGAGGAGAACAAACAAGGGATCTCAGAGCCAAGGTCTGGATTTTTAGAATGGTGGGAAGTGCTCTGGACCTGGGTGCATTCTATAGGGACATAGGTCCAAATTCAATAAAACCTCATCTGGCCCCAGTCAACCCTTAGTAACTGTTTGTTGTTGTTTTTCAATGATGTGCATGCATGCATTTGACAGAGAGAGTCAGAGAGATCATCATCAGTGAGGGAGCTGGAGAGGGAGAAACAGACTTGCCTCTAAGCAGGGAAACTGAGTTGGTAGAGGATCCAATGAGACTGGGATCAGGAGCAGATCTGAAGGCCGCCTCTGAAATGATGGAGACATCCCAGGACACAATCATGTCTTCTTAACACCTCGCTGTTCTAGACAAGACCTCCTGCTCAGTCTTTTGTCAGACATGCAGGCTATACGGATTTAGCTTGGGCTGGGGTGGCTTGTCTATACAATGTGCTTCTCGATCTTACATAGCTGATCGCCTTGATGTCAGACACTTGGATATAGAAATACTCTTCTCCGAAGCATATATGGGTGAAGAGAATTCCTCCATTGCTAGCTTTGCAGGGTGAATGACACATATGTTGTGTTGCACTGCTTCTGTTGATGGTGCTGGGAGTCCTCTGTGCCTTAGAATCTGGATCTCTGTTTCTACCCCCAGAGGAGGGATGGTTTCAGCTCTGATTTCTTAAAGAAATCTTCTGCCCTCCTTTTTCTCTCTCTTCTAGTTCTCCTAAAATAATCATCCATTACATCATTTCACTTAATGATTTCCCTAATTCCATTGTCATGTTCCTCATTCTTCCTTCTCTCCTTTGCTTTTCTTTCTTTTTTCCCATACTTGTCTTCCTGGTAACTCATTGGATCCTCTGGTTCTGCCAGCTTCCTGGACTTTGCATCCAATCTGCTAATAAAAATTTTCATCAGGGTCTCTTCATTTTATTTTTCTATCACTTTTTCTTTGTGCTCCAAGACTTCCTGATGCCTTCTAAGTTTTTCTGATGCAGAGTGAGTATTATGGTTCCTGACTTAAATCCACCATTAGGCATGTGACAAGTTTAGGTTTTACTTTGCTTGTGTGGCCATAATATTTCTTGTTCTTGTTCTTTGGCATCAATTGATTCTTCCATCATTAAATTGTTCTAGGTTTCTGACTTCTCTGTATTCTAAAAGCGCATTCTGTTTTCCACCCTGAGGGTAATTTCTTTGGGAAGAGGAGTTCATGGAGTGAACAAGGGCTGGAACTTGAGGGGATTTCGGGTATGTGTGGCATGCCTTCTGGGATTGTGTTGTGGCTGTCCACTCTTTTCTGGGCCATTCCTCTGCAGACGCTCTCTTTGATCGCCATTCAGAGTGTTAAGTGTCTGGACCTAATACGGTGAGGTTTAGCTTGGTGGACTCCGGTTTGCTTCTGAAAGGAGACATTCAATCCACTCAACCTTACTAAGGCCTGCTGAATGCTGTGGTCAGGAAATAGGATGTGGGCAGAGCTTTCTTCTAGTTGCCTACAGGATGGTCTGTTCTTTGGGACTAAGCAACGTGGCCTGGGGAAGGCAGTCTCAACAGTGTTCCAGGTTTGAGACTTCGTGTTTGCAGGTTACGCAGCTAATGTCCTCAGCATTCTCCGGTGGCCACTAGCTCGGTCATTATGCTGGCGGTGGGAGAGCCCCAAGTTTCATTGTCCCCCATCGAGGTATCTCCACGAATAGTGCCTATCACGGATGCCCAGCAAGAAATAATAATAATACCACTCCATCAACAGTTATTGTCTCTGATCATGGTTTCCAGGTTGTCTGCACCTGGTTGGTTGCTGGTGTCCTCTCCAGAAGAAACACAGTGTTCTCTTGAGCCTATGCCTGCCAAGCCTGCTGTTCTGAGATACCCGGGCCTCAAGATCCTTTGGCCTCATGAACTCGTGCAATTAGGACCCTCTCCATGTCTCTGCCACAGCTTGGTCAACATTCAACTTGTGTATTCTCAGTGTGCTACTCTCTCCTGTGCCTTTGTCTTTGCCCTTGGTTCCCTCCCTCTGAAGCACAAACCATCCACTTCTCCTCTAAGCTGTGTCGACACAATTCTCCCATGGTCTCTTCGACTTAATCTCTTTTGCTGTCTAGTGTGATTTTTAGGCTTCAGGTCCATTTACCCATGTTTACGATGATGTGGTCATCTTCCACATGTGCATATGACTGAAGACAAGCCTGGAGTTCCCAGACACTTCTAACATCTCCCTGTCGTCCAAAAGCACCACACACTCTTATCCAGCCATAAGCAAGAAGCAATTATTGCTACTTGCCACATGTGGCTGAAAGGTGGAGAGCATTGGGCTGCATCATATCTGTCAGTCACAGAAAGATAATTAACATATGATTTCACCCACTCGTGGAAGTAAAGAAACGTGAAAAAGCAAGTAAAAATGGCACAGACAATGAGATTCTAAGCGGGCACACAAAATTTGCTGTTTGTTCCAAAGCAGGTTAGTGATAATCTGTGTTTCTAAAAGAGGATTAAATGGGACATTCATTGGAGGAAACGTGGTCAAAAGGGATGTATCGTGATTTACCAATGCGTTTGAAGGTGAATTGTGATCCAAAAAAGTGCAGGTTCACAGCGAGGACACGAGTTCCTCTAGCCTCTCCAGAAACCATACCCAGAAGGTCTCCCCATCTTCTAAGCTTACCAAGCACCAAAGGCAGACCTTACACACTAGAACCTTAGGCCCAGGACGGACTCATCAGTTTGGATCCCACAGGCGCAAGCACGAAGTATGATTGAACAGAACCATTACTTAACTGAATACATCAAAAGGCTTTCGTGCCAGTTTCAGGAAGACAACGTGTATCTACAAAAGGATGCATTAAAAAGGATTCAACCGCCTAAGATCCCTGAGCATTCTCGCAGGGTGGTGCAGCTTCCTTCTGTGGTACTGAATGGAAATGTTGCAGCAGAAGCCTGCCTTAACACTCAATGTCCATTCCCCAAATATTTTCATGGCATAAACAAACAGTGACTGTTGCGGAACATGGGCATGTTCTAATGGATCCAGGTCAGGAGGAAAAATGGGAGAAAAACAGGCCATTGCAGCAGGACAGACAGTGGATGCTCCATGTTGGTGGGGAGATGCATGAGGACGAAGAAGAGGAAAACAAACAAGGGACCTCAGAGCCAAGGTCTGGCATTTTAGGATTATGAGAGGTGCTCTGGACGTGGCTGCATTCCATAGGCACACAGGTCAAAATTCAATAAACCATCATCTGGCCCCAGTCATTCCTTATCAAATGTGTCCTGTTGTTGTTGTTGATCTTTTTGTTTTTCAATGATGTGAATGCATGTATTTGACAGATACTGACAGACAGATCGTAATCAGTGAGGGAGCTGGAGAGGGAGAAGCAGACTTGCGTCTGAGCAGGGAACCTGAGGTGAGAGACGATTCAATGAGCCTAGGATAAGGAGTAGAGCTGAAGGCTGCTTCTGAAAGACAAATAACATACGATTTCACTCACTCGTGGATGGAAAGGAATATGTGAAAAAGCAAGAAAAGGGAGAGAGACACAATGAGACTCTACCCGGGCACAAAAATTTTGGTGTTTGTTCCATGGCAGGTTAGGGAGATTCTGTATTTCTAAAAGAATATTAAATGGGACATTCGTTGCAGGAAATGTGGCCAAATGAGACGGAACATGAGTTTCAATATGTTTGAAGGTGAATCGTGATCCAAAGGATAATGAGTTCATATCTCTTAAAATAACATTCTAAGCGTTTTGTGAAACAAACTCTCCCTCCCACCTCCCCACACACACAGTTAAAAGAGTCCCACAGAATTTAGGGAGCAAGTGAGGAGTAGCACTCCTGGAAACAGAGTTCAGAGAAAATAACTTAAGGAATAAAAGTATCAACATCAGAAACCAACAAAATTGGAAAAGTTAACTTCTTACCTATCAAGAATTAATTAAAGCATTCAGGACTAAACTCTCCTAAACAACCTGACCTAAAAGTCCCTACACACAAGTATGCCAGAAAATCCAAGACCTGAGAGAAAAGGATAAATTCCAAGACACATACCCACTACCATGACTAGTTCATGAACATACATATCTGACGTCTCAGGTAACAACGAAAGAGTTTGTAGCATCCTCAAACACCTCCCAACACCCAAAAAACCAGGTCAAACCAATTTGTTGGTCAACACTCCGAGACATTTAATGAAGGCAATGCCAGTTCTTCTCATCTATCCCCGAAATGTAGGAAGAGGGAAGAATCTAATGTGCAATGTCCAAAGACCCAATTCAGATAAGGACCTCATAGGAAACCAATTGCTTACCATTTTCATCAGTAAGATAATAAAACTATACTTCATTTATTTCCTCTTTTTTCTTCATCTACATGGGAAATGGCCTGTTTTTCTTTCTTTTCAATACTTTTTCTTTCCTTCGGGAATCCAGGCTTTATCCCTCATACTTTTGTGAGAAGGCATTCCCTGATTCTTTAGTTGTATAAACCACCGAGTGCTTATCAACAGCATCTATGCCACACCACCTCCATACCATGACCCAGTTCCTTCATTCCTGGCAAGTCTCATTCTTCTGTAACCCTCAGCTTTGTTCCCAGATTCCTGAGTCTCTCCTGGTTTGTCTCCCTGTCTGAATTCTTCTCTTTCCATTTTGCCTTACTTTTACTCATGGCCATCGTATTCCTCATGGGCCTCATATGAGTGAAGCCATATGATATTTCCCTTGGACTCCTTCCGATTTCATTGAGAATAACCCAGCCGTGTGTCACTCATGTCAAGGCAGGTATCAGGAATTCAGAGTTGGACTCTGGCTGCCCACCTGAAGGAAACTCTGCCCATCACATTTGCACAAACCCTCCAGATTGGGAGACACCTGCAATGCCCCTGAGCCCACCCCAAATTCATTGGCCGCCTTGAAAAACTGGCGCATTAAAACACATGCCAGACACCTACCTCCAGGCAGACACCGAGGTCAATCCCTCTAAGTCAGAAGATGGAACCTGACATACCCCTTGGACCTCAATGGAAACCTAGCTTAGGTTTGCAGGCATTTGCCTCCAGAGGCAAGCTCTGGAATACCTACATATGTTCCAACAATTGATCCCGGAGCCACAAAACAGAACACCTCTTGTCCCCAGAATGCAACCTGGCTCTTGGGAGCTGCGTTCAACCCTCAGGGGAGGAGAATCCTGCATGGCGGCTGAGCCCCCGCCACATTCTAAGGTCTCCCTGGACACCTGCCAGCACTGTGAGCCATCAGAATGGGGCTCCCTGTCACCTCAGTCCCCTGGGCCCTTTGATCCAGAGACACCAGATCAAAACGGACTTGTTCCTGGGCTGGAAGGTTAAGAGGAGCTGGGCTTTTCAGTGATCCGTGTGGTGACTTCGGCTACAACGTCATTCCATATGGGGACCCTGGTGCCATCCAAACGGACTTCCCCTGTCCCGCAGAAGGAAAGCTTGCTGTTCGGAGCAGCTTACAAGCCCCAGCCTGGGAAGATCTCCATGGCGTCAGGAGGCCACTCCTCCACTCGTCGGCCATCATAGACACAAACTTCAGGGTGAGCGACCATCTGACACGTGCCCTGATGTCATGCCCGCACGACAACTGGCCAAGGAAAAGAAAGGGAGAGAAGAGTGGAGAAGGAGGGGGAGTCCCGGGAGGGAGGGGAATGTGAGAGCCATGCAAGGGACACCAGCCTGGTTGGCGCAAGTGACAAAGTTCTTTATTAAGTACATAGTCTTATATTCTCTGTTTCATAAGCGATTACCTCAGCATATTTGCACACAGATGAGACATGTCTCAAGCGCAGGATGTGCTAGTCATAATATAGATAATGCAGCTGCAGAGCAAACCATTAGATTCGCTTTCGGAATGGCATGGGTCGGAATGACATGGGAGAACAATCTCAAGGCAAACAACAAATAATCTCAAGGCAAACAACAGAGCTTCTACAAGCCCAGGGGGTTAGTCACGAGTTTTCTCTGACCGAGGAACAGGGAGCCTTTGCTACCACCTGCTCGACTCGCTCTAGGAGGACCGCTCACAACATCTCCCCCTTTTTGTTTTAATTGCCAAAAATGTAGGTGGGCATTAACATGTTGCAAGAAATGTTTCCATACATTGTAGAAACAACACCATATAGCAAATAAAATTCCTAGCAAGATTATTACTCCCAGAAGGTACCAAAAGGTATGTTGTAGCATGTTACCTGGGTTAAAACCTTGCATGGTATGTAATATAGAGCGAGCAAGGTCAGAGGGGTTAGCAATGTCGAGGTGGGCATGCCCAATGGCAGATATTCTCTTTTGGAGTTCAAGAAGGTCAAGGCTAACATTCGCATCATGCCATATGCCTTTAAGATGATTTTGGATTTGGGGCCAAGAATAATTTGTTGCTTGCAACGGTGTGACACAAATATGTTGAAATGCACCATGACATATTAAAGACATTTGCGTTTTTAATATTGACAGTTGCAAGCCTAAGAACTCCACTGCTTCCTCTAGACCATCCAAGCGGGCTAGGATTTTTTGGTCTATATTTTGTTGTATATGTAGAGCGGCCGAGACATTTTTTGACAGTTGATTGACATGGGTAGCAGTATGAACGGTATTACTAAGAGCCACAGTGGAAACTGCGGCTGAAGCAATTAAAGATATCAGAGCAGTGACGCCAGCTACAGCAAGCCCAATAAATCTTTTAGACCTGCGTAAGTGATTTTCTAACTCAACAGCGAATTGATAGCCTTAGTTAGCATACCAGGGACCCTCTGGTACCTCAACAGGAAGGAGAACAAAAGGTGGCTGCATTACCAGGACCATATGTACGGGAGATCGAGGCCAGCTCATGGCGTCTATAGGAATACAATTGGTTAGGCTGCACCTAGGACAATGGATATCATACATGGTTGTATCATTAACCCTCACGGATGCAACAACCCCTACCCCCACGACTAGCAGAAATGGATGTGGGACACAAGCACGTAGTGTTAGTTGGCACGATACAAGATCTTGGTTTCGTACGGGCCCCATGGCAGTGACGAGTTTCCAAAGTTCAGGATGAAACATACCCTGGGGGGTGGACAGCATAGACCCAGGGAGCTGACCAAAATTTACTTCTCGAGGTCCAGTCGGATGCAAAGGAACATGGGGGATGCTCATTTCTTCTTCCTTCCTTTTCGACCAGTCTGTAAGAGGAAAGTCGATGCCAGTGGGAGCAAGGAGCAATGGTTCCTCCTCGACACACTCAGTCCACAAACTGTTGGATCTCTTCCAGGCATAGGTGGTTGCACAAGGGGGATGTCCCAGGGGACGCATTCCGAATTTCTGAGTGGTGACTGGGGTTGTGGGCACAACTTCAAGAATACTCCAGGGTGTGGTAGGTCCCTTCAGTGTGTGGGGGACGTACCTGGTAGTGCCAGGATTCCTAAATAAAGCTCGAGAATATTTAGCAATGGATACACATCCGTAAGTGGGGTTATCATCAGTAAAGAACTGGAAGCAAATAGGGGTGGTGGTGGCTCGAGCTTGCCAATCAAAAGGGTGAGCCACCGTGTCTCCGACATTATAATCATTAAGGCCTCCAAATCCCCAAGTGAAATTAGTATGCACTCGAGGTGTGGGATCATTCCAAGTAACAGGTTGAACAAGAGGGGGATCAGGAAGATAAGCCCAATAAGGGGCAGCTTCTGTGTTTGCGGTAATCAGTGCTATAAAAGCCAGAAAGAGCATAGAAGGGGTGCACGGTTGATTCTGTTCCTTTAAAAGGAATACTGCCTTTGCTGACATGGCCTTAATTTGGCCCCAAGATAACATAGACTGGGGGGGAGACCGTCGGCGCGGCGGCTCCCTCAGTGAGAGACATCGCATCTTCCTCCTCAAGTGGGATAAATCGGACCCATCGGTCTGGGATCCACCTCGGCGTTTCCTCATCCTGTGGGAAAATACAGACATAACCTCGTCCCCATCGAAGAACTGGATCTGGGCCTCTCCACACCTTAGACAAAGGGTCTCTCCATTTAGCCCAGGATAGAGGGGAAGAATCAGGATGCCAAAAGCGTTCAGCGGCAGTACGACCAACAGGATCGACGTTTAGAAAATTGAGAACAAACAGTGCGAGTGATAAGTGCATGTGTGGAGAGTATTTAGTTCTACTGGACAGGAGATCCCCCTTTTTTAGTTTTATCAAAGTATTTTTTAGAGTGGCGTGTGCCCGTTCGACAATAGCCTGTCCAGTAGAATTATAAGGAATACCTGTAATATGTTGAATACGTAAAGCAGCACAGAAAGAAGCAAAAGCTTTTGAAGAATAAGCAGAACCATTATCGGTTTTGATTGATTTGGGTTGCCCTAGAAAAGAGAAGGCGGTAAATAAATGATTTTGAACATCAGTAAAAGATTCTCCTGAATGTGCAGAAGCAATAATGTATCCCGAAAAGGTATCAACAGAAACATGAATATAAGAAAGCTTGATTTATATTGGGTAACATCCATTTGCCATAGAGAATTGGGTAGTAGACCTCTGGGGTTGATCCCATAGGACGGGACAGGAAAATGTTGGGGACAATGAGGACAGGATTTAACTATTTGCTGTGCTTGCTCGCAAGTGATCCTAAATTCCCTGTGAAGCGCGGCTGCATTCTGATGAAAATTATTATGGCTATCTTTTGCAAGTTCAAGATTAGAGTAGTAAAGGGATTGAGTTAAGGAATCAGCTATCGAATTGCTGAAGGCAAGGGGGCCTGGGAGATTTGTATGCTCGCGAATATGGGCAATGAAAATTGGTTCGTTCCTTTGGAGTAGGAGTCGTTTAATAGCAGAAAATAAATGAAATAGTTCCTCATCTGAGGTTAAGATAAAGGAATGTTCAAGTTGAGGCACAGCTCTAGCTACATATTGACTGTCTGTAAATAGGTTAAAGGAAAAAGGATATAATTGAAGAGCATATTCACAGGCCTTGAGTTCTGCTCTCTGAACCGATGAGGTATTATAATGAAATCTGGTAGTTGCCTGATGTATAGTAGATTGAAGAAAGATCCCAATGTGTCCTGTTTTATTGGCATCTATAAAAACATTCGGGGCATCTAGAATAGGAGAAGGAGTCACAGCCTTGGGAAAAAATAATGCTTGATTATTTAGAAACTGAAGTAATTTGTCAGAAGGAAGATGAAATCAAATTTGACCTGTAAAGGAAGAGAGGGCTATTTGCCAAGAAATATTATGTTGCAGGAGACAAGAAAATTGTTCTTGTGTTAGCATAGGTAATAAAGCGAATTCTGGATCTTTTCCCAGTATTTGATGGCAGCGGGTTCTTCCTTTTAAGAACAATTGTGCCAAGACATCAACATGAGGGTTAATAACATGTAGGGAATGTAAGGGAGGATGTAACCATTCCAGGATGCCGTGTGTCTGCCAGAGCAGTCCTGTGGGAAGCTGTTGAGGAAATAATAATATTAGATATAAAGATTCAGTCAGAGTAATGTATGTGGTAAATGCATTATTAATTGCTGTTTCTACAAGAGAAAGAGCTAAGCAGGCGTCTTCAGTTAGCTGACGGGGAGAGGAAGGATTAGAATCTCCTTTTAGAATGGAAAAAAGGGGTAAAAGTTGATCAGAAGTAATGGACAAGGAAGGTCTGAGCCAATTGATATCACCCATTAATTTCTGGAAATCATTTAGAGTTTTTAAATGTTGGGTCTTTAATTGTACTTTTGCAGGTCTTAAGGATCGACGTTGCAAGATGCACCCCAAGTATTCAAAAGGGGGGTATTTCTGAATTTTTTTTTTTGGTGCCACTTGTAAATTAAAATCACTTAAAAGACGTAAGAGGGCAGCAAAAGACCTCTGTTCTGGCTCCTAATGTGGGTAGTCGTTTCCAGGCCTTCAGAGCACACTCATTTATTTGAGCGTATGCTAGTTCGGGGTAATCAATTTGAGTACCCACATCAAAATATTGGCCATCCCCCACCAACATATCGAAAGAAATAGGCACATTAGTACGCCTATTATAGATGGCAAGCTCATTAGCTCTATCAGCATATTCAGCTTTCCAGAGTAAAAAAATCTCCCCCAGAGAGACAGGCTTGGGCTATAACTTTCCAGTCTCCAGGACAAAGTGCCTCTCTGCCCAAATTATCCAGCAAAGACAAGGTAAAGGGTGCTGTAGGCCCATATTGGGCAGTGGCAGACTTAATCTCCTTTAAAACCTTAAAGTTCAGAGAAGAATAGACCCTCTGTCCCTGGTTCCCTGCAGTAACAGGGTAAGCAGAAAAACCTGTAAGATCCTCATCATGTTGTTGGGCTTGATATAAGGCACGTTGCAAGGGAGTGACACCTATAGCAGAAAAGGTCAGAGCTTGTTTGTCTTGAGCAGAACGAATAACTGGACATACCTTTTGGGGAGCAGGCAAGGGCAGCCTACTAGGAGGGGGCAATTTGAAATGTTGTTTCTTCCATTGGGCATTATGTTCGGGATCTGATGTGGGAGGTGTCCTTTTAGGAGGGGAAAGGGTTCATCCCTCCAAGGGAATATTATCAAAGTCGTCCTCTCCCTTATCCAAAAAGGAACGTAAGGGCTGAGGAGATGAGGAAAGGTTAAAAACATCATTATTATTATCATCATCTAGATACACATCATCATCCCCAAACTCATTTCCTCCGGACACTACATCTGGAGGAGGAGGGGGGAAGTCATCCGTAGGATGTCCCAGATGGGACCCAGACCGAGACGAATCAGAAGATAATGACATTGGGGACCTCCGATATAAAGGAGGAGTAGGCTTCACATAATCAGGTTTCTCAGATAAATATTCATCAGCCTGGGTAGGGGCCAGACTACCTGCAATCGAGCCAGGTTTAGGAGAGACCAGAACAATACTATGAGAAGGGTCCAATAAATCACGAATAATAGACCAAGTAGTCATAGTTCGAGGAGGCACCGCATCAGCGCCCCTAGCAAAAATTTGGTTCTTTATTTCCTGTCCGACGTGGCGCCAATGTTCAAGGTCCACACTCCCTTCTTTAGGGAACCAAGGACAGAAGTCATGTATTACCTTAAAAAGTCCCTCAAGTTCCTTCTTAGAAATTTTTGACCCCCTTTCTCTAAGGAGAGTCTGCAAAGTCTGCATGAAGTAGGAGGACTCAGCTGATTGCGAGAGCCCCATTTTACTCGTGGCGTCTCGGGCCGACCGGGTTCCCTTACCTGAATCGAAAGCAACACCACGTTCCCGAGATGCCCCACGTTGGGCGCCACTTGTCTTGCCCGCACGACAACTGGCCAAGGAAAAGAAAGGGAGAGAAGAGTGGAGAAGGAGGGGGAGTCCCGGGAGGTAGGGGAATGCGAGAGGCACGCGAGGGACACCAGCCTGGTTGGCACAAGTGACAAAGTTCTTTATTAAGTACATAGTCTTATATTCTCTGTTTCATAAGCGATTACCTCAGCATATTTGCACACAGATGAGACATGTCTCAAGCGCAGGATGTGCTAGTCATAATATAGATAATGCAGCTGCAGAGCAAACCATTAGATTCGCTTTCGGAATGGCATGGGTCGGAATGACATGGGAGAACAATCTCAAGGCAAACAACAAATAATCTCAAGGCAAACAACAGAGCTTCTACAAGCCCAGGGGGTTAGTCACGAGTTTTCTCCGGCCGAGGAACAGGGAGTCTTTGCTACCACCTGCTCGACTTGCTCTAGGAGGACCGCTCACAACACCCTGACGCAGCTGCTGGAGAGTCAGAAGCTACACATTGGAAATGCCATGTGCTCGGCCCTGAATACAACCGGCACTTGTGTGTTCAGAATTCCATCCTCACCCTCCTGGATCGCCAACCTTCCAGATTGTTCTTTGGGAGCCACAACACAAGCTTCTGCCTGCCCTCCAGATAGAAGAAGGGCCCACGGGGTCTCCCTAGAATCCCCACGTGAGGATCAACGTGCACGGACTTCGATGACACCCCAATGTCTTAGACCATCCTGTGCACTAATGCTCTGTGTGACACTGCCAGAGCCCCGACCTCCCATCAGCCGCCCAGGTTGAAGGTCCCATATCCTGCACATGGGACGTGCCAAGGCCAGAGACTGTCACCTCTACCCAACCTGGGTACTCAGACGTCTGTGCCCAGACCATAGCTCAAATCCTGGCTTATGGAGGAACCACAACCATCAAAGAGCACTCCTCATTCCCTACGACGGGAAAAGTTTCCTGTGGGAATGGGGGGTCTAACCCTCAGAGTGGGAGCCAGCTGCATGGTCCATGAGACCATGCCCACACGGGATGGCTTTCCTGGTCACAAAGAGGCATGTGACCCACAGCCTGAGCCTGCTTTCAAACTAGCCCACTTGTTAGCTGGTCTAGGTGCCCAAATATTGGGCCTGACATGCCCCTAGGCCCCAGTCCTCAGCCTTAGTCGGGTTCTCCAGACGCCCGGACCCAGAAGACGACTCTGGAATCCCTGCTATGGCGAGACCCTTGAGACGAAAAGGAGCACTCTTCCCTTCCCCCCAAAAGACACCAAACCCTTGTGAGCTGGGCAGAATCCTCACCGAGGCAGAATCTTCCATGGCCCCATGTGGCTACTGCTCCATTCCATGGCCAACCGAGACACACAACCCACACAGAAAAGCTGTACTCTTGCCTCCTTGTGGCCCTAATTTCAGATACCGTGACACTGCACTCACAGTCAGCAGATCAGGCCTGGCATCACCTTGCCCCTAACACGATCCTGAGTTTGTGTTTGCCAACTTTTGTCCCCAAAGCCTGGGCCCACAGGCCTTCCAGGATGGAGCCTCTGGAGACACAGCACAGGATTTTGCCTGCCCACACGAAGGAAACTCTGCCCGTCACATTTGCACAAACCCTCCCGATGGGGAGATATGTGCAACTCCCCTGAGCCCACCCCAAATTTGTTGGCCACCATGGAAAATAGGCGAGATAAAGCACATGCCAGACACCTACCTCCAGGCAGACACCCAGGCCAATGTCCCTGAGTCAGAAGATGGAACTTGACATATCCTAGGACCTCAACAGAAAGAGAGCTTAGCCTTGTAGGCATCTGTCTCCAGAGGCAAACTCTGGAATACCTACATATGTTCCCACTCTTGATCCCTCAGGCAAAAACAGAACACCTCTTGTCCCCAGTGGGCAACCTGGCTCTAGGAAGCTGCCTCCAACCCTCAGGGGAGGAGAATCCTGCATGGCGCCTGAGCCTCCACCACATTCTAAGGTCTCCCTGGACACCAGCAAGCATTGTGCCCCATCAGAATGAGGCTCCCTGTCACCTCAGCCGCCTGGGAACCTTAACCCAGAGCCATCCGATCCAAAGGGCCTTGTTCCTGGGCTGGAATACTAAGCGGAGCTCTTCTTTCCAGGCATCCATGTGGTGTCTTCTGCTATGACGTCATTCTATATGAGGGACCCTGGTGCCATCAAAATGGTCTCCACCTGTCCCACAGAAGGAAAGCTTGCTGTTAGGAACAGCTCACATGCCCCAGACTGGGGTGATCTCCATGGCCTCATGAGGCCACCCCTCCACTCTCGGCCATCATAGACCCTAACTCCAGCATTAGCGACCATCAGACACGTGCCCTGACTCAGGTGGGGGAGGTCCCGAGTCAGACGCTGAACATTGGAAATGCCATGTGCTCAGAACTGAACGGAACTGGCACTTGTGCGTTCAGAATTACGTCCTCAACCTTCTTGCCCGCCAGCCCTCCACATTGTTCATTCGGGAGCCACAACACAGTCTTCTGTCCACCCTCCAGCAAGAAGAAGGGCCCTAGGAGTCTCACCAGAATCCCCATGTGAGGATCAACATTCACAGACCTCGATGGCATGCCAATGTCTAGGCCGACCTGTGCACTAATGCTCTGTCTGACTCAGCCTGAGCCCTGACCCCCCCATCATCCCCCCAGGGAGGCAGCCCCATATCCTGCAAGTGGGATGTACTAAGGCCAAAGACTGTCATCTCTACCCAGCCTGGATTTTCAGGCATCTGTGCCCATACCGTAGCTCAAATCCCAGCCTCTGGGGGGAACCTCAAGCATCAAAGAGCACTCCTCGTTCCCCACGATGGGAAAAGCTTGTTGTGGGGATGAGGATCTAACCCTCAAAGTGGGAGCCAGCTGCATGGCCCACGAGACCACGTTCACCAAGGAGGGCTTCCCTAGCCACAAACAGGCATTGTGACCCTCAGGCTGAGACCACTTTCAAACCAGACCCCTTGCTAGCTGGACCAGGATCTTACATATCAGGCCTGATATGCCCAGAGGCCAAAATCCTCACCCTCAGTCGGGTTCTCCAGGCACCAGGACACAAAAGCCGATGCCGAATCCCTGCTATGGCGGGACTCCTGAGACAGAAAACAGCACTATATCCTTCCCCCTGAAAGACACCAAACCCTTGGGAGCCAGGCAGAATCCTCACCGAGGCAGAAACTCCCGTGGCCCCATTAGGTTAGCACTCCATTCCATAGCCAAGCAAGACACACAACGCAGACAGAAAGGCTCCGCTCCTGCCTCCCCGTCACATTCATTTTAGATCCCGTGGCACTGCCCTCATGGTCTGCAGATCAGGCCTTCCATCACCTCGCCCCTAACCTTATACCGATTTTGTTTTGGCAGTCTTTTTACCCCAAAGCCCTGGCCAACAGACCCTCCAGGATGGGGCCTCTGGAGGCACAGTTCAGGATTCTGCCTGCCCACCAGAAGGAAACTCTGTCTTTCACATTTGCACAAACCCTCTAGATTGGGAGACAACTGCAATGCCCCTGAGCCCACCCCAAATTCGTTGGCCACCTTGGAAAATAGGCGCATTAAAAACCATGCCAGACACATACTTCCAGACAGACTCCCAAGTCCATGGCCCTAAGTCAGAAGATGGAACCTGATATATCCCTAGGTCCTCAATGGAACCCTAGCATAGGTTTGGATGCATCTGCCTCCAGAGGCAAATTCTGGAATACCTACATATGGTCCAACACTTGATCCCTGAGCCACAAAACAGAACACCTCCTTGTAAGGGCCTGATTAGCAAAAGAAGTTACTTAAAAACCCCGGATATAGGGGCGGGCCAGGCCAGATAGCCGTATTCAGTCAGAGGGGTGTGCATATATTAACTGTGGTAGGTTGAAATCCGATTGGCCACCTGTGTGTGGGCCGGGCTCACCCACCACTATAAAAGATGGTCTGTGAGGCTGGAGTGGGGAGTTGTTTTTTTTTTTTTTTTTTTTAGCAAGAGCTGTGCACCACTGCGAGCAGCACCACCGAGAGCAGCAGCGGCATCGACGCCAGAGAGCGGCACCGCCTCGTGCACCAGTGCAGCAGCGGCGCCACAGCGAGCGGCATTGCCCGTGCACCGCCCAGAGCATCAGCAGCAGTGGCGCCGCCTTGTGCTGTAACACGAGCGGCGCCGCCACGTGCACCACTGCGAGCAGCAGCAGCAGCGGCGCCACAGGGAGCGGCATCGCCCGTGCACCCCCTAGAGCAGCAGTGGCAGTGGCGCCACAGCGAGCGGCACCGCCTCCTGCAGCGCCCAGTGCAGCAGCGGCAGCGACGCCACAGCGAGCAGCACCACCTCGTGCACCAGAGCATCAGCGGCAGTGGCGCCGCCTTGATCTGTAACACGAGCGGCGCCGCCCCGTGCACCACCGCGAGCAGCAGCAGCAGCGGCGCCACAGTGAGCGGCAATGCCCATGCACTGTCCAGAGCAGCAGCGGCAGCGGTGCCACCTTGAGCTGTAAAACGAGCAGCACCGCCCCGTGCACCACCGCGAGCAGCAGCAGCAGCGGCGCCACAGCGAGCGGCATCGCCCATGCATCGGCCAGAGCAGCAGCAGCAGCGGTGCCACAGCGAGCGGCAATACCCATGCACCGCCCAGAGCAGCAGCGGCAGCGGCACCACAGAGAGCAGCACCGCCTCGTGCACCAGAGCAGCAGCGGCAGTGGCGCTGCCTTGAGCTGTAACACGAGCGGCGCCGCCCCGTGCACCACTGCGAGCAGCAGCAGCAGCGGCGCCACAGCAAGCGGCTTTGCCCGTGCACCACCGCGAGCAGCAGCAGCAGTGTCGCCACAGCGAGCGGCATCGCCCCGTGCACCACCGCGAGCAGCAGCAGCAGCGGCGCCACAGCGAGCAGCATCGCCCCGTGCACCGCACCACCCAGAGCAGCAGCGGCAGCGGCGCCACCTTGAACTGTAACACGAGCGGCACCGCCCCGTGCACCACCGCGAGCAGCAGCAGCAGCGACGCCACAGCCAGCGGCATCGCCCGTGCACCACCCAGACCAGCAGCGGCAGCGGCGCCACAGCGAGCGGCACTGCCTCCTGCAGCGCCCAGAGCAGCAATGGCAGTGACGCCACAGCAAGCGGCACCGCCTCGTGCACCAGAGCAGCAGTGGCAGTGGAGCCGCCTTGAGCTGTAACACGAGTGGCACCGCCCCGTGCACCACCTCGAGCAACAGCAGCAGCGGCGCCACAGCGAGTGGCAATGCCCATGCACCGCCCAGAACAACAGCGGCAGCAGCGCCGCCTTGAGCTGTAACACGAGCGGCACCGCCCCGTGCACCACTGCGAGTAGCAGCAGCAGTGGCGCCACAGCCAGCGGCATCGCCCGTGCACCACCCAGACAGCAGCGGCAGTGGCGCCACAGCGAGCGGCACCGCCTCCTGCAGTGCCCAGTGCAGCAGCGGCAGCGACGCCACAGCGAGCAGCACCACCTCGTGCACCAGAGCAACAGCGGCAGTGGCGCCACCTTGAGCTGTAACATGAGCGGCGCCACCCCGTGCACCACCGTGAGCAGCAGCAGTAGCGGCGCCACAGCATGCGGCATCCCGCCCAGAGCAGCAGCAGTAGCGGCGCCACCGTGAGCGACACCACCCTGAGCCAGAGTATCAGCAGCAGCAACAGCAGCAGCGCCGCCGCAAGCAGCCACACTGCCTCGGGCAGTGCTGCCATCAGGAGCAGCCTCTCAGGAGCCAATGGTGCATCAACACCGGGAGTGGGTCTGTGGTACAGTGAGGATGAGGCAGGGAGCCTCCAGGGGGGACCCCAGCGACTGGGAGGCGGTGGTCCCCAGCAAGACTTGGGCACCTACCAGTCAGTTTGGTTTCTAATGCAGTTTGGTTTCTGATGCAGTTTGGTTTCTTTTTTTTTTTTTTAAGATTTTATTTATTTATTTGTCAGAGAGAGAGCGAGAGAGCGAGAGCAAGCACAGGCAGACAGAGTGGCAGGCAGAGACAGAGAGAGAAGCAGGCTCCCCGCTGAGCACAGAGCCCGATGTGGGACTCGATCCCAGAACGCTGGGATCATGACCTGAGCCGAAGGCAGCCGCTTAACCAACTGAGCCACCCAGGCGTCCCTGCAGTTTCGTTTCTGATGCAGTTTGGTTTCTGATGGAGTTTGGTTTCTGCTGCAGTTTGGTTTCTGATGCAGTTTGGTTTCTGATGCATGGCACGAAATAAAACTTTGCTTAATTTTCGCTTTGTGTCAGTCTCGTTCCTTTGATCATGGACCCTAACATTGGGGGCTCGTCCAGGATCAAATGACGAGAGCTGAGCCAGCATTGGAATTTCTGGGGAAAAAAGCCTCTATTGAGGTTTTGTCTGTCTGTCTGGTTGTGGAGCTCCAGGGTATAGCCCACCGGGGAGAAGCCGGATGCGGCCATGCTCCCCAGGGCTGGAGAGGATGCTGGGATGCCCCATCCCTCTACTGGTAGAAAATCAGGGGGTTTGAATCCCCCTGGGTGGTCAGGGGGTTCGAGTCCCCCTAGATGGCCAGGGGGTTCGAGTCCCCCTGGATGGTCACCAGGGGGTTCGAGTCCCCCCTGGATGGTCAGGAGGTTCGAGTCCTCCTAGGCAGTCATCGGGGGTTTGATTCCCCCTAGATGGTCAGGGGGTTCGAGTCCCCCTGGATGGTCACCAGGGAGTTTGAGTCCCCCTGGATGTTCAGGGGGTTCGAGTCCCCCTAGGCGGTCATTGGGGGTTCGAGTACCCCAAGGTGGTCATCGGGGGTCGAGTCCACCGAGATGGTCATTAGGGGTTCGAGTCCCCCTAGGCGGTCAGGGGGTTTGAGTCCCCCTAGGAAATTCCCACTGGTGGCAGGACCGCTGGGCCTGTGGTTGTCTTTGTCTTGTCTTTTTGTTGTCCGCTGTGTTGTTTGTTATGTTTGAAGGAATGGGGCAAGCAAAGAGTAAGGGGACTCTGACTTTCATCCCTCCATTCCTCATAATAGATGTGGGGCTTCTCCCTCACTCATTTCGTGTGTTAAGGGCTATCACTAGAGCCAACTGGGGTTAGTCTAACTCAGGACAGAGACTTTAAAGAATATTCCCAAACAGCTGCCGAAACTCTCTTTGTTTCAGGGAATTCCTTGCCTTCTCTGGCCCGACGTGGACTGCCTAGACCCTCCCCCTTGCTGGAGGGGAAGCGTGGCATCTGAAGTGGAATGGGCCCAGATGGAACATGAAATCTGTTAGCAAAGAGATTACTGAACTGATGGTTAATTGTCTGTCTCAGGGTTTTAATGGGTAATTGTTAAAGTACCTTTCAGAGTCTTTGGCAACCTGAAGCTTTGAAGTTTAGCTTGGATGACAAATGGGATGAAGTGCTAGGGTGCTGGTTGCTGGAACTGGGTTTGTGCTTTTGAAATCTGTTAGTAAACAAGTTTTGTGCTTATCGGCTGTCATAACAGTTCACAGTGGCTAAAATGTGAATGGTTTTCTCTTTGCCCACCTAGAATTGTGATTGAGATCTCTTTGACTCATAAGGCTTTTCCCTGATGTGCTAAGTTACTCAGGAAGTACTGCTAAATCAATGATAAACCTTGGGTTGCATTTGGGTAAATGCTGTAACTACTCCAGAGGAACCCGAAAATCAGGGGGAAGTGAATCTTGATTTTGCCAGTCAGTCAGTCCCGGATACAAGGAGGAAACTTCAGGAAATTGAAGGATTTGAAGGGAAGAATCTGATTGAGTTACTGGGAATAGGAGAAAGGTGTTTAACAACAGGGATGCACAAGATGATGAAAAACAGACAAAAAGACTAGTTAAGGTTTTGGCATTACATGAGGTTGGAAAAAAAAAACAGGTTGGGAATAGTAAATGGAAGGAAAAGCCTAAGCACAGAAAAGGCAGGCAGGAAGACTTAGATCCAGACCAGTGCGCTTACTGTAAGGAAAAAGGATATTGGGCCAGGGAGTGCCCCAAAACGAAGACGGCCATGCTCACCAACAGAGACTGAAGGGGACATGGTTTGGAACCCCTCCCCGAACCTCGGGTAAAAATTGAAGTGGAGGGGAAATCAGTTGATTTTTTTGGTGGACACGGGAGCCCAATTTTCATCATTACTTAAACCTATGGGAAAACTATCTGGAGAGGAAGTTTGGGTACAAGGAGCAAATGGCACAGAGAGACATAAATGCACAACAGAAAGGACTTTAAATTTGGCCTCGGGAGTAGTTAAACATCGATTTTTGGTCCTCCCTAATGCCCCATATAACTTGATGGGAAGAGATCTCCTCCATAAGTTAAGAGCTGGCATTCAGTTCTCGGAAGGAGACATGACTGTAACCTTGAGACGACCCACGGTACAGGTGCTTATGGCAGCAGTAGATGAATACCTCCTTTACGAGTCAGTCTAAAATCCAGAGGAGACAAAAAGGGGGAGCCTTCTCCAAATCCTACAGGTCGAGTTTCCCGAGGTCTGGGTAGAAGGGAAGCCCCCTGGCTTGGCCAAGGAACAACCTCCAGTGGTGGTACAATTAAAGGCGACAGCTACGGTTATTCGCGTTCGGCAGTACCCCCATCCCTGGGAAGCAAAGGAAGGGATGAGAAAACACATTAAGCGCCTCCAAGGAGATGGGATCCTAGTTCCTTGCAAATCTCCATGGAACACACCTTTGCTGCCCATCAAAAAGGCCGAGACTGGGGAGTACTGACCTGTTCAGGACTTGCGGGAAGTTAACAAATGGGTTGAAGATATCCACCCAACAGTGTCTAAACCCTATACCCTACTCTCCCTCCTAGGCCACCAAAGACCTGTGTATACAGTCTTAGATCTTAAAGATGCATTTTTCTGTATACCTTTAGCAAAGGAATCTCAGCCCCTTTTTGCTTTTGAGTGGTCCGACCCACAGAAAGGGTTTCAAGGCCAACTCACCTGGACAAGACTTCCCCAAGGATTCAAGAATACACCCACCATTTTTGACGAGGCCCTACATGAGGATTTGCGTGAGTACAGAATCTCCAACCCAGGAGTCACTCTGTTACAGTATGTTGATGACTTGCTGATAGCTGCTGAGGACTATGAGTCATGCTTGCGGGGAACAAGAGCTCTCTTACAGACTCTGCAGGAAAAAAGGGTATCTGGTGTCAGCAAAGAAAGCACAGCTCTGTCAGAGCCATGCCACATATCTAGGCTTTGATCTTCACGAGGGAGTGTGATCACTGTCTGAGTCCAGAAAACAGGTGATCACCCGATACCCCCGCCCCACCACGCCCCAACAAGTGAGGGAGTTTCTTGGGACAGTGGGCTACTGTAGGCTGTGGATACCGCGGTTTGCAGAGATTGCCTGACCTCTCTATGAACTGGCAAAAGGCAGGCTCACTATGATAGAGTGGACAGCTGAGGCCGAAGGAGCATTTCGGGAATTACAAGTAGCTTTACTACGTGCTCCAGCATTGGCCATCCCAGATGTTACCAAGCCCTTCCACTTGTATGTGGATGAAAAAGCAGGGGTGGCAAAAGGAGTTTTAACTCAGACCCTGGGGCCTTGGAAAAGGCCAGTAGCCTATCTTAGCAAGAAACTAGATCCAGTAGCAGCTGGGTTTCCCCCTTGCCTCCCCATAATTGCTGCCACGGCCCTCCTGGTTAAGGATGCAAGTAAATTGACTTTGGGTCAAAATCTCATTTTGACTACCACACATGCCATCGAGGGCCTTCTCCAGACTCCACCGGGCTGATGGATGACAAGTGCCCGAGTAACGGGGTATCAGGCCCTCCTACTCAATGAACCAAGAGTGACCTTCCGGCCCCCCGCAGTGCTAAATCCAGCCACGCTGTTGCCAGAGGAGCTGGCTGACCACCCACATGACTGTGGGGAGGTCCTAACCCAAGTTGCAGGAATAAGGCCGGATCTCAGAGACATTCCCCTCCCGGATGCCAAGATGATTCTGTTCACAGATGGGAGTAGCTACATGGTCAATGGAAAGAGGTATGTGGGGGCTGCGGTAGTTTCTCCTGGGAAGAGACTCTGGACAGCAGCCCTGCTACATGGAACTTCGGCACAAAAAGCAGAGCTGATTGCACTCACTAAGGCACTGCAGATGGCCAAAGGTAAAACCGCCAACATCTATACGGACAGCAGGTACGCCTTTGCTACTCTCCATATACATGGAGCTATTTATACAGAAAGGGGCCTACTAACAGCAGAAGGAAAAGGAATTAAAAACAGAGGAGAAATATTGGCTCTCCTCCAGGCTATCTGGGACCCAAAAGAGGTGGCTGTTATGCATTGCCCAGGACACCAAAAGGGAATTGATCTGATCTCAAAAGGAAACCAATTAGCAGATCAAGCTGCTAAGCAAGCAGCACGAGAAACAGTGCAAGACCTGGTTACACTCCCGGCTCCAACCCTACCAGAAAAACCTGAATTATTCAGAAGAAGATTTAACGTATTTACAGAAATAGGTTAAATTGGACTATGAAGGGGACTGGGCTAAGACTGAATCAGGAAAAATAATTCTTCCTCAAAGATTAGGTAAAAAGTTAGTAGACCAGATACATCAGGGTACTCATTTGGGGATACGCAAACTCAAAGAACTTATAGGCAAGCAGTTCCAGGTTTCTAAATTAGGGCGTATGGCACAGGATGTAGTCAATAGATGTCCTCAATGCCAGGCAGTTAATGTGGGAAGAACTAAAATGGGAAGAGGGAAAAGAGAAAGAGGTAAGGAACCAGGAATTTATTGGGAAATAGATTTTTTTTTTAATTTATTTGACAGACAGAGATCACAAGTAGGCAGAGAGGCAGGCAGAGAGAGCGAGAGAGGAGGAAGCAGGCTCCCCGCCAAGCAGAGAGCCCGATGCGGGGCTTGATCCCAAGACTTTGGGATCATGACCTGAGCCGAAGGCAGAGGCCCAACCCACTGAGCCACCCAGGCGCCCCTGGGAAATAGATTTTACAGAAATGAAACCTGGAAAATATGGCCACAAGTACATGTTAGTTTTTGTAGATACTTTTTCAGGCTGGGTAGAGGCTTTTCCCACCAAACATGAGACGGCAGGAGAGGTAGCCAAAAAGCTATTAGAAGAAATAATTCCTAGGTTTGGGCTGCCTCTTGCAATCAGGTCAGACAATGGCCCTGCATTTGTGAGTTCAGTCTCACAGGCATTGACCAAGGCCGTGGGCACTAATTGGAAATTACATGGTGCTTACCGCCCTCAGAGTTCTGGGCAAGTAGAGAGAAAGAACTGGACTCTTAAAGAGACCTTGACAAAACTAATTCTGGAGACTGGCGGTGGATGGGTGGATCTCCTCCATTTTGCCCTCCTCAGGGCACGATGTACACCCTATTTAAGCAAGGTGACCCCATTTGAAATAATGTATGGGAGACCCCCCCCCCATCCTCGACTACAAGAGGTTGCCTTAGCGGAAATGACTGACCAATCTGTACTCCAGTCACTGCAGGCATTACAGTCTGTCTTAAAAAAAGCCCACTCAGGGATCCATACTGCCCACACTGGGACAGAGACGTCCCTACCAACCCGGGGACTTGGTTTGGATACATCGCTATCAAGTGGGAAACTTGGAGCCTTACTGGAAGGGACCATTTACTGTTATCTTGACCACCCCGACGGCAGTAAAAGTAGAAGGCATTAGGGCCTGGATTCATGCGGGTCATGTCAAACGAGCCGAGAACGAGGACACTCCCCAGAGATGGAAGCTGCAGGCGACAGATCCTGCTGACCATGGACTAGAGCTAAGGCTAAAAAAACTGTGAATTTATTGTTGCTCCTATTGTTCCCTGTTTATGAAATGTAGAGGTGGGATATTAGATGAACAGAAATAGGAAAAAAATGGAAAAGGTTATACAAAATGTTGAATGGCTAACTCAACAGCCAACTGTACACTACTGTTACTTTTTGGCCGCAATATTACATGCTCAAAATAACCCCCTTACAATAGGAGAACATAGAAGTGGCTGAAAGAAAAAAAAAAAGTCAAGAATTTGACTAATTTCCAAAGAAAAAGGGGGAATGTAAGGGCCTGGTTAGCAAAAGAAGTTACCTAAAAACCCCGGATATAGGGGCGGGCCAGGCCAGATAGCCCTATTCAGTCAGAGGGGTGTGCATATATTAACTGTGGTAGGTTGAAATCCGATTGGCCACCTGTGTGTGGGCCGGGCTCAGCCACCACTATAAAAGATGGTCTGTGAGACTGGAGTGGGGAGTTTTTTTTTTTTTTTTTAACAAGAGCTGTGCACCACCGCGAGCAGCACCACCGAGAGCAGCAGCGGCATCAGAGCCACAGCGGGCGGCACCGCCTCATGCACCAGAGCAGCTGCGGCGCCACAGCGAGCGGCTTCGCCCGTGCACCGCCCAGAGCAGCAGTGGCAGTGGTGCCGCCTTGAGCTGTAACACGAGCGGCGCCGCCCCCTGAACCACCATGAGCAGCAGCAGCGGCGGCGCCACAGTGAGCGGCATCGCCCGTGCACTGCCCAGAGCAGCAGCGGCAGCGGCACCACAGCGAACGGCATCGCCCCGTGCACCGCACCGCCCAAAACAGCAGCGGTGGCGGCGCCACCTTGAACTGTAACACGAGCGGCGCCGCCCCATGCACCACCACGAGCAGCAGCAGCAGTGGCATCACAGCGAGTGGCACCGCCTCCTGCACCAGAGCAGCAGCGGCAGTGGCGCCGCCTTGAGCTGTAACACGAGCGGCGCAGCCGCGTGCACCACCGCGAGCAGCAGCAGCAGTGGCGCCACAGCGAGGGGCTTTGCCCGTGCACTGTCCAGAGCAGCAGCGGCAGCGGCGCCAACTCCAGTGGCATCGCCCCGTGCACCGCCCAGAGCAGCACTGGCAGCGGCGCCACCGCAAGCAGCAGCGGCAGCGGTGATGCCGCTAGCGACACCACCCTGAGCCAGAGTATCAGCAGCAGCAACAGCAGCAGCGCCGCGGCAAGCAACCACGCCACCTCGGGCAGTGCCGCCATCAGAAACAGCCTCTCAGGAGCCAACGGTGCAGCAATGCCGGGAGTGGGTCTGTGGTACAGTGAGGGTGAGGCAGGGAGCCTCCAGCTGGGACCCCAGCGACTGGGAGGCGGTGGTCCCCAGCAAGACTTGGGCACCTACCAGTCAGTTTGGTTTCTAATGCAGTTTGGTTTCTGATGCAGTTTGGTTTCTGATGCAGTTTGGTTTCTGATGGAGTTTGGTTTCTGATGGAGTTTGGTTTCTGATGCATGGTGCGAAATAAAACTTTGCTTAATTTTCACTTTGTGTCAGTCTCGTTCCTTTGATCACGGACCCTAACACTCCTATCCCAAGAAGGCAACCTGGGTCTTGGGAACTGCGTCCAACCCTCAGCAGAGGAGAATCCTACATGACACCTGAGCCCCCGCCACACTCTATGGTCTCCCTGGACACATGCCACCATTGTGACCCATCAGAATGAGGCTCCCTGTCACCTCAGTCCCCTGAGCACTTTGTCCCAGTGCCACCAGATCGAAAGGGCCTTGTTCCTGGGCTGTAAGGCTAAGTGGAGATGGGCTTTCCAGGCATCCATGCGTGACTTTTGCTACGACGTCATTCCATGTGGGGGACCCTGGTGCCATCCAAATGGACTCCCCCTGTCCTGCAGAAGGAAAGCTTGCTGTTCAGAGCAGCTCACAAGCCCCAGCCCGGGAAGACATCCATGGCTTCATGAGGCCACCCCTCCATTCATCGACTGTCATGGACACATTTCCCCATCGAAATAATTTCAGATGCTGTGGCACTGCCCTCATGGTCCACAGATTGGGCCAGTCATCACTGCCTGAGAACCCTATCCCAAGTTTGTGTTCACAGAATTTTTTCTCCAAAGCCCTGGCCGACAGGCCCTCCAGGATGGAGCCTATGGAGCCCCAGCGCCGGACACTGCCTGCCCACCCTGAGGAAGCTCTGCCGTCACATTTGCATAAACCCTCGAGATTGTGAGACACCTGCAATGCCCCTGAGTCCACCCCAAATTCATATGCCGAATTGGAAAAATGGTGCATGTGTACACATGCCAGACACCTAACTCCAGGCAGACTCCCAGGTCAATGTCCCTGAATCAGAAGATGGAACCTGACATACCCCCAGGATTCAATGGAACCCTAGCATAGGTTTGCAGGTATCTCCCTCCAGGGTCAAACCCTGGAATACCTATATGGTCCAACACTTGATCCCAGAGTGACAAAACAGAACACCTCCTGTCCCCAGAAATCAACAAGACTCTTGGCAGCTGCATCCAACCCTCAGGGGAGGAGAATCCTGCATGGTTCCTGAGCCTCAGCCATATTCAAATGTCTCCCTGCAAACTAGTCAACATTGTGACCCATCAGAATGAAGCTCCTTGTCACCTCAGCCCCCTGGGCACTTTGCCCAGAGCCACCAGATCAAAAGAGCCTTGCTCTGGCTTTAAGGTTAAGAGAGCTGGGCTTTCCAGGCATCTTTGCAGTGACTTCTGCTATGGCGTCTTCCCATATGGGGGATCCTGGTGCCATCCAAACAGACTCCACCTTTCCCGTAGAAGGAAAACTTGCTGTTTGGAGCAGCTCACTAGCCCCAGCCTTGGAAAACTTCCATGGTCTTATGAATCCACCCCTCCATTCTTTGGCCATCATGGACAAAAAATCCAGCGTGTGCGACTTCTGACACGTGCCCTGACTCAGGTGCTGGAAATCTCAAGTCAGAATCTGCACATTGGAAATTCCATGTGCTTGGCCCCGAACGGGACCGGCACTTGTGTTTTTAAATTCCATCCTCACCCTTTTGGCCTGCCAGCCTTCCAGATGGTTCATTCAGGAGCCACAACGCAGTCTTCTGCCTGGCCTCCAGAAAGAAGAAGGGTCCTAGGGGTCTGCCCAGAATCCCCATGTGAGGATCAACCAGCATGGACCTCGATGGAACCCAATGTCATAGGCCGCCCTGTGCACTAAGGATCTGTCTGACACAACCTGAGCCCCGACCTCCCATTGACACCCCAGGTATCTGTCCCCATATCCTGCAGGTGGGACGTGCCAAGGTCACAGACTGTCATCTCTACCCAGCCTGGATATTCAGGCCTCTGTGCCCAGACAATAGCTCAAATCCCGGCCAATGGGGGAAACTCAAACGTAAAGAGCACTTCTCCTTCCCCTTGACGGGAAAAGCTTGCTGTGGGGATTGGGGTCTAACCCTCAGAGTTGGAGTCAGCTGCTTGGCCCATGAGACCACGCCCACCCAGGAGGGCTGCCCTGACCACAAACAGGCATTGTGACCCTCAGCCTGAGGCCATTTCATACCAGCCCTCTCGCTAGCTGGACCAGGAGCCCGCATAATAGGCATAACATGCCCCTAGGCCCAAATCCTCACCCTCGGTCAGATTCTCCAGGCACACGGTCACAGACGCTGGCTCTGGAATCCCTGCTATGGTGCGACCACTAAGACGCAAAACAGCTTTAGGGTCCATGATCCAAGGAACGAGACTGACACAAAGTGAAAATCAAGAAAAGCTTTATTTCACGCCGAGCTTCAGAAAGCAAACAGACTGGTCAGGGACATCTCTTATGTAGAGGAGACGATGACGAATATGCCGCTCCCGATGACAATGTGGCGAGGATGATGAGGACGACAATCCTGATGACACAGTCTCTGCCCCCCATGAGGCCACTCCAACAAGGCAGCTCCCTGGAGGAGGTCGCTCCCCAGATGAGGCCACATGCCAGATGAGGCCACTCATAACAATGAAGAGGCCGCTCTGGACTTGGTCACTCCCGACAATGAAGGGGCTGCTCTGGAGGAGGCTGCTCAACGATGAGGCCGCATGCCAACAAGGCCGCTCCCCGGAATGACGCCATTCTGGAGAGGCCACTCCAGCCAGACCACTCCAGCGAGTCTGTGGTTTGGGGTGGCGAGGCTGCTGGTGGCAGGGCTGCAGCTCGGGGCGGGGCTGCTCCTGACGACCCCAATGCTATGATTCCTATGACTACCCTAATGGCTCCCAACAGCCACTCTAATGGCTATTGTGCTATTCTAACAGCTATTCTAATTCCTCCTACTTCTCTAATGACTATTCTAACTCCTCCTATTTCTCTAATGGCTATTCTAAATCCTCCTACTTCTCCAATGTCTATTCTAACTCCTCCTAGTTCTCCCCCTTCCCAGGGTCACAGACTAACATATAGAGAGGTGGTTGAGTTGGTCTCACACACAGGTGGCCAATTAGATTTCAACTTACCACAGTTAATATATGCACATCCCACTGATTGTATATGGCCATCTGGCATGGCCTGCCCCTATATCCGGGGTTTACAGTTTCTTTGGCTAATCAGGCCCCAACATCCCACCATTCTCTTTGGAAATTAGTCAAATCATTGACTATGGCCAGTTCTATGTTCTCCTGTTGTAAGGGGGTTTATTAACATGTAAGACTAACATTTTTATCGCTCCAATTTTCTTTGGTTCAAATGACATTAGGGAGTTTATAATACAGGGGCCAAAAAGTAACCATAATGCACAGTCGGCTGATGAGTTAGCCATTCAATGCTTTGTATAACCTTGTCCATTTTTTTTCCTAATTCTGTTCATCTAATTTCCCACCTATACTTTACATAAACAGGTAACAATAGAAGCAACAATAAACTCACAGATTTTTAGTCTTAGCTTTAGTCCATGGTCAGTGGGGTATATCGGCAGCAGCTTCCATCTCTGGGGGGCGTCCTTGTCCTTGGCTCTTTTGACGTGACCCACATGAATCCAGGTCCTGATGATTTCTACTCTTACTGCCATCGGACTGGTCAGGCTAACAGTAATTGTCCCTTCCAGCCAGGCTCCAAGTTTCCCACTTGATAGGGACCTATCCAAACCAAGTCCATGGGTTGGTAAGGATGTGGTTCCAGGAGAGGAGTCAAGAGGGCAGAGAAGTAGCAGGCTGAGACTAAATCAGGTAGCAGGAGATCAGCTAGGTAGCTTATCTAAATATCGCAAACACCTACAAATCCAACGGAAGATCGAAGAGAAGAAGAACAGCAATTCTAGAAACAGAAAATCAACTACTTTCAGAAAAGTAGGACTTGTGGAGAAGTGAATCCAAAATGACGGGAAGTTAGACCACGCGGGGAGGGGCCGGCTCCGGGCAAGCGGCGGAGCAATGGAGCACAAAATCAGGACTTTTAAAAGTCTATTCCACTGAGGGATATTGCTCCAGAGGCTAAACCGGGGTGAAGCTCATGTGGGGTCAGGGTGGCCCCAGGTCCCACAGGGTCACAGAAGGATCGGGGGTGTCAGAGTGTCACAGATCTCGCAGGTATTGGAATGGGGAAGCCGGCTACAGAGACAGAGCTGAGGACCGAACTCTCAGCTCGGGGTTACCTTGAACCAGTCGCGGACTGGGTGAGGTTGGAGCGCGGCTGGAGTCTGGGAATATGGGAGTGATTGGGAGCTGTCCTCTGGGGGCGTACTGAGGAGTGGGGCCCCGGGCTTTCGGCTCCTCCGAGCTGGAGACTGGGAGGCCGCCATTTTCATTCCTGTCCTCCAGAACTCTATGGAAAGCATTCAGGGAAAAGAAGCTCCCAAAAGCGAACACGAGTGGATTACTTAGTCCAGCCCCCAGTAAGGGCAGTGCAATTCTGCCTTGGGAAAAGACAATTGAAAGTCACTACAACAGGAAACTCCCCCAGAAGATCAACAAAATATCCAGCCAGGATGAAGTTCATTTATCAAGGAAAGCAGATTCAATACCTAGGACAGCAGAGGAATTCCAGAGGAGGAGAAAGAAAAGCACGGAACTCATGGCTTTCTCCCGATGATTCTTTAGTCTTGTGGTTAATTCATTTTTTTTTTTCATTTTTTACTTTTTTTTTCTTCATCTACTAAATTTTATAAAACTTTTACCCTTTTCTTTTTTAACGTTTTTTGACTAGATTATCTAAAATATATATTTTTTCTTTCTTTTTTATGTTTTTCTTTATTTGTTTTAGTGCTTTAATTTTTTTCTTTTTTTTTCTCTGAACCCCTTTTTATCCCCTTTGCTCCCCGCACAATCTGGGTTCCCTTCTGATTGCTTACAGTGCATTTTTCTGGGGTCTTTGCCACCCTTTTAGTATTTTATTTGATCCTTCATATCCTCTTATCTGGACAAAATGACAAGGCGGAAAAAATCACCAGAAACAAAAGAACAAGAGGCAGTACTGAAGGCTAGGAACCTAATCAACACAGACATTGGTAATATGTCAGATCAAGAGTTCAGAATGATGATTCTGAAGGTTCTAGCCGGGTTCAAAAAAGGCATGGAAGATATTAGAGAAACCCTCTCTGGAGATATAAAAGCCCTTTCTGGAGAAATTAAAGGACTAAAATCTAACCAAGTTGAAATAAAAAAAAACTATTAATGAGGTGCAGTCAAAAATGGAGGCTCTCACTTCTTTGATAAATGAGGCAGAAGAAAGAATAAGCGATATAGAAGACAAAATGACAGAGAATAAGGAAGCTTAGGAAAAGAGGGACAAACAGCTAATGGACCATGAGGGGAGAATTCAAGAGATAAGTGTCACCATAAGACACCATATTCTAACAACATTAGAATAATTAGGATTCCAGAAGAAGAAGAAAGAGAGAAGGGAGCAGAAGGTTTATTGGAGAGAATTATTGGAGAGAAATTCCCTAATATGGCAAAGGTAACAAGCATCCAAATCCAGGAGGTACAAAGAACCCCCCTCAAAGTCAACAAGAATAAGTCCACACACCGTTACCTAATAGTAAAATTTACAAGTCTTAGTGACAAAGAGAAAATCCTGAAAGCAGCCCGGGAAAAGAAGTCTGTAACATACAATGGTAAAAATATTAGGTTGGCAGCAGACTTGTCCACAGAGACCTGGCAGGCCAGAAAGAGCTGGCCTGATATCTTCAGAGCACTAAATGAGAAAAACAAGCATCCAAAATACTCTATCATCTAGGTTTTATTGAAAATAGAAGGAGAGATAAAAAGCTTCTAGGACAAACAAATACCGAAAGAATTTGCAAACACCAAACCAGCCCTACAGGAAATACTGAAAGGGGTCCTCTAAGCAAAGAGAGAGCCTAAAAGTAGTAGATCAGAAAGGTACAGAGACAATATACAGTAACAGTCACCTTACAGGCTAATAATGGCACTAAATTCATATCTCTCAATAGTTACCCTGAATGTTAATGGGCTAAATGCCCCAATCAAAAGACACAGGGTATCAGAATGGATAAAAAAACAAAACCCATCAGTATGTTGCCTACAAGAAACTCATTTTAGACGTGAAGACACATCCAGATTGAAAGTGAGGGGGTGGAAAACAATTTACCATGCTAATGGATATCAGAAGAAAGCTGGGGTGGCAATCCTTATATCAGATCATCTAGATTTTAAGACAAAGACTATAAAAAGAGATGAGGAAGGACACTATATCACTCTCAAAGGGTCTCTCCAACAAGAAGATCTAACAATTTTAAATATCTATGACCCTAACGGTGGAGCAACCAACAATATAAAGCAATTAATAACAAAATCAAGAAACACATCAATAATAATACAATAATAGTAGGGGACTTGAACACTCCCCTCACTGAAATGGACAGATCATCCAAGCAAAAGATCAACAAGGAAATAAAGGCCTTAAATGACACACTGGACCAGATGGACATCACAGATACATTCAGAATATTCCATCCCAAAGCAACAGAATACACATTCTTCTCTAATGCACATGGAACATTCTCCAAAAGAGATCACATCCTGAGTCACAAATCAGGTCTCAAACGGTATCAAAAGATTAGGATCATTCCCTGCCTATTTTAAGACCACAACGCTCTGAAGCTAGAACTCAATCACAAGAGGAAAGTTGGAAAGAACCCAAATACATGGAGACTAAGCAGCATCCTTCTAAGGAATGAATGGGTCAACCAGGAAATTAAAGAAGAATTGAAAAAGTTCATGGAAACAAATGACAATGAAAACGCAATGGTTCAAAATCTGTGGGACACAGCAAAGGCAGTCCTGAGAGGAAAATATATAGTGGTACAAGCCTTTCTCAAGAAACAAGAAAGGTCTCAAGTACGCACCCTAACCCTACACCTACAGGAGCTGGAGAAAGGACAAAAAAGAAATCCTAAACCAGCAAGAGAAGAGAAATCATAAAGATCAGAGCAGAAATCAATGAAATAGAAACCAAAAAAAAAAAAAAAAAGAAAGAAAGAAAGAAAGAAATCAATGAAACTGGGAGCTGGTTCTTTGAAAGAATCAATAAGATTGATAAACCCCTGGCCAGACTCATCAAAAAGAAAAGAGAAAGGACCCAAATAAATAATGAATGAAAGAGGAGAGATCACAACCAACACCAAAGAAATACAGACAATTATAAGAATATACTATGAGCAACACTACGCCAACAAATTTCACATTTCTGGAAGAAATGTCAAGAGACATATAAACTACCACAACTGAACCAGGAAGAAATAGAAAACCTGAACAGGCCCATAACCAGTAAGGAGATTGAAACAGTCATCAAAAATCTCCAAACAAACAAAAGCCAAGGGCCAGATGGCTTCCCAGGGGAATTCTACCAAACATTTAAAGAAGAACTCATTCCTGTTCTGAAACTGTTCCAAAAAATAAAAATGGAAGGAAAACTTCCAGACTCATTTTATGAGGCCAGCATCACCTTGATCCCAAAACCAGACAAGGATCCCACCAAAAAAGAGAACTACAGACCAATATCCTTGATGAACACAGATGCAAAAATTCTCGCCAAAATACTAGCCAATAGGGTTCAACAGTACATTAAAAGGATTATTCACCGAGACCAAGTGAGTTTTGTCCCAGGGCTGCAAGGTGGTTCAACATCCGCAAATCAATCAATGTGATACAACACATTAATAAAAGAAAGAACAAGAAACATATGATACTCTCAATAGATGCTGAAAAAGCATTTGACAAAGGACAGCATCCCTTCCTGAACAAAACTCTTCAAAGTGTAGGGATAGAGGGCACATACCTCAATATTATCAAAGCCATCTATGAAAAACCCACTGCAAATATCATTCTCAGTGGAGAAAAACTGAAAGCTTTTCCATTAAGGTCAGGAACATGACAGGGATGTCCATTATCACCATAGCTATTCAATATAGTACTAGAAGTCCTAGCCTCAGCAATCAGACAACAAAATGAAATTAAAGGCATCCAAATAAGCAAAGAAGTAGTCAAAGTATCACTCTTCACAGATGATATGATACTATATGGGGAAAACCCAAAGACTCGTCTCCAAAACTGCTAGAACTTGTATAGGAATTCAGTAAAGTGTCAGGATATAAAATCAATGCACAGAAATCAGTTGCATTTCTGTACACCAACAACAAGACAGAAGAAAGAGAAATTAAGGGGTCAATCCCATTTGCAATTGCACCCAAAATTATAAGATACCTAGGAATAAACCTAACCAAAGAGGCTAAGAATCTATATGCAGAAAACTACAAAGTACTCATGAAAGAAATTGAGGAAGACACAAAGAAATGGAAAAATGTTCCATGCTCCTGGATTGGAAGAATAAATATTGCGAAAATGTCTATGCTACCTAAAGCAATCTACACATTTGATGCAATCCCTATCAAAATACCACCCATTTTTTTTTTCAAAGAAGTGGAACAAATAATCCTAAAATTTATATGGAACCAGAAAAGTCCTCGAATAGCCAAAGGAATATTGAAAAAGAAAGCCAATGTTGGTGGCATCACAATCCCGGATCAAGCTCTATTACAAAGCTGTCATCATCAAGACAGCATGGCACTGACACAAAAACAGACACATAGATCAATGGAACAGAATAGAGAGCCCAGAAATAGACCCTCAACTCTATGTTCAACTCTTCTTCGACAAAGCAGGAAAGAATGTCCAATGGAAAAAAGATAGCCTCTTCAATAAATGGTGCTGGGAAAATGGGACAACCACATGCAGAAAAATGAATTTGGACCACTTTCTTACTCCACACACGAAAATAGACTCCAAATGGATGAAGGACCTCAATGTGAGAAAGGAATCCATCTAAATCCTTGAGGAGAACACAGGCAACAACCTCTTTGACCTCAGCCGCAGCAACATCTTCCTAGGGACATCGGCAAAGGCAAGGGAAGCAAGGGCAAAAATGAACTTTGGGATTTCATCGAGATCAAAAGCTTTTGCACAGCAAAGGAAACAGTTAACAAAACCAAAAGACAACTGACAGAATGGGAGAAGATATTTGCAAACGACATATCAGATAAAGGGCTAGTATCCAAAATCTATGAGGAACGTAGCAAACTCAGCACCCAAAGAACAAACAATCCAATCAAGAAATGGGCAGAGGACATGAACAGACATTTCTGCAAAGAAGACATCCAGATGGCCAACAGACACATGAAAAATGCTCCACATCACTCGGCATCAGGGAAATACAAATCAAAACCACAATGAGATATCACCTTACACCAGTCAGAAAGGCTAAAATTAACAAGTCAGGAAATGAGAGATGCTGGCGAGGATGCAGAGAAAGGGGAACTCTCCTACACTGTTGGTGGGAATGAAAGCTGGTGCAACCACTCTGGAAAACAGCATGGAGGTTCCTCAAAATGTTGAAAATAGAACTACCCTATGACCCAGCAATTGCACTACTGGGTATTTACCCTAAAGATACAAACGTAGTGATCCAAAGGGGCACGTGCACCCAAATGTTTATAGCAACAATGTCTACAATAGCCAAACTATGGAAAGAACGTAGATGTCCATAAACAGATGAGTGGATAAAGAAGATGTGGTATATATACACGATGGAATACTATGAAGCCATAAAAAGAAATGAAATCTTGGCATTTGCGACAAAGTGGATGGAACTAGAGGGTATCATGCTTAGTGAAATAAGTCAATCGGAGAAAGACAACTATCATATGATCTCCCTGATATGAGGACATGGAGAAGCAACATGGGGGGTTAGGGGGATTGGAGAAGAATAAATGAAACAAGATGGGATTGGGAGGGAGACACACCATAAGTGTCTCTTAATCTTACAAACAAACTGGGTTTTGCTGGCAGGAGTTGGGGTTGGGAGAGGGGGAGGGGGTATGGACATTGGGGAGGGTATGTGCTATGGTGAGTGCTGTGAAGTGTGTAAACCTGGCGATTCACAGACCTGTACCCCTGGGGATAAAAATACATTATATGTTTATAAAAAAATAAGAAATAAAGAAAAATTTAAAAAATAAAGAAAAAAAAAGATGTGGTTCCACCTCTGTCTCCGTCCCAGTGTGGGCCATCCAGATCCCTGAGCGGGCTTTTTTAAAGACAGGCAGTAATGCCTGCAGTGACTGGAGTACAGATTGATCAGTCATTTCTACTAGGGTAACCTGTTGTAGTCGACGACACAGGGGGGAACATTATTTCAAATGGGGTCACCTTGCTTAAAAAGGGTGTATGTACATCGTGCCCTGAGGAGGGCAAAAGGAAGGAGATCCACCCATCCACCGACAGTCTCCAGAATTAGTTTTGTCAAGGTCTCTTTAAGAGTCCAGTTCTTTCTCTCTACTTGCCCGGAACTCTCGGGCTGGTAGCACAATGTAGTTCCCAATTAGTGCCCACGGCCTTGGCCAATGCCTGTGAGACTGAACTCACAAATGCAGGGCCATTGTCTGACCCAATTGTGTGAGGCAGCCCAAACCTAGGAATTATTTCTTCTAGTAGCTTTTTGCTACCATTCCTGCCATCTCATGTTTGGCAGGAAAAGCCTCTACCCAGCCTGAAAAGGTATCTTCAAAAACTAACATGTACTTGTGCCCATATTTTCCAGGTTTAATTTCTATAAAATCTATTTCCCAGTAAATTTCTGGTTCCTAACCTCTTTTTATTTTCCGTCTTCCCATTTTAGTTCTTCCCACATGGACTGCCTGGTATTGAGCACACCTATCAACTACATCCTGAACCATACACCCTAATTTAGAATCCTGGAACTGCTTGCCTATAAGCTCCTTGAGTTTGCGTATCCCCAAATGAGTACCCTGATGTATCTGGTCTACTAACTTTTTGCCTAGTCTTTGAGGAAGAATTATTTTTCCTGCTTCAATTTTAGCCCAGTCCCCTTCATAGTCCAATTTAACCCATTCGGTAAATACTTTAAATCTTCTTCTGAATAATTCGGTTTTTCTGGTAGGGCTGGGGCTGTGAGTGTAACCTGTCTCTGGTGGCTAGCATTGCTGTCTTTTTTGGGGGGGCACCCCCTGGCCCAATTCCTATGCCTTTACATTAAGCACACTGATCTGAATCTAAGTCGTCCCGCCTGCCTTCTCTGTGCTTAGGCTTTTCCTTCCATTTACTATCCCCAATCTGTTTCCTTCCCGCCTCATGTAATGCCAAATCCTTAACCAGTTTTTTTGTCTGTTTTTCATCCTCTTTTGCATCTCTGTTGTTAAACACCTTTTCTGCTATTCCCACTAACTCATTCAGATTCTTCCCTTCAAACCCAAGGATTTTCTGAAGTTTCCTCCTTATATCTGGGGCTGACTGACTAACAAACGCAAGATTCATTGCCCTCTGATTTTGGGGTGCCTCAGGGTTGATTAGGCTATACATTTTATAGGCTTCAATTAGCCTTTCTAGGAAAGCTCGTGGAGACTCATTCTTACCTTGAGTCACCATACTAATTTTGGATAAATTTATGGGTCTCCTTGCAGGTGCATGAAGGTCTCCCTGTTGGCTGTAGAAACGTAAGCTCTCCTTACCTTCATTGAAATTTGGATCCCAGTCAGGAGGTTCCCTTCCACAGTAGTCTTCCAATCAGCGGGGATTGAGGTCCCTGCTAAGTCTCTCGCTTAACCCCCTATGGGTTTTTCGCATGATGCAATCCCTCTCTTCCATGTTAAAAAGAGCCATAAGGAGCTGTTGAATATCCCCCAAGGTAGGTTAGTGGGTAAGAAAAAACAGTCTCCAAGAGACTTATTAAATCCTGAGGGTAGACAGAGATGGATTTGTGTTGGGTCTTCCAGGTAGAGATGTCACAAGAGGAGAAAGTGATATAGCTTAGGTGGGGGCGACCTCTCCCATTTGGTAGAGCAACCTCATGCAGAGGCAGCATTGGCACAGACAGTACTGAGGAAGTAAAGGGAGGATGAGGGAGATAGAGAAAAGGGGAAGGATCAGGGCGGTCTCTCTGCTTGGTGGTCCCATAGGTCATACCCCAAGTGCGTATGAGATGGACTGGTAAAGGCATCTCGAGACCCAGAGTCAGTTTTAGAGGACAGATTAAGGGGGTGGGGATTCTACATACTCCACATTCGATTGACGTAGGACAGTATTCTTCCCTGGCTCCCCCTCATCTCTCTATTCTGGTTTTGGTGCTCTGACCTGCCTTAGAAGGAGAGAGATGGTTTCATTAGCGGGGGAAGGTGGGACTTGAGCCATGATGGTGGCTCTTCTATCAGATATCGTCAGACCACAATATACAGTATTTGGTCTCGATGTAAATCGAAGACCTCACGCAGGGTAGAATAGATCTGGACCAAGGCAAATGTACCTTCCAGCGGCCACCCTGAGGATCAAGTGGACCACTCTAATTGACAGAGTGTTCTTAGTTTTCCCGAGTAAACCTTGTCACCTGACTGAGTAGTTTTACCTTGGAAATCCTTGAAATGTTCGAGAACAAGACCTAGGGATGTCACAGGTCACTTACTCCCTGCTTGTCCCATTTCTCCAAATACAACAAATGACACAACAGACAATAAAAAAACAAGGCAGAGACAACCACAGGCCCAGCGATCCCCATCCATAGTCTGCTGTTGGTGGGGACATTCTTGGTCCCCTGCAAACACAACAAACCACAAAACATACAACAAAATAACAAGGCAAAGACAACTGCAGACCCAATGATTCTTACCCAGAGCCTGCCACTGGTGAGGGATTTGTTTACCCCCCGACCGTCTAGGGGTACTTGAAAACCCCGTACATCTAGGGGAACTCGAACCCCCCAAATGTCTAGGGGGTCTTGAACCCCCATACATGTAGGGGTCATGAACCCCCCGTACATCTAGGGGGACTCGAATGCCCTGTAGATTTAGGGGTCTCGAACCCCCTGACCGCCCAGGGGATCCTGATCCCCCTGGCGATCTACCAGCAGAGGGATGGGGTGTCCCCGCATCTACTCCAGCCTTGGGGAGCATGGCCGCATCCAGTTTTTCCTCGGTGGGCTATACCCTGGAGCTCCACAACCAGACAGACAGACAAGATCTCAATAGAGGTTTTTTCCAGAAATTCCGATGTTGGCTCAGTTCTCGTTCTTTGATCCCGGACGAGCCCCCAATGTTAGGGTCTGTGATCAAAGGAACAAGACTGACACAAAGCGAAAATCAAGCAAAGCTTTATTTCCCGCCATGCATCAGAAACCAAACTGACCAGTAGGTGCCTGAGCCCCTTCCTTAGAAACCAAACTGCCCAGTAGGTGTCCGAGCCCCCTACATTAGAAACCAAACTGACCGGTAGGTGCCGAGCCTTATGCATTAGAAACCAAATTGACAGGTATGTGCCCGATCCTCCTGCATTAGAAACCAAACTGACCAGTAGGTGTCGGAGCCTTATGCACTAGAAACCAAACTGACCAGTTGGTGCCCGAGCCTTTCTTGGGGCCACAACCTCTCAGACCCTGGGGTCCCTCCTGGAGGCTCCCTGCCCCACCCTCACTGTACCACAGGCCACTCCCGGCGAGGCTGCTCCCTGGATGAGACTGAAGCCAAGGAGGCTCCCAGCAATTCCACTCCTGACGAGGCTGCACCGTCAGCTCCCGATAGGCTGCTCACAGTGGTGGCACTGCCCGAGGAGGTGAGGCTTCCTGCGACAGCGCTGCTGCTGTTGCTGTTGCTGATGCTCCTGCTTGGGGCGGCGAGGCCGCTGTTGGTGCAACTGCTCGAGGCGGTGAGGCTGGTCCCAATGTCTCCCCTACCAGCTACTCTGACTCCTTCTGCTCCCCTCTGCAGCCTCACAGACCAGCTTTTATAGAGGTGGTTGAGCCCGGCCCACACACAAGTGACCAATTGAATTTCAATTTTCCCTAGTAGATATATGTGCTCCCCACTGATTGGATGTCTTCACTTGACCTGAGCTGCCCTTGTATCTAGGCTATGGAAGTAAGTTCTTCTGGGAGGGGTGGGGTCAATCTAAGTTCACTACATAAACACAAAATGATTCCCTCTGGCCAACCAGGCCCTTACATTCCCCCCTTTTCTTTGGAGATTAGTCAAATCCGTGACCTTTCAGGTAGTTCTATGTTCTCCAGTTGTAAGGGGTTATATTGAGCAAGTAAGTCTAACATTTTTATCCCTCTAGTTTTCTTTTGTACAAATGACACTCATGCACAGTCGGCTGATGAGTTAGCCATTTACCGCTTTGTATAACCTTTTCTATTTTTCCTAATTTCGTTCATCTAATTTCCTACCTATACTTTACATAAACAGGTAATAATAGGATCAACAATAAACTCACAGTTTTTTTAGTCTTAGCTTTAGTCCATGGTCAGCGGCATCTGTTGATTGCACCTTCCATCTCTGGGGGGTGTCCTCATCCTAGGCTCGTTTGACATGACCCGCATGAATCCAGGCCCTAATGCCTTCCACCTTTGCTGCCATGGGGGTGTTCAAGATAACAGTAAATGGTCCCTTCCAGCGAGGCTCCAAGTTTCCCACTTGATAGCGACATATCCAAACCAAGTCCCCTGGTTGGTAAGGATGTGGTTCCATCTCCGTCTCTGTCCCAGTGTGGGCAATCAAGATCCCTGAGTGGGCTTCCTTTAAGACAGACAGTAATGCCTGCAGTGACTGGAGTACAGATTGATCAATCATTTCTGCTAGGGCAACCTGTTGTAGTCGAGGAAGGCGGGGGGGTCTCCCAAACTTTATTTGAAATGGGTTCACCTTGGTTAAGTAGAGTGTACATCATGCCCTGAGGAGGGCGAAAGGAAGGAGATCCGCCCATCCACCGTCAGGGGAATTATTTTTGTCAAGGTCTCTTTAAGAGTCCAGTTCATTCTCTCTACTTACCCAGAACTCTAGGGCCGGTAGGCACAATGTAGTTTCCATTAGTGCCAACGGCCTTGGCCAATGCCTGTGAGACTGTACTCACAAATGCATGGTCGTTGTCTGACCTGATTGTGAGAGGCAGCCCAAACCTAGGAAATATTTGTTCTAGTAGCTTTTTGGCCACCACTGCTGCCATCTCATGCTTGGTGAGAAAAGCCTCTACCCAGCCTGAAAAGGTATCTTCAAAAACTAACATGCACTTGTGGCCATATTTTCCAGGTTTAATTTCTGTAAAATCTATTTCCCAGTAAATTCCTGATTTGTAACCTCTTTCTCTTTTCCCTCTTCCCATTTTGGTTCTTCCCACATGAACTGCCTGGCATTGAGCACATCTATCAACTACATCCTGAGCCATACGCCCTAATTTAGAAACCTGGAACTGCTTGCCTATAATCTCCTTGAGATTGTGTATCCCCAAATGAGTACCCTAATGTATCTGGTCTACTAACTTTTTGCTTAGTCTTCAAGGAAGAATTATTTTTCCTGCTTTATTCTTAGCCCAGTCCCCTTCATAGTCCAATTTAACCCATTTGGTAAATACATTAAATCTTCTTCTGAATAATTTGGTTTTTCTGGTAGGGCTGGAGCCGGGAGTGTAACTAGTTCTTGTACTGTTTCTCGAGCTGCTTGCTTTGCAGCTTGATCAGCTAATTGGTTTCTTTTTGAAACCAGATCACTCCCCTATTGGTGTCCCGGGCAATGCATAACAGCCACCTCTTTTGGGTCCCAGATAGCCTGGAGGAGAGCCAATATTTCTCCTCTGTTTTTAATTGCCTTTCCTTCTGCTGTTAATAGGCACCTTTCTTTATAAATAACCCCATGTATATGGAGAGTAGCAAAGGCATACCTGCTGTCCATATAGATGGACACAAAATCCAGAATGAGCAACCATCAGACACGTGCCCTGACTCAGGTGATGGATATCTGGAGTCAGAAGCCGCACATTGGAAATGCCATGTGCTCAGCACTGAACTGAACCGGCGCTTGTGTGTTCAGAATTCTGTCTTCACCCACCTAGCCCACCAGTCCTCCAGATTGTTCATTTGGGAGCAACAACCCAGTCTTCTGCCTGCCCTCCAGAAACAAGAAGGGCCCTAGGTGTCTGCCCAGAATCCCCACGTGAACATCAACCTGCAGGGACCTCAAAGGCACCCCAATATCCATGGCTGCCCTGTGCACTAATGCTCTGTCTTACAGAGCCTGAGTCATGACCTCCCATCAGCCGCCCATATATCGGGCCCCATATCCTTCTGGTGGGATGTGCCATGGCCCGAGACTGTCATTTTTATCCAACCCAGACCATAGATCTAATCCCCGATTATGTGGGAACCTCAAGCATAAAAGAGCACTCCTCCTTCGCCATGAAGGGAAAAGTTTGCTGTGGTGATGTGGGACAAACCTTCAGAGTGGGAGCAGCTGCATGGCCTATGAGACCACGCCCAAGAAGGAGGGCTGCCCTGGATTCAAACATGCATTGTGACCCTCAGGCTGAACCCACTTTCAAACCAGCCCCCTCGTTAGCTGTACCAGGAGACCACATATCAAGTCTGACATGCCCCTAGGCCCAAATCCTCAGCCTTGGTTGGGTTCTCCAGGCACCCAAACCCAGAATCCGACTCCAAATAACTGCTATAACTGGATTGCTGAGGCTTAAAACAGCACTCTTCCCTTCCCCCGATAGACACTAAACCCTTGGGAGCCGGGCAGAATCCTCACAGAAACAGAACCTCCAATGGCCCCATGAGGCTACTGCTACAATTTGAGGCCAACTGAGGCACCATCCCAGAAAGAAGAGCCTGTGCTCCTGCCTCCATGTCGCCCTCAATTCAGATCCTGTGGCACGGCCCTCACGGTCCCTAGATCTGGCCTGCCATCACCTAGCCCAAAACCCTATCGCGAGTTTGTGTTTGCGGACTTTTATTCCCAAAGCCATGGCCAACAGGCCCTCCAGAATGGGGCATCTGGAGGCACAGCGCAGGACTCTGAACGCCCACCAGAAGGAAACGCTGCCCGTCATATTTGGAAACACCCTCAAGATGGGGAGTCACTTGCAATGCCCCTGAGCCCACCACAAATTTGTTCGCTGTCTTGGAAAAAAAATGCATTAGGACATATGCCAGACAGCTACCTCCAGGCAGACACCCAGGTCAATAGCCCTAGGTCAGAAGATGTAATCTGACAAACCCCTAGGACCTCAACAGTACTCTAGCTAGGTTTGCAGGCATCTGCCTCCAGAGGAAAACTCTGGAATACCAGCCTATCGTCCAACACTTGATCCCTGAGCCACAACACAGAACACCTCCTGTCCCCAGAAGGCACCCTGGCCTTTGGGAACTGCGTCCAGCCCTCAGGGGAGGAGAATCCTGTATGGCACCTAAGCTCGCCATATTCTAAGGTCTCCCTGGACACAAGCAAGCCTTGTGACTCATCAGAATGAGGATACTGCTCCATTCAGTGGCCAAGCGAGACACACAATGCAGACAGAAAGTCCCCTGCTCCTGCCTCCCCGTCGCACTCATTTTAGATACCACGGCACTGCCCTCACGGTCCACAGATCGGGCCTTCCATCACCTCACCCCTAACACTATACCGAGTTTGAGTTTGCAGACTTTTTTTCCCAGAAGCCCTGGCCTACAGGCCCTCCAGGATGGGGCCTCTGGAGGCACAGCACAGGACTCTGCCTGCCCACCTGAAGGAAACTCTTCCCATCACATTTTCACACCCTCCAGATTGGGAGACAGCTGCAATGCCCCTGAGACCACCCCAAATTCGTTGGCCGCCTTGGAAAACTGGCGCATTAAAACACATGCCAGACACATACCTCCAGGCAGACATCCAGGTCAATGGCCCTGAATCAGAAGATGGAACCTGACATACCCCTTCGACCTCAATGGAAACCTAGCTTAGGTTTGCAGGCATCTGCCTCCAGAGGCAAGCTCTGGAATACCTACATATGTTCCAACACTTGATACCGGAGCCACAAAACAGAACACCTCTTGTCCCCAGAATGCAACCTGGCTCTTTGGAGCTGTGTTCAACCCTCAGGGGAGGAGAATCCTGCATGGGGCCTGAGACCCTGCAACATTCTAAGGTCTACCTGGACACCAGCCAGCATTGTGACCCATCAGAATGAGGCTCTCTGTCACCTCAGCCCCCTGGGCACTTTGCTCCAGAGACACCAGATCAAAACGGACTTGTTCCTGGGCTGGAAGGCTAAGAGGAGCTGGGCTTTCCAGCATCCGTGTGTTGACTTCGGCTACAACGTCATTCCATATGGGGACCCTGGTGCCATCCAAACGGACTCCCCCTGTCCCGCAGGAGGAATGGTTGCTGTTCAGAGCAGAACACAAGCCCCAGGCTGGGAAGATCTCCATGGCGTCATGAGGCCACCCCTCCACTCATCGGCTATCATGTACACAAACTCCAGCGTGGGCAACTATCTGACAGGTGCCCTGACATAGGTGTTGGAGATCTCGAGTCAGACTCTGCACATTGCTGCACATTGCAAATGCAATGTGCTCAGCACTGATCAGAACTGGTGCTTGTGCATACAGAATTCCGTCCTCAATTCGTGGCCCTCCAGCCCTCCAGTTTGTTCATTCAGGAGCCACAACACATTCTTCTTCCTGTCTTCCAGAAAGAATTTCCCTAGGGGCCGGCTCAGAACCCCCAAGTGAGTATCAACCTGCAAGGACCTCGAAGGCACCCCAATTTCCTAGGCTGCCCTGTGCACTAATGTTCTGTCTGACAGAGCCTGAGCCCCGACCTCCCATCAGCCTCCCAGGTAGCCAGCCCCATATCCTGCAGGTGGGATGTGCCAAAGGCACAGACTGTCATCTCTAACCAATCTGGGTATTTCGGCATCTGTGCCTAGACCATAGCTCAAATACCGGCCTATGGGGGAACCTCAAGCATCAAAGAGCACTCCTCCTTCCCCACGAACGGAACAGCTTGCTGTGGGGATTGGGGTCTAACCCTAAGAGTGGGAGCCACCTGCATGGTCCATGAGATCACGCCCATCCAGGAGGACTGCCCTGGCCACAAACAGGCATTGTAACCCTCCACCTGAGAGCATTTTCAAACCAGCCTCCTTGCAAGCTAGACACAAAGAACCCGCATATTGGGCCTGACATGCCCCTAGACCTAAATCTTCACCCTCGGTCGGGTTCTCCAGATGCCAGGACCAAGCCAACTCTGGATTCCCTGCTATGATGGGACACCTGAGACAGAAAACAGCACTCTTTCCTTCCCCCAAAGGACACCAAACCCTTGGGACCAGGCAGAATGCTCACAGAGGCAGAATCTCCTATGGACCCATGAGGCTAATGCCCCATTCCATGGCAAACTGAGGCACACAACCAGACAGAAAAGCCCGTGTTACTGCCTCCGCAGCATCCTCATTTCAGATCCCTTGGCCCTGCCCTCAAGGTCCCTAGATTGGGCCTGCCATCACCTCACCCAGAACCGTATCCCGAGTATTTGCTTGCAGACTTTTGTTCCCAAAGCCCTGGCTGACATGCCCTCCAGGATGGGACATCTGGAGACACAGGGAAGGACTCTGAATGTCCACCCAAGGAAACTCTGCCTGTCACATTTGCACACACCCTCCAGATTGGGAGACATCTGCAATGCCCCTACGCCCACCCCAATTCATTGGCCGACTTGGAAAAAAAGGTGCATTCAGACACATGCCAGACACCTACCTCCAGACAGACACCCAGGGCAATGGCCCTGAGTCTAAAGATGGAACGTGACATACACTGATGATCTCAATGGATCCCTAGCTTAGGTGTTCAGGCATCTGTCTCCAGAGGCAAACCCTTTAATACTTACATATGGTCCAACACTTGATCCCTGAGCCCCAAAACAGAACACCTCCTGTCCCCAGAAGGCAACCAGACTCTTGGGAGCTGTGTCCAACCCTCAGGAGAGGAGAATCCTGCATGGCGCCTGAGAACCTGCCACAATCTAAGGCCTCCCTGGAAACAAGCCAGCATTGTGACCATCAGAATGAGGCTCCGTGTCACCTCAGTCCCATGGGCACTTTGCCCCAGAACCACTGATCCAAACGGCCTTGTCCTGGCCTGGAAGGTTAAGCAGAGCTCGGCTTTCCAGGCATAAATGCGGTGAGTTTGTTATGGCATCTTTCCCTATGGAGGACCCTCTTTCCTTCAAAACGGACTCCCCCTGTCCTGCAGAAGGAAAGCTTGCTGTTCAGAGCAGCGCACAAGCACAAGCTTGGGAAGACCTCCATGGCATCATGAGGCCACCACTCCACTCGTCGGCCATCATGGACACAAACTCCAGTGTGAGGTCCATCTGATATGTGCCCTGACTCAGGTGCAGGAGATCTCGAATCAGATGCTACACATTGGAAATGGCAGGTACCTGGCACTGAACTGAACTGGCGCATGTGTGTTCAGAATTCCATCTCACCCTCCTGGGCCAAAAGCCCTCCAGATTATTCAATCAGGAGATGCAATGCAGGCTTCCGCCTGCCCTCCTGAAAGATGAATGGCCCTAGGGTTGTGCCCAGATTCCCCACGTGAGGATCAACCTGCATGGACCTCGAAGGAACTCCAATATCCTCGGACACCCTGTGCACTAATGCTCTGTCTGACACAGCCTGACCACTGACCTCCTATCAGCCCCCCAGGTTGCAGCCCCTACATCCTGCAAGGGGACCTGCCATGGCCAGGGACTGTCATCACTACACAGCCTGTGTTGTCAGGCGTCTGTGCCCAGACCAGAGTTCAAAACCCTGCCTGTGGGGGAACCTCAAGCAAAAAAGAGCACTCTTTTTTTCCCCACGATGGAAAAAGCTTGCTGTAGGGATGGTGGTTTAACACTCAGAGTGGGAGCCATTTGCATGGCCCATGAGACCACGCCCACCCATGAGGGCCTCCCAGGCCACAAACGGGCACTGTGACTCTCAGCCTGAGCCTGCTTTCAGACCAGCCACCTCGCTAGCTGGACCAGGAGCCCACATATCGGGCGTGACATGCCCCTAGGCCCAAAACCTCAACCTCAGTAGGCTTCTCCGGGCGCCCAGATCCAGAAGCTGACTATGGAATCCCTGCCATGGTGGGACACCTGAGATGGAAAACTGCACTCTTCCCTTCCCCCTGAAAGATACCAACCACTTGGGAGCCAGGCAGAATCCCCACAGAGGCACATTCTCTCATGGCCCCATGAGGCCACCACTCCATTCCATGGCCAGTCGAGACACACAACCTAGACAGAACAGCCTGCGGCTCCAACTCCCCGACGCCCTAATTTCAGATCCCGAAATCCCAATATCCAGGCCCGCACTGCCCTCAAGATCTGCAGATCAGGCCTGCCATCAGTTCGTTGTGGGGGGTTGTGTTTGCAGTCTTTTGTCCCCCAATCCCTGGTTGACAGGCCCTCCGGGATGGGGCATCTGGAGCCTCTGTGCAGGACTCTGCCTGCCCTCCCATAAGAAACTCTACCCGTCACATTTGCACAAACCCTCCAGATTGGGAGACACCTGCAAGGCCCCTGAGCCCACCCAATTTCGATGGCCGCTCTAGGCAGAAATACACAGTCTGACACATGTGGACACCTATCTCCAGGCAGACACCCAGGTCAATTTCCCTGAATCAGAAGATGGAAACTGACATGCCCTTAGGACATCAATGGAACCCTAGCTAATGTTTGCAGCCATCTGTCCGTAGAGGCAGGTTCTGGAATACCATATATGGTCCAATGTTTGGTCCCTGCACCACAAAACAGAAAAGCTCCTGTCCCCAGAAGGCAACCTGGCTCTTGGGTGCTGTGTCCAGCCCTCATGGTAGTTGAATCCTGCATGGCGCCTGAGTCCCCACCACATTCTAAGGTCTCCCTGGACACAAGCCAGGATGGTGACCAATCAGCACGAGGCTCCCTGTGAACTAAGCGCCCTGGGCACTTGCCTCAGAGCCACCAGATCAAAACTTCCTTGTTCCTGGACTGAAAGTATAAGCTGAGCTGGGCTTTCCAGACATCTATGCGGTGAGCACTGTTACCATGTCTTTCCATATGTGGGACCATGGACCCATCAATATGAACTCCCCATGTCCTGCAGAAGGAAAGTTTGCTGTTCAGAGCAGCACACAAGCCCCAGCCTGGGAAAACATCCATGGCCTCATGGTCTCCATTCATTGGGCATCATGGACAATAACATCCGCCACTCTCCCTGACTCAGGTGCTGGGGAACTCCAATCAGACACTGTACAATGTAACTGCCAGGTGCTCGGTGATGAACTGAACAGGCGCTTGTACATTCAGACTTGCGTCCTCACCCGACTCGCCCATTAGCCCTCCAGATTGGAAATACTGGAGCCACAAAACGCAGCCTTCTGACTGCCCTCCGGAAAGATGAACGGTCCTATGGGTCTGCCCAGAATCTCCAGGTGAGGATCAACCCACACAGCCCTAGACGCAACCCTAATATCCAGGCCACACTGTGCACTAATGCTCTGTTTGTCACAGCCTGAGCCCGGACCCCAGTCAGTCCCCCAGGTAGTGGGCACCATCTCCTGCAAGTGGGGCGGGCTATGGCCCCAGGCAGTCATCCCTACCCAACCTGGGTATTCAGGCATCTGGACCCAGACAATAACTCAAATCACGACCTATGGGGTAACCTCAAGCTCAAAAGAGCACTGCTCCTTCCCCATGGCCTGAAAAAGTTGCTGTGGGGTTAGGGGTTTAACACTCCGAGTGGGAGACAGATGCATGACCCATGAGACCACACTCACACAGGAGGGCTGCCCTGGTCACAAACAGGCATTGTGACTCTCAGCCTGATCCCACATTCAAAGCAGCCCCCTCACTAACTAGACCAGGTGCCTGTATATCATGCCTCCATGCCCCTAGGCCCAAATCCTCACACTCGGTCAGGTTCTTCAGGCACACAGACCCAGAAGCCCACTCTGGAATCCTTGCTATGGCGGGACCCCTCAGATGGAAAACAGCACTCTTCCTTTCATCCAGAAAGACTCCAAAACTTTGGGAGTCATGCAAAATCCACACAGAGTGAGAACCTCCCATGGGCTCATGAGGCCAACCCTCCATTCTGGGAAATCCCAGACGCACGACCCAGACAGAAAAGTCTGCTCTCCGCCTCCCCGTCACGCTAATTTCCAATCCTGAGGAGCTGCCCTTATGGTCTCCAAATCGGGCCTGCCATTACCTTGCCCTCACACTAACCCGTATTTGTGTTTGCAGACTTTTGTCCCCAAAGCCCCGGCTGACAGGCCTTCCATGATGGGGCCCCAGGAGCCACGACACAGGACACTACCTGCCCTCCTGAAGGAAATTCTTCCCGTCACATTGGACAAACCCTCCAGACTGGGAGACACCTGCAAGGACCCTGAGCCCACTCAATTTCGTTGGCTGCTCTGGACAGAAATGCACAGTCTAACACATGCTAGACACCTACCTCCAGGCAGACACCCAGGTCAATGGCCCTGAGTCAGAAGATTTAAACTGACATTCCCCTAGGACCTCAATGGAACCCTAACTGAGATTTGCAGGCATCTGTCCCCAGAGGCAGGTTCTGGAATACTTACATATGGTCCAAAGCTTGGTCCCTGAGCCACAAAACAGAAGACCTCCTGTCCCCAGAAGGCCACCTGGCTCCTGGGAGCTGCGTCCCACCTTCATGGGAGGTGAATCCTGCAAGATGCCTGAGCCCTCACCACATTCTTAGGTCTCCCTGGACACAAGACAGCATTATGTCCCATCAAAATGAGGCCCCGTTAGCTCAGCCCACTGGGCACTTGCCCCAGAGCCAGCAGATCGAAACAGCCTTGTTCCTGGGCTGAAAGGATAAGCTGAGCTGGGCTTTCCAGACATCTATGTGATGAGCTCTGCTACCATGTCTTTCCATATGGGGGACCCTGGAGCCATTAAAACGGACTCATCCTGTCCCACAGAATGAAAGCATGCTGATCGGAGCAGCTAACAAGTCCCAGCTTGTGACAACCTCCATGGCTTCATGAGGCCACCCCTCCATTCATCGGGCATAATGGAGACAAACTCCAGCATGAGAAACCATCTGAATCTTGAGCTGACTCAGGTGCAGGACATCTCGTGTCAGATGCTGCACATTGGTACTGCCATGTGTTTGGCACTGAACTGAATCAGCGCTTGTGCATTCAGACATCTGTCCTCACCTATCTGCCCCACAAACCCTCCAGATTGGGAATTCTGGAGCCACAACGCAGACTACTGCCTCCCCTCCAGAAAGAAGAAGGGCTCTATGGGTCTGCCCAGAATCCTCATGTGAGGATCAACCTGCATGGCCCTGGACGGAACCCCAATATCCAGGCTGCACTGTGCTCTAATGCTCTGTGTGACACAGCGTGAACCCCGACCTGCAGTCAGCCACCCAGGTAGCGGATGCCATCTCCTGCCGGTGGGACCGGCCATGGCCCGAGGCTGTCATCTTTACACAACCTGGGTGTTCAGGCATTTGTGCAGAGATCATGGCTTAAATCCCGGCCTAAGGTGGAATGTGAAGCACAATAGAGCACTCCACCTTCCCCATGGCCGGAAAAGCTTGCTGTGGGGATGGGGATCAAACCTTCAGAGTGGGAGCCAGGTGCATGGCCCATGAAACCACGCCCACCGAGGAGCTCCGTCCTGGGCACAAACAGGCATTGTGACCATTAAGCTGAGCCTGCTTTCAAACAAGTCCCTTTGCTAGCTGGAAAAGGAGCCCGCATATCGGGCCTGCCATGCCCCTTGGCCCAAATCCTAACCCTCATTCGGGTTCTCAAGGCGCCTGGGCCCAGAAGCCTACTCTGCATTCCCTGCTATGGCGGGTCCCCTGAGACAGAAAACAGCTCTCTTCCCTTCATCCAGAAAGACAACAAAGCCTTGGGAGCTGTGCCAAATCCCCCCAGAGGCAGAATCTCCCATGGACCCATGAGGCCACCCCTCCATTCCGTGCCAAACGGAGACAGACAACCCAGACAGAAAAGCCTGTGCTCTGGCCTCCCAATCGCCCGTATTTCAGATCCCGAGGCAATGCCCCCATGGTCTGCAGATCGGGACTGACATCACCTCCCCCGTCTCCCTAACCCGAGTTTGTGTTTGCAGATTTTTGTACCCAAAGCCCTGGCCGACAGGCCCTCCACTATGTGGCCTCTGGTGCCACAGCACAGGACTCGGCCTGCCACCTGAAGGAAACTCTGCCCATCACATTAGCACAAACCCTCCATATTTGGAGACACCTGCAATGCCCCTGAGCCCACCAATTTCCTTGGCCGCTCTGGACAGAAATGCACAGTCTGACACATGTCAGACACCGACATCCAGGAAGACACCCAGATCAATGGCCATGAGTCAGATTTAAACTGACATGACCCTAGGACCTCAACGGAACCCAAGCTTAGGTTTGCAAGCATCTGTCACCAGAGACAGGTTCTGCAATATGATTCAACGCTTGGTCCCTGAGCCAGATAACAGAATACTTCCTGTCCCCAAAAGTCAACTGAGTTCTTGTAAGCTGCGTCCAACCATCAAGGAAGGAGAATCCTGCATGGCGCCTGAGCCCCCGCCATATTCTAAGGTCTCCCTGGACACAAGCCAGGATTTTGACCCTATAGCATGAGGCTGCCTGTCAACTCAGCCTCCTGGGCACTTGTCCCAGAACCACCAGATTGAAACTGTACTGTTCCTGAGCTGAAAGGATAAACTGAGCTTTGCTTTCCAGAAATCTATGTGGTGAGCTCTGCTACCACGTCTTTCCATATGGGGGACCCAGGAGCCATTAAAATGGACTCCCCCTGTCCCACAGAAGGAAAGCTTGTGGTTCGGATCAGCTCAAAAGCCCCAGCCTGGGAAAATCTCCAAGGCTTCATGAGGCCACCCCTCCATTCATGTGCCATCATGGACACAAACTCCAGCGTGAGCGACGATCCAACACTCGCCCTGACTTAGGTGCTGGAGATCTCGAGTCACACGCTGTACATTGGAACTGCCATGTGCTCGGCACTGAACTGAACCGGAGCTTCTGCAATCAGACTTCCATCCTCACCCATCTGGCCGGAAAGACCACCAGATTGAGAATTCTGGAATCACAACACAGCCTTCTTCCTGCCCTCCAGAAAGAAGAAGGGCCCTATGAGCTGCCAAGAATCGCCATGTAAGGATCAACGTGCACGGCCTTAGTCGGAACCACAACATCCAGGCTGCACTGTGCACTAATGCTCTGTGTGACAGAGCCTGAGCCCCAACCTGCTGTCTGCCTCCTAGATAAAGGGAGCCATCGCCTGCACATGGGACCAGCCATGGCCGCAGGCACTTCTCTCTACCCAACCTGGGTATTCAGACATCTGTGCAGAGACCATGACTCAAATCCCAGCCTATGGGGGAATCTCAAGCACAAAAGAAAAATCCTTCTTCCCCACGGCAGGAAAAGCTTGCTGTGGGATGGGGTCAAACCCTCAGTGTGAGAGCGATCTGCATGGCCATGAAACCACGCCCACATATTTGGGTGGCCCTGGCCACAAAGAGGCATTTTAACCCTCAGCCTGAGCCCGGTTTCAAACAAGCCCACTCTAACTGGACCAAGAGCCCACATAGCGGGCCTTCCATGCCCCTAAGCACAAATCCTCACCCTCAATCACGTTCTCCAGAAGCAGGAACCCAGAAGCCGACCTTGGGATCCCTGATGTGGCCTGACACGTGAGACGAAAACAGGACTCTTCCCTTCCCCCTGAAAGACACCAAATCTTTTGGAGCTGGGCAGAATCCCGACAGAGGCAGAATCTCCCATGGCCCCATGAAGCCACCCCTCATTTCCGTGGCCATCCAAGACACACAACCCGACAGAAAAGCCTGCGCTCCTGCCACCTCATCCAACTAATTTCAGATCCCGGGGCACTGCCCTCACAGTCCACATATCGGGCCTGCCATCACCTCAACCCTCACCCTAACCTTAGTTTGTGTTTGCAGACTTTTGTCCCCAAAGCCCTGGATGAAAGGCCCTCCAGGAAGGGTCCTCTGGAGCCAAAGCACAGGACCCTGCCTGCCATCCCGAAGGAAACTGTGCTCGTCACAGTTGCACAAACCCTCCAGATTGGGAGACAACTGTAAGGCCCCTGAGCCCACCACAATTTCATAGGCTGCTCTAGAAAAAAAGAGGATTCTGACAAATGCCAGACACCTACTACCAGACAGACACCCTGGTCAATGGCCAGCGGTCAGAAGGTGGAACCTGACATGGCCTTAGGACTCCAACGGACCCCTAGCTTAAGTTTGCAGGCATCTGTCCCCAGAGGCAAGTTCCGAAATACCTTCATATGTTCCAATTGGACATATTGGTCATTGTCCACATAACATAACATAACATAACATAACATAACATAACATAACATAACATACCTCCAGTCCCCAGAAGGCAACCTGGCTCTGGGGAGCTGGGTCCAACCCTTGGGGGGGAGAATCCTGCATGGCACCTGAGACTCTGACAGATTCTAAGGTCTCACTGGACACAAGTCAGCATGGTGACCCATCAGCTTGAGGCTCCCTGTCAACTCAGCCCCGAGGTTTCATCGCCCCAGAACCATCAGATCGACACTGCCTTGTTCCTGGGCTGCAAGGGTAAGCTGAGCTGGGCTTTCCAGGCATCTATGTGGTGAGCTCTGCCACCAAGTCTTTCCATATGGAGGAGCCAGGAGCCATCAGAACGGCCTCCTCCTATCCCGGAGAAGGAAAGGTTGCTGTGTGGAGCAGCTCACAAACTCCAGCCCGCGAAAACCTCCATGGCCTCCTGAGGCCACCCCTCCATTCTTCGGTCATGATGGACAAAAACTCCAGCGTGAGCTACCATCTTACACTCACCCAGACTCAGTTGCTGCTGATCTCATATCAGATGCTGAATACTGGAACTGCGATGCACTTGGCAGTGAACTGAACTGGTGCTTGTGTATTCTGGCTTCTGTCCTCTCCCTTCTGGCCCACACAGACTCCAGATTGGGAATTCTGGAGCCACAACGCAGCCTTCTGCCTACCATCGGGATAGAAGGAACCTATGACTTTGCACAGAATCCCCACGTGAGGTCAACCTGCACAGCCCTTGAAGACATACTAATATGCTAGGCCTCCCTGAGCACTAATGCTCTGTCTGACAGAGCCCGACCCCGAATTCCTATCAGACCCCAGGTAGCGTGCTCCATATCCTGCAGGTGGGACCAGATATGACCCGAGGCTTTCATATCTACCCAACCTGGGTATTCAGGCATCTGTGCCCAGACCTTAGCTCAAATCCCAGCCAATGAGGAAACTTCAAGCACAAAAGAGCATACACCATACCCAAGGCAGGAAAAGCTTGCTGTGGGGATGGGGGTCAAACCCTCAGAGTGGGAGCCAGCTGCATAGCCCTTTAAACCAGGCCCACACAGGATGGCCGCCCTGGGCAAAAACAGGCATAGTGATCCTCAGACTGACCCAGCATGAAAGCAAGCCCCCTCGCTAGCTGGATTAGGATACCGCATATCGGACCTGCCATGCCCATTGCCCAAATCCTCACCCACAGTCGGGTGCTCCAGGCGTCCGGACTCAGAAGCTGACTCTGGAATCCCTGAGACGGAACACATCACTCTTCCCTTCCCCCGAAAGACACCAAACCCTTGGGAGCTGGGCAGAATCCCAAGAGAGGCAGAATCTCCCATGGCCCCATGAAGCCACCCCCCCTTCCGTGTCCAAGGGAGACACACAACCCAGACAGAAAAGTGTGATTTCCCATCTCTCATTCGCCCTAATTTGAGATCCCAAGGCACTGACCTCACAGTCTGCAGAGCAGGCCTGCCATCACCTCGCCCCTAAACCTAAACCGAGTTTGTGTTCCCAGTCATTTGTTCCCAAAGCCCCGGATGACAGGCCCTCCAGGATGGGGCCTCTGGAGCCACAGCACAGGACTCTGCCTGCCGGCCCGAAGGAAATTCTGCCCGACACATTTGCACAATCCCTCCAGATTGGGAGACACCTGCAAGGCCCCTGAGCCCACACAAATTTCGTTGGACACTCTGGACGAAAATGTGCAATCTGACACATGCCAGACACCTACATGTAGGCAGACACCCAGGTCAATAGCCCTGAGTCAGAAATGGAACCTGACATGTCCCTAGGACTTCAACGGAACCCTGGCTTAGGTTTGCAGGCATCTGTCCGGAGAGGCAAGTTCTGAAATACATACATATGGTACAGTGCTTGGTACCTGAGCCACAAAATTGAACACCTCCTGTCCCCAGAAGACAACCTGGTTCTTGGGAGCTCCGTCCAAACCTCAGCGGAGTAGAATCCTGCATGGCACCTGAAGCCCTCCACATTCTACAGTCTCCCTGGAAACAAGAGAGCTTTGTGACCCATCAGCATGAGGCTCCCTGTCAACTCAGCGTCCTGCGCACTTCACCAAAGAGCCATCAGATCGAAACTGCCTTGTTCCTAGGCTGCAAGTGCAAGCTGAGCTCAGCTTTCTATATAACCACGTGGTGAGCTCAGCCAACAAGTCTTTCCATCTGGGGGACACTGGAGCCATAAAAATGTATTACCGCTGTCCTGCAGAAGGAAAGCTTCCTGTTCGCAGTGTTCACAAGCCCCAGACTGGGGAAACCTCCATGGTCTCTTGAAGCCACCCCTCCATTCGTCGGCCATGATGGACACAAACACCAGAGTGAGCGACATTCTGACACTTGCCCTGACTTGGGTGCTGGAGATCTCGATTCAGAGGCTGCATATTGGAAATGCCATGTGCTCAGCAATGAACTGAACCAGCCCTTGTGCGCTCAGATTTCCATAATTAACCTCGTGGCCCAGAAGCCCCCAGATTGAGAATTCTGTAGCCAAAACGCAGATTTCGATCTGCCTCCCAGAAAGGAGAAGGGTCCTTTGGGTCTGCCCAGAATCCCCACGTGAGGCTCAAACTTCATGGCCCTCAAAAGCACCCCAATATCCTCGGCCGTCCTGTGCACTAAATCTCTGTCTGCCACTGCCTGAGCCCCAACCTCTAGTCAGCCCACAGGTAGCAGACTCCATGTCCTGCAGGTGGGATCGCTCATGGCCAGAAACTGTCTTCTGTAACCAACCTGTGTATTCAGGCGTCTGTGCCCAGACCATAGCTCAAATCCCGAGCCACAACACCATCTTCTGTCTGCCCTGCAGAAAGAAGAAGGGACCTAGGGGTCTACCTAGAATCCCCACGTGAGAATCAACCTGCATGGTCCTCGATGGCACCCCAATGTCCTAGACGGCCTTTGCCTAATGCACTGTCTGACAGCCTGAGCCCCAACCTCCCATCACAGTCCCAGGTAGCAGGCACCATATCCTGCAGGTAGGACGTACCAAGGCCACAGACAGTCATCTCTACCCAACCTGAGTATACAGGCATCTGTGCCCAGACCATAGCTCAAATCCCGGCCTATGGGAAAACCTCAAGCATCAAAGAGCACTCCTCTTTCCCCACGACAGGAAAAGCTTGCCGTGGGCATGGGAGTCTTACCTCTGAGTGGGAGGCAGCTGCCCTGGCCACAAACATGCATTCTGACTCTCAAGGTGAGACCACTTTCAAACCAGCCCCCTCTCTAGCTGGACCAGGAGCCCGCATATAGGGCCTGCCATGCCCCTAGGCTCAAATCCTCACCCTTGGTAGGTTTTCCAGGCACCCGAACCCAGAAGCCCACTTCAAATCCCTGTTATGGCAGGACCCCTGAGATGGAAAACAGCACTCTTGCATTCCCCTGACAGACACCAAAACCTTGGGAGCCGTGCAGAATCCTCACAGAGACAAAATCTTCTATGGCTCCATTTGGCCACTGCTACATTCCGTGGCCAACTGAGACACACCACCCAGACAGAAAACACTGCGCTCCCGCCTCCCCGTCCAACTCATTTCTGATCCCGGTCACTGCCCCCACAGTCGGCAGATCGGGCCTGCCATCACCTCACCCAGAACCCTATACCGAGTCTGTGTTTGCAGACTTTTGTCACCAAAGCCCTGGGCAACAGGCCCTCCAGGATGGGGCTTCTGGAGCCACAGTGCAGGTCTCTAACTGTCCACCCGAAGGAAGCTCTACCTGTCACATTTGCACAAACCCACAAGATTGGGAAACACCTGCAGTGCCCCTGAACCAACCCCAAATTCATTGACCGCCTTGGAAAATGGCGCTTCCGACGAACGCCAGGCACCTACCTCCAGGAAGACACCCAGGTCAATGACCCTGAGTCAGAAGTGGAAACTGACTGACCCCTAGAAGCACAAAGGAAATCTAGCTGAGCTTTGCAGGCATCTGCCTCCAGTGTCAAACTCTGGAATACATACATATGGTCCAACACTTGATCCCTGAGCCAAAAAACAGAACACTTCCTGACCCAAGAAGGCAACCTGGCTCTTGGGAGCTGCGTCCAACCCTCAGGGAAGGAGAGTCCTGCTAGGCGCCTGTGACCTCACCACATTCTCAGGTCTCCCTGGACACAAGTCAGCATTGCGACCAATAGAATGAGACTCCTTGTCACCTGAGCCCCCTGGGCACTTTGCCCCAGAGCCACCAGATCAAAATGGCCTTGTTCCTGGGAAGGTAGTGTTAGCGGAGCTTTGCTTCTCAGGCATCCATGCGGTGACATCTGCTACAACATCATTCCATTTATGGGACCCTGGTGCCATCAAAATGGACGCCCCTTTTCAGGCAGAGGGAAGTCTTGCTGTTTGGGGCTGCTCACAAGCCCCAGCCTGGGAAGACCTCCATGGCCTCCTGAGGCCACCCCTCCTCTCATCGGCCATCATGGACACAAACTCCAGCGTGAGCCCCATTCTGACAAGTGCCCTGAATCTGGTGCTGGAGAACATGATTCAGATGCTGCACATTTTAAATGCCATGTGTTCGGCACTGAATGGAAACGGCACTTGTGTGTTCAAAATTTTGTCCTCACCATCCTGGTCCACCAGCCCTCCAGGCTGTTCATTCGGGAGCCACAACACAGTCTTCTGCCAACCCTCCAGAAAGAGAAAGTTCCCTAGGGGTCTGCCCAGAAACCCCACATGAGGATCAACCTGCACAGATCTCTATGGCACGCCAATATCCTAGTATGCCCTGTGCACTAATGCTCTGTGTGACACTGCCTAAGCCCCGACCTCCCATCAGCCCCCCAGGTAGCGTGCCCCATATGCTGCAGGTGGGACCTGCCATAGCAAGAGTCTGTCATCCCTACCCAACCTGGGTACTCAGGCGTAAGTGCCCAGACCAGAGCTCAAATCAGGCCTATGAGGGAACCTCAAGCATAAAAGAGCACACCTCCTTCCCCACTAGAGGAAAAGCTTGCTGTGGGGATGGGGGTCTAACCCTCAGAGAGGGAGCCAGCTGCATGTCCCATGAGACCACGCCCACCAAGTAGGGCTTCCCTGGCCAAAACCAGGCATTGTGACCCTCAGCATGAGCCCGTTTCCAGGATGTCTGCAACTGGTGGTCAAACTCCCAGAGATCTCATATACCCAAGAGGCCTCCCAGTTGATTGAGATCTCTAGACATTGCAGTGGAAATACGAACACCTGGTGAGTCGAAGTCACCTTCCCCATGGCCGAATTTATAGTCTTTGGCTGAGACTGTCACCACCAGCCCTCTGCACTCCTGAGACGGGCAAGGATCCACAATTCCATCTTAGCCCCGAAAGGTCAAGAAATGGTCAGGACTACAACCAAGCCTCAGGCCAGGAACTCCACGCTCCGCACATGTGCATGGTCCTCTGATTCAATCAGGACCCTTGTGACCAGGACAAGGGCCACCCGAGGAAAGCTCCCAGTGAACAACCACAACCATGCCAAAGACATGCCTGTAGTCTTCAACAGCGAGGACACGAGTTCCTCTAGTATCTCCAGTAACTATACCAAGAAGGCCTCCCCATCTTCCAAGCTTACTAAGCACCAAAGGCAGACCCTACACCCTAGAACCTTAGGCCCAGGATGGACTCATTGGTTTGGAGCCAACAGGAGCAAGCACGGAGCCTGGTGGAGGAGACCCATTGCCCATGTGAAGCCATCAGAAATGCTTTCATGCCAGTTTCAGGAAGACAACATGTATTTACAAAATGACACCTTGAAGAGGATTCACCTGCCTAAGATCCCTGAGCATTCCCACAGGGTGTTGCAGCTTCCTTCTGTGCAACTAAATGGAGATGTTGTAGCACAAGGCTGCCTTAAGCCTCCAATTTTCATTCCACAGTGGTTTTCATGGGATAAACACATAGTGCATGTTGTGGATGATGGGCATGTTCTAAAGGAGCCAGGTGAGGAGGAACCATGGGAGAACAAGGGGCCATAGCAGCTGGACAGGGAGCTCCATGGTGGTGGGGAGATGCAGGATGACGAGGAGGAGAAGAAACAAGGCAGCTCAGAGCCGAGGTCTGGCATTTTAAGATGGTGGGAGGTGCTCTGTACCTGGCTACTTTCCATAGGGGCATAGGTCCAAATTGAATAAAGCATCCTCTGGCCCCAGTAAATCCTTGTCTACTGTTTCTTGTTGTTGATGTTGTTTTTCAAGGATGTGCTTGCATGTATGGGACAGAGAGAGACAGCGAGAACACAATCAGTGAGGGAGTTCTAGAGGGAGAAGCAGACTTGCCTCTGAGTGCGGAAACTGAGATGGGAGACATTGCAATGAGCCTGGGATAAGTAGCAGAGCTGAAGACCGCTTTTGAACTGATGGAGACACCCCTGGACACAATCTTTGTCTTCTTAACACCTCATTGTTCTAGATAAGAACTCCAGCTCTGTTATTGTTTAGAAATGCAGGGGATAGGGTTTGGGCTTGGGCTGGTGTGTCTTGCTCTATACAACATGCTGCTAGAGCTGGAATAGCTGGTCATCTCGAAGTAAGGCACTTGGCTTTAGAAAGACTCTTCTCCCAAGCATATTTGGGTGAAGAGAATTCCTCCATTGCTAGCTTTGGAAGGGTGAATGACCTATGTCTTTTGTTGTTCTGGTTCTGTGGATGGTGATAGGAGTCCTCTGTGCCTCAGAATCTGGATCTCTGTTTCTGCCCCAGATGAGGGATGTTTGCAGTTCTGATTTCTCAAAGAAATGTTGCGCCCACTATTTTCTCTCTCTTCTCAGTCTCCTACAATAAGCACCCATAGGCATTCATTGCAGTCAAGGATTTCCCGTAGTCCTTTGTCATGTTCCATCATTCTTCCTTCTCTCCATTGCTTCGCTTCTTTTTTTCCCAGTACTTGGATTCCAGGTACCTCATTGGATCCTCTGGTTCTGCCAACTTCCTGAACTTTTCTTCCAGCCCACTAACAAATATTTTCATAAGGGCCTCTTCATTTTATTTAATTTTTTATATCACCTTTATATCTGTGGTCCGAGACTCCCTGATTCCCTTTAGGTTTTTCTGATCCAGAGTGAGTATCGTGGCTGCTGTTTAAATCCTCCACCTGGCATGTGACATGTACAGGTTTCACTCTGATTTCTTGGCCATGACCAGTTCCTGTTCTTTTGCCTTGGCATTAATTGATTCTTCCATCGTTGCCTTAGTTCAGGTCTCTGTATTCTTCTCTGTATTTGAAAAGCACCTTCTGTTTTCTACCCTGAGAGTAATTTCTTTATGATGAAGATATCATGGAGTGCCACTGGCTGACCCTTGATGGAGTCTCCGATATATGTGGCATGCCCACTGGGTTGCGTTGTGGCTGTCCACTCTCTTCTGGGCCAGTCCTCTGCAGAGGCACTCGTTGCCTGCCATTCAGAGTGTTTGGTGTCTGGACTGAATATGGTGAGATTTAGCTTGGTCAGCACGAGTGTACCTGTGAAACGAGACTTTCAACCCACTCAAACTTTAAGGCATGCTGAATGCTGTGGTCAAGAGAGAGGATGTGGGAAGAGCTTTCTTCTAGTCCCCAATGGAGGGTCTGTTCTCCTGTCACTAAGCAACGTGGCCTGAGGAAGGTAGTCCCAACAAGTGTGAGTATCCTGGTTGCTGCTTAAATCCTCCACCTGGCATGTGACATATACATGTTTCACTTCAGTTTTTTGGCCATGAGCAGTTCCTGAACTTTTGCTTGTGGGGTTACAATGCTGGCTTGTGTCCAGGGAGACCTTAGAATGTGGCGGGGCTCAGGCATCATGCAGGATTCTCTTCCCCTGAGGTTTGGACACAGCACCAAAGAGCCAGGTTGCTTTCTGGGGACAGGATGTTTTCTGTTTTGTGCCTAAGTGATTAAGTGTTGGACCATATGTAGGTATTCCAGAGTTTGCCTCTGGAGGCAGATGCCTGCAAGGCTAAGCTAGGGTTCCACTGAGGTCCTAGGTCTATGTCAGGTTCCACCTTCTGACTCAAGTCCATGGACCTGGGTGTCTGCCAGTAGGTAGGTGTCCTGTTTGCGTCTGAATGCTCCTTTTTTCCAAAGCGGCCAACGAATTTGGGGTGGGCTCAGGGGCATTGTAGTTTTCTCCCAATCTAGAGGGTTTGTGCAAATGTAACGGGCAGAGTTTCCTTTGGTGGGCATTCAGAGTCCTGAACTATGCCTACAGAGGCCCCATCCTGGAGGGACTCTGGGCCAGGGCTTCGGGGACAAAAGTCTGCAAACACAAACTCAGGATAGGGTTTTGGGCGAGGTGATGGTAGGCCCAATCTATGGACTGTGAGGGCAGGGCCGCGGGATCTGAAATGAGGGCAACGCGGAGGCGGGAGTGCAGGCTTTTTGTCTCGGTTTTGTGTCTCAGTTGGCCACCGAATGAAACAGTAGCCTCATGGAGCCATGGGAGATTCTGCCTCTGTGAGGATTCTGCCCAGCTCCCAAGGGTTTGGTGTCTTTCAGGGGGAAGGGAAGAGTTCTGTTTTCCATCTCATAGGTACCACCATAGCAGAGATTCCAGAGTCAGGTTCTGTGTGCGGGCGCCTGGAGAGCCTGGCCAAGGGTGAGCATTTGGGCCTAGGGGGATGTCAGGCCAGATATTCGGGCTCCTGGTCCAGCTAGCGAGGGGGCTGGTTTGATAGTGGACTCAGGCTGATGGTCACAATGCCTGTTTGTGGCCAGGGCAGCCCTCCTGGGTGGGGGTGGTGTCATGGGTCATGCAGCTGGCTCCACCTCTGAGGGTTAGAGCCCCATCCCCACAGCAAGCTTTACTGTCGTGGGGAAGGAGGAGTGCTCTTTGATGCTTGAGGTTTCCCCATAGGCTGGCATTTGAGTTATGGTCTGTGCACAGATGCCTGAATAACCACGTTGGGTAGAGATGACAGTCTCTAGCCTTGGCACGTCTCACATGCAGGATATAGGGCCCGCTACCTGGGGGGCTGGAAGGAGGTCAGGGTTCAGGCTGTGTCAAACAGAAAATTATTGCACAGGCAGCCTAGAACTTTGGGGTGCCGTCGAGGTCCTTGCAGGTTGATCCTCATGTGGGGATTCTGGGCAGACCCCTAGGGCACTTCTTCTTTCTGGAGGGCAGGCAGAAGACGGCGTTTTGGCTCCAGAATGAACAATCTAGTGGGTTTGTGGGCCACGAGGTTTAAGACGGAATTCTGAAAGAACAATTGCCTGTTTAGTTCAGTGCCAAGCACATGGCATTAAAACTGTGTAGCATCTGAATCGAGATCTCCAGAACCTGAGTTAGGGAAGTGTAGGATGTTCTCTCATGCTGGAGTTTGTGTCCATGATGGCTGACGAATGGAGGGGTGCCCTCATGTGGGCATGGATGTATTCCCAGGCTTGGGAATGTTAGCTGCTCCGAACAGCAAGATTTCCTTCTGTGGGACAGGGGGAGTCCATATTGATGGCCCCAGAGTCCCCTGTATGGAAAGAAGTCATAGCAGAAGTCACCATATGGATGCCTGGGATGCCCAATTACACTTACCCTTCCAGCGCAGGAACAAGACCATTTTGATCTGGTGGAACTGCGGCAAAGTGCCCAGGGGGCTGAGGTGAATGGGAAACTCATTCTGATGGGTCACAATGCTGGCTTGTGTCCAGAGAGACCTTAGAATGTGGTGGGGGCTCAGGCGCCATGCAGGATTCTCCTCCCCTGAGGGATGGACGCAATTCCCAATAGCCAGGTTGAATTTTGGGGACAAGAGTTGTTCTGTTTTGTGGCTCAGGAATCAAGTGTTGGACCATATGTAGGTATTCCAGAGTTTGCCTCTGGAGACAGATGCCTGCAAACTTCAGCTAGTGTTCCGTTGATGTCCTAGGGGAATGTCAGGTTATTCTGTGAGGCTGGGGGTGGAGAACCAGGAGGAGTGAGAATAATTTTAGAGAAGTAGGAGGAGTTAGAATAGCCATTAGAAAAGTAGGAGGAGTTAGAATATCCGTTAGAGTAGTAGGAGGAGTTAGAGTATCCGTTAGAGTATCCATTGGGATCCTTTAGGGTAGTTGTAGGAGTGATAGCGTCAGGGTCGTCAGGAGTGTCAAAGCTTCAGAATCATCAGGAGCATCGGGTGCGGCCTCATCTCCCCAAGAAGAAGCGAAGCCCGAGACCCACCTCACTGTGGCCCCTGCGAAACTGGCCTTGTTTTCCCCAGACGCAGCCTCGCCAGAGCGTCGTCATTCCAGGGAGCCGCATCGTCGGCATGTGGCCTCGTCGGAGGGTGGCCTGGTCCAGAGCGGCCTCTTTATCATCGGTTGGGGACTTCGTCCAGCATGTAGCCTCGTCCACAGCGGCCTTGTCAGAGTGGCGTCTGTGTCGTGAGGGTTGTCATCCTTGTCATCCACGCTTCTTTGTCATCAGGAGTGGCGTCCTCCTCATTGTTGCTAGACATAAAAATGGCCCCGAACTATCGGTTTGATTTTCAATGCTTGGCCTGAAATAAAGCTTTGCTTGATTTTTGCTTTGTGTAGTCTCGTAACATTGATCATGGACCCTTACATTCCAACACCTTCCTCTAGGAACAGATACCTGCAAAACTAAGCTAGGGCTCCGTTGAGGTCCTAGGGGCATGTCTTTTTCCATATTCTGACTCAGGACCATTGACCTGGGTGTCTGCCTGGAGGTAGGTGTCTGGCATGTGTCAGACTGTGCAATTCTGTCCAGAGCGGCCACGAAATTGGGTGGGATCAGGGGCCTTGCAGGTGTCTCCCAATCTGGAGGATTTGTGCAAATGTGATGGGCAAAGTTTCCTTTGGGAGGGTAGGCAGAATCCTGTGCTGTGGCTCCAGAGGCCCCATCCTGGAGGGCCTGTCAGCGAGGGCTTTAGGGACAAAAGTCTTCAAACACAAACTGGGGTTAGGTTGAGGGGTGAGGTAATGGTAGGCCCGGTATGCAGACCGTTAAGGCAGTGCCTCGGGATCGGAAGTTAGGGCAACAGGGACGCGGGAGCGCAGACTTTCTGTCTGGGTTGTGTGTCTCCCGTGGATATGGAATGGATGGTTGGCTTCTGTGGCCATTAGAGATTCTGCCTCTGAGAGAATTCTGTCTGGCTCTGAAGGGTTTGGTGTCTTTCAGGGTGAAGGGAAGAGTGCAGTTTTCCACATCAGGGGTACCCCATAGCAGGGATTCCAGAGTCAGCTTCTGGATAAGGGTGCCCAGAGAACCAGACTGAGGGTGAGGATTTGGGCCTAGGGACATGTCAGGCCCGATATGCGGGCACCTGGTCCAGCTAGCGAGGGGGCTGTTTTGAAAGCGGGCTCAGCCTAAGGGTCACAATTCTGGTTTTTGGCCAGGGCGGCCGTCCTGAGTGGGCATGGTCTCATGGGCTATGTAGCTGGCTCCTACTCTGAGGGTTAGACCCCCATCCCCAGAGCAATCTTTTCCCTTCATGGGGAAGGAGGAGTGCTCATTGATGCTTGAGATTCACCCGTAGGCCGGGATTTGAGCTATGGTCTGGGCACAGATGCCTGAATACCCAGTTTGTGTAGAGATGACTTTCTCTGGAATGGTCAGGTCCACCTGCAGGATATGGGGTTCGCTACCGGGGGTTGATGGGATGTCGTGGCTCAGGCTGTGTCAGACAAAGCATTAGTGCACAGGGATGCCTAGGACATTGTGCTTCTGTCGAGGTCCTTTCAGGATAATCTTCACTTGCGGATTCTGAGCAGACACCCTAGGGCCTTTCTTCTTTCTGGAGGTTAGGCCGAAGACTGGGTTGGGGCTCTGGCATGAACAATCCAGAAGGCTTGTGGGCCAGGAGGGTGAGGATGGAAATCTGAATGCAAAAACGCCAGTTCCATTCAGTGCCGAGCACATGGCATTTCCAATGTGTGGCGTTTCACACGAGATATCCAGCACCTGAGTCAGGGCACGTGCCAGATTGTTGTTCATGCTGGAGTTTGTGTCCATGATGGTCGACGAATAGTGGAATGGCCTCATGAGGCAATGGAGGTCTTCCCAGGCTGGGGCTTGTGAGCTGCTCCGAACAGCAAGCTTTATTTCTTCAGGACAGCAAGAGTACATTTTTTTTTAAAGATTTTATTTATTTGACAGAGAGAGAGATAACAAGTAGGCAGAGAGGCAGGCAGAAAGAGAGGAGGAAGCAGGCTCCCCGCAGAGCAGAGAGCCAGATGTGGGGCTTGATCCCAGGATCCTGAGATCATGACCTGAGCCGAAGGCAGCGGCTTAGTCCACTGAGCCACTCAGGCACCCCAGCAGGAGTCCATTTTGATGGCACCATGGTCCCCCACATGGAAAGACTTATATCAGATGTCACCACATTGATGCTCGAAAGCCCAGCTAAGCTTCCTCTTCCAGCCCAGGAACAAGGCCATTTGGATCTGGTGGCTCTGGGGCAAAGTGCTCAGTGGGCTGTGGTGACAGTGATCCTCATTCTGATGGGTCACAATGCTGGCTTGTGTCCAGGGAGACCTTAGAATGTGATGGTGGCTCAAGCACCATGCAGGATTCTCCTCCCCTGAGGGTTGGACGCAGCTCCCAAGAGCCAGGTTGCCTTCTGGGTACAGGAGGTGTTCTGTTTTGTGGCTCAGGGATCAAGTGTTGGGCCATATGTCGGTATTCCAGAGTTTGCCTCTGGAAGCAGATGCCTGTACACATAAGCTAGGGTTCTGTTGAGGTCCTAGGGGCATGTCAGGTCCCATCTTCTGACTCAGGGCCATTGACCTGGGTGTCTGCCTGGAGGTAGGTGTCTGACATATGTCCAAATGCACATTTTTCCCAAGGCGGCCAATGAATTTGGGGTGGGCTCAGGGGCACTGCAGGATCCTCCCAATCTGGAGGGTTTGTGCCAATGTGACAGGCAGAGTTTCCTTCGGGTTTTCAGGCAGAGTCCAGCCCTGTGGCTCCAGAGACCCCATCGTTTAGGGCCTGTCGGCCATGGCTTTGGTGACAAATGTCTGCAAACACAAACTCGGTATAGGGTTAGGGGCGAGGTGATTGCAGGCCAGATCTGACGACCATGAGGGCAATGCCATGGGATATGAAATGAGGGCGTCTGGGAGTCAGGAGCGCAGGCTTTTCTGTCTGAGTTTCATGTCTCGGTTGGCCACAGAATGTAGCGGTACCCTCATGGCGCCATGGCAGATTCTGCCTGTGTGAGATTCTGCCCGACTCCCAAGGGTTTGATGTCTCTCTGAGGTAAGGGAAGAGTGTTGTGTAGGGGCCTGATTAGCCAGAGGAACTGTAAACCCTGGATATAGAGGCAGGACAGGCCAGATAGCCATATCCAATCAGTGGGATGCGCATATATTAACTGTGGTGAGTTGAAATCTCATTGGCCACCTGTGTGTAGGCCAGGCTCAACCACCTCTATAGAGTTTAGTCTGTGAGCCTTGGAGGGGCGAGAAGTAGGAGGAATTAGAATAGCCATTATAGAAGTAGGAGGAGTTAGAATAGATGATACAGAAGTAGGAGGAGTTAGAATAGCCATTATAGAAATAGGAGGAGTTAGAATAGCCATTAGAGATGTAGGAGGATTTAGAATAGCTGTTAGAGAAGTAGGAGGAGTTAGAATAACCGTTAGATAAGTTGGAGGAGTTAGAGTAGTCATTAAAGAAGTAGGAGGAGTTAGAATAGCCATTAGAGTAGCAGAATAGCCATTAGAGTGGCCATTGCGATCCGTTAGGGTAGTCGCAGGAGTGATAGCATTGGGGTCATTGGGAGCAATGCTGCCCCAAGCCATGACCCGCTGCCATTGGCCTCACCACCCTGAGCCTCCACCTCGCTGGAGTGGCCTGGATGGAGCAGCCTCGACAGAGCGGCATCATTCCAGGGAGGGGCCTGGTTGGCATGCGACCTGGTCATCCAGCTGCCTCCTCCAGAGCAGCCTCTTCATCATCAAGAGTGGCCTTGTCCAGAGCAGCCTCTTCATCATAAGGAGTGGCTTGTCCAGAGTGGTCTCTTCATTGTCGGGAGTGGCCTCGTCTGGCTTGTGTCCTTGTCTGGGGAGCAGCCTCCTCTGGTGAGTGGCCTTGTTGGAGTGGCCTCATTGGGGGAAGAGGCTGTGTCCTCAGGGTTGTTGCCCTCATCATCCTTGCCTCTTTTTCATTAGGAGCGGCTTCCTTGTCATTGTCGCCTCTATGTAAGAAATGGCCCCACTGGTCTGTTTGGTTTCTGATGCTTGGCATGAAATAAAGCTTTGCTTGATTTTCACTTTGTGTCAGTCTCATTCCTTTGATCACGGATCCTAACATTGGCGGCTCATCTGGGATCAAACAACGAGAATTGAGCCAGGATTGGAATTTTTGGGAAATGCCTCCGAAGGTGTTGGGATCTTGTCTGTCTGTCGGGTTGGAGATCCAGGGTATGGCCCACCGGGCAGAAGATGGACACAGCCATGCTCCCAGAGCTGGAGTGGATGCGGGGACGCCCCATCCCTCTGCTGGTAGATAGAAAGTGGATTCAATTCCCCCTGGACGTTCGGGGTGGGGTCCGAGTCCCCCTAGATGGTCAGGGGTTTGGAATCCCCATGGAATGTCACCAGAGGGTTAAAGTTCCCCTGGATGGTCATGGGGCTCAAGTCCCCCTAGGCGGTCAAAAGGGGGTCAAGTACCCCTAGGCAGTCAGTGGGTTTGAGACCTCGAGGTGGTCATTGGGTGTTAGAGTCCCCCTAGGCGGTCAGGGGCTTTGAGTTCCCCTAGGAAATCCCCACTGGTTGCAGGACTGCTGGGCCTGCAGTTGTCTTTTTGTTGTCTCTTGTGTTGTTTGTTTTGCTTGAAGGAATGGGGCAAACAGAGAGTAACTGGACTCTGACTTTCATCTCTCTGTTCCTCATAATAGATGTGGGGCTTCTTCCTCACTCATTTCCTGTGTTAAGGGCTATAATTGGAGCCAACTGGAGTTAGTCTAACTCGGGACAGAGACTTTAAGGAATCTTCCCAAGCAGCTGCCGAAACTCTCTTAGTTTTGGGAAATTCATTGCCTTCTCTGGCCTGACATGGAAAGCCTAGCCCCTTCCCCTTGCTGGCGGGAAAGCATGGCATCTGAAGTGGGATGGGCCCAGGTGGAACATGAAATCTGTTAGCAAAGAGATGACTGAACTGATGGTTAACTGTCTGTCTCAGGATTTTAATGGGCAATTGTGAAAGTAGCTTTCAGAGTCTTTGGTAACCTGAAGCTTTGAAGTTTTGCTTGGATGACAAATGGGATGAAGTGCTAGGGCTCTGGTTGCTGGAACTAGGTTTGTGCTTTTGAAATCCGTTGGTAAACATGTTTTGTGCTTAACTTCTATTGCAACAATTCACAATTGGTTAATATTTAGTCTTCACTAGAGATTGAGACATTTCCAAGAAAATGTAAATGGTTTTCTATGCCCATCCAGAATTTTAAATGAGATCTCTTTGACTCATGAGGCTTTTCCCTGATATGCTAAGTTACTCAGGAAGTACTGCTAAATTAATGATAAACCTTGGGTTACATTTGGGTAAATGCTATAACTACTCCAGAGGATCTATACATTTCCTAAAGTTTTAATGTTTTGATGAGGGTCATCATTTGATATTTAACCATATCTATTCTGAGTTTTTTGTCATTTGTAATTGTTTTAATTCTCTTGTAAGATGAATTCTGCCTTAAAGTAAATTCACATGGGAGACGTTCATATCAAATGGAGGTATTTGAGGGGCACCTGGGTGGCTCAGTGGGTTAAACCTCTGACTTCGGTTCAGGTCATGATCTCAGGGTCCTGGGATCGAGCCCCGCATCTGGCTTTCTGCTCAGCAGGGAGCCTGCTTCCCCCTTTCTCTCTCTGTCTGCCTCTCTGTCTACTTGTGATTTCTCTCTGTCAAATAAATAAATAAAATCTTAAAAAAATAGAGGTCTTTGGTATGTTGAAATACTGGAACTGAATTTATAGAAGTAAAAGTTGCACTCGTACTAAACCAGAATTAGGATGGCGACTCAAGGTAAGAATGAGTCTCCAGGAGCTTTCCTAGAAAGACTTATTGAAGCCTATAAAATATATAGCCCGATCGACCCTGAGACACCTGAAAATCAGGGGGGAGTGAATCTTGCTTTTGCCAGTCAGTCAGCTCCGGATATAAGGAGGAAACTTCAGGAAATTGAAGGATTTGAAGGGAAGAATTTGATTGAGTTATTGGGAATAGCCGAAAAGGTGTTAACAACAGGGATGCACAATAGGATGAAAAACAGACAAAAAGCTGGTTAATGTTTTGGCATGACATGAGAAAGGTAGGGGATAGTAAATGGAAGGAAAAGCCTAATCACAGAGAAGTCAGGTGGGAAGACTTAGGTTCAGATCAGTACGCTTACTGTAAGGAAAAAGGACACTGCGCCAGGGAGTGCCCCAAAAGAAAGATGGCAATGCTGGCCACCAGAGTAAAAATTGAAGTGGTGGGGAAATCAATTGCTTTTTGGTGGACATGGGAGCCCAGTTTTCATCTTTACTTAAACCTATGGGAAAACGATCTGAAGAGGAAGTTAGAGTACAAGGAGCAAATAGCACAGAGAGACAAAAAAATGGACAACAGAAAGGACTTTAAATTTGGCCTTGGGAGTAATTAAACAACGATTTTTGGTCCTCCCTAATGCCCCATATAAATTGATGGGAAGAGATATCCTCCACAAGTTACGAGCTGGCATTCAGTTCTCGGTAGGAGGCATGACTGTAACCTTGAGACAACCCACTCTACAGGTGCTTATGGCAACACTAGATGATTACCTCCTTTAGGAGCCAGTCTCAAAACCCGAGGAGACAAAGTTGGGGAGCCTTCTCCAAATCCTACAGGTCAAGTTTCCCAAGGTCTGGGCAGAAGGGAAGCCCCCTGGCTTGGTCAGTGGACAAACTCCGGTGGTCGTACAATTAAAGGCGATGGCTATGGCTGTTCATATTCGGCAACAACCCCTTCCCCGGGAAGCAAAGGAAGGGATCAGAAAACACATTAGCCACCTCCGAAGAGACGGGATCCTAGTTCCTTGCAAATCTCCATGGATCACACCTTCGCTCAGGACTTGTAGGAAGTTAATAAACAAGTTGAAGATATCCACCAGACAGTGTCTAACCACTATACCCTACTCTACCTCCTGGGCCCCAAAAGAACTATGTATACCATCTTAGATCTCAAGGATGCATTTTTCTGCATATCGTTAGCAAGGGAATCTCAACCCCTTTTTGCTTTTAAGTGGTCCGACCAACAGCAAGTGTTTCAAGTACAACTCACCTGGACAAGACTTCCCCAAGGATTCACCCACCATTTTTGAAGAGGCCCTACATGAGGGTTTGCATGAGTACAGAACCTCCAACACTCTGTTACAGTATGTTGATGACTTTCTAGTAGCTGCTGAGGACTAAGAGTCATGTTTGAAGGGGATGAGAGCTTACTTACATACTCTGCAGGAAAAAGGGTATTGGGTGTCAGCAAAGAAAGCACAGCTGTGTCAGAGCCATGCCACATATCTAGGCTTTGATCTCCACGAGGGAGTGTGTTCACTGAGTCCAGGAAACAGGTGATCTCCTAATACCCGTGCCCCACCACGTCCCAACAAATGAGGGAGTTTGTTGGATGGTGGTTTACTGTAGGCTGTGGATACTGCAGTTTGCGGAGATTGCCCAACCTTCCTACGAACTGTCAAAAGGGGGGGCTCACTATGATAGAGTGGACAGCTGAGGCAGAAGGAGCATTTCGGGAATTACAAACAGCTGTACTGAGTTCCCCAGCATTGGCCATCCCAATTGTTACCAAGCCCTTCCACTTATATGTGGATGAAAATGCAGGGGTGGCCAAAGGAGTTTTGACTCAGATTCTGGGGCCTTGGCAAAGGCCAGTAGCCTAGGTTAGCAAGTAACTAGATCTAGTAGTGGCTGGGTTCCCCTCTTGCCTCTACATAATTGCTGCCATGGCCCTCTTGGTCAAGGATACAAGTAAATTGAATTTGGGTTAAAATCTCATCTTGACCACCACCCACGCTATCGAGGGCCTTCTTTGGACTAGACCAGACTGATGGATGACAAACAGCTGAGTGATGGGGTATAAGGCCCTCCGCCTCAATGAAACAAGAGTGATATTCCTGCACCTGGCAGTGCTAAATCCAGCCACGCTGCTGCCAGAGGAGGTGGCTGACCATCCATACGACTGTGGGGAGGTCCTAACCCAAGTCACAGGCATAAGGTCGGATCTCAGAGACATTCACCTCCTGGATGCCGAGATGACTCTGTTCACAGATGGGAGTTGCTACATGTCAATGGAAAGAGGTATGCGGGGGCTGTGGTGGTTTCTCCTGAGCAGAAACTCTGGACAGAAGCCCTGCCACACGGATACATTTTCATGCTGGCTAGAGGCTTTTCCCAGCAAACATAAGATGGCAGGAGTGGTAGCCAAAAAGCTACTAGAAGAAACAATTCCTACGTTTGGGCTGCCTCTCACAATTGGGTCAGACAATGGCCCTGCATTTGTGAGTTCAGTCTCATAGGCATTGGCCAAGGCCGTGGGCACTTATTGGAATCTACATTGTGCCTATGGGATTCAGAGTTCCGGGCAAGTAGAAAGAATGAACCTGACTCTTTAAGAGACCTTGACAAAACTAATTCTGAAGACTGGCAGTGAATGGGTGGATCACTTTCCTTTCGCCCTCCTCAGCGCACTATGTACACCCTATTTAACCAAGGTGACCCCATTTGAAATAATGTTTGGAGACACCCGCTCTGTCCTCGAATACAGGAGGTTGCCCTAGCAGAAATGACTGATCAATCTGTACTCCAGTCACTGCAGACATTACAGTCTGTCTTAAAAATCGCACACTCAGGGATCTGGACTGCCCACAATGGGACGGAGATGGAGGTGGACCCACATCTTTCCAACCTGGGGACTTGGTTTGGATACATCGCTATCAAGGGGGAATCTTGGAGCCTTGCTGGGGTCCAATTTGCTGTAAGGGAAGGGACAATTTGCTGTAAAAGTGTAGGGAATTAGGGGCTGGATTCATGCGGGTCACGTCAAACGAGCTAAGGATGATTACGCCCCAGAGATGGAAGCTGCAGTTGACAGACCCCGCTGACCATGGACTAAAGCTAAAACTGAAAAACTATGAGTTTATTGTTGCTCCTATTGTTACCTGTTCATGTAAAGTATAGGTGGGAAATTAGATGAACAGAATTATGAAAAAAATTTGAAAAGATTATACAAAGCATTGAATGGCTAACTCATCAGCTGACTGTGCACTACTGTTACGTTTTGGCCCCTGTATTATAAACTCCCTAATGTCATTTGTAACAATGAAAATTGCCATAGGAGTGATAGTGTCAGGGTCGTCAGGAGCACCGGAGCTTCAGGATCCTTGGGAGCATCGGGAGCGGCATTGCTGGGAGCTGCCCTGCCCCGAGTAGCAGTGCCACCACGAGTGGCCTCGCGTCCCTGAGCAGCAGCGCAGCCCATGACCCTCATCATCATGGTGCTGCCCCGAGGTGCAGCCTCGCCAGAGTGGCATCATTCCGTGGAGCCGCATCGTTGGCATGCGGCCTCGTCGGAGAGTGGCCTGGTCCGGAGCGGCCTGTTCACCATCAGGTGCGGACATTTTCCAGCGTGTAGCTTCGTCCAGAGGGGCCTCATCTGGGGAGCAGCCTCATCTGGAGCGGCCCCATCCTGAGCGGCCCCGTCCAGAGCATCCTCGTCCACAGCTGCCTTGTCTGGGGAGCAGCCTTGTCAGAGTGGCGTCATGGGGAACAGAGTCTCTGTCATCATGGTTGTCTTCCTCGTCATCCACGCTTCTTTGTCATCGGAAACAGCGCCCTCATCATCGTTGCTAGACGTAAGAAATGGCCCTGAACTGTTGGCTTGACTTTCGATGCTTGGCCTGAAATAAAGCTTTGCTTGATTTTCGCTTTGTGTCGTCTCGTAACATTGATCATGGACCCTTACGCTCCAAAATTTCCTCTGGGGACAGATGCCTGCAGACCTCAGCGAGGGTTCCTTTGAGGTTCTAGGCGCATGTCATTTTCCATCTTCTGACTCAGGGCCACTGACCTGGGTGTCAGCCTGGAGGTAGGTGATTGTCATTTGTCAGACTGTGCATTTATGTCCAGAGCGGCCAAGGAAATTGGGTGGGATCAGGGGCCTTGCAGGTGTCTCCCAATGTGGAGGGTTTGTGCAAATGTGATGGGCAGATTATCCTTTGGGTAGGCAGGCAGAGTCCTGTGCTGTGGCTCTAGAGGCCACATCCTGGACAGCCTGTGGACCAGAGCTTTGGAAACAAGTGTCTGCAAACACGTACTTTGGTTAGGGTGAAGGGCGACGAGATGGCAGGCCTGATCTGCAGACCATGAGGGCAGTGTCTCGGGATCTGAAATTAGGGCGAATGGGAGCGGGAGCATAGGCTTTCCTATCTGGGTTGTGTGTCTCTGTTTGCATGGAATGGATGGGTGGCCTCATTGGCCCATGGGAGATTCTGCCTCAGTGGGGATTTTGCACAGCTCCCAAGGTTTTGCTGTCTTTCTGGATGAAGTGAAGAGAGCTGTTTTCCTTCTCAGGGGTCCCGCCATATCAGGGATTCCAGAGTCAGCTTCTGGGTGCTCTTTTATGCTTGAGGCTTCCTCGTTGGCCTGGATTTGAGCTAAAGTCTGGGCAAAGTTGCCTGAATACCCAGGTTGGTAGATATGAAAGCCTCAGGCCTTATCCGGTCCCACCTGCAGGATATGGAGCACACTACCTGGGGACTTCTATCTTGATGGCAGGCAGAAGGCTGCGTTGTGGCTCCAGAATTCCCAATCTGGAGTGCTTGCAGGCCAGAGGGGAGAGGACGGAAGCCAGAGTACACAAGCGCCAGTTCAGTTCAGTGCCAAATGCATGGCAGTTCCAGTGTTCAGCATCAGACTCAAGATCTGCAGCAGCTGAGTCTGGCCGAGTGTAAGATGGTAGCTCATGCTGGAGATTTTGTCCATCATGACCGAAGAATGGAGGGGTGGCCACAGGAGGCTATGGAGGTTTTCCCAGGCTGGAGATTGTGAGCTGCTAAAAACAGGGGGAGTCTGTTTTGCTGGCTCCAGGGTCCCCCAATGGAAAGACATGGTAGCAGACTCATCACACAGATTTCTGGAAAGCCAAGCCCAGCTTACCCTTTCAGCCCAGGAACAAGGCAGTTTCTATCTGCTGGTTCTGGGGCAAGTGCCCATGGGGCTGAGCGAACAGGTGCCTCATTCCAATTGTTCAAATGCTGGCTTGTGTCCAGGGAGACTTTAGATGTGGTGCGGCCTCAGGCGCCTTGCAGGATTCTCCTCCCGTGAGGGCAGGTCGCAGCTCTGAGGAGTCCGGTGGCCTTCTGGGGAAAGGTGTTTTGTTTTGTGGCTCAGGGACCAAGGGTTGGAAAACATGCAGATATTCCAGACCCTGCCTCTGGGGACATATGCTTGCAAATCTCAGTTAGGGTTCCATTTAGGTCCTTGGGGCATGTGAGTTTAAATCTTCAGACTCAGGGCCATTGACTTGGGTGTCTGTCTGGAAGTAGGTGTCTGGCATGTGTTAGACTGTGTATTTCTGTCCAGAGTGGCCTACGCAGGTGTCTCCCAATCTTCAGGGTTTGTGCAAATTGACTGGAGAGTATCCTTCAGGAGGGCAGGCCGAGTCCTGTGTCGTGGCTCCCAAGGCCCATCATGGAGGGCCTGTCCGCCATGGCTTTGGGAACAAAAGTCTGCAAACACAAACTCGGGTTAGGGGGAGAGTGGGGTGATGGCAGGCCCGATCTGCAGACCATGAGTTCAGTGCTTCAGGATCTAAAATTAGGGCGATGGAGAGGTTGGAATGCACGCTTTTCTCTCTGGGTTGTGTGTCTCCCGTGGACATGAAATGGATGGGTGGCCTCATGGGACCATGGGAGAATCTGCCTCTCTTGGGATTGTGCCCAGCTCCCAAGGGTTTGGTGTCTTTTGGGGAGAAGGAAAGAGTGATGATTTCCATCTCAGGGATCGGGCCATAGCAGGGATTCCAGAGTTGGCTTCTGAGTCCAGACGCCTGGAGCACCCAAATGAGTGTGAGGATTTGAGCAATGGGTAGAGAAGGCCCAATATGCCGTCTCCTAATCCAGCTAGCGAGGGGGCTTGTTTTCATGTGGGGTCAGTCTGTGTGCCTGTTTCTGCCCAGGGCAGCCATCCTGTGTGGGTCTGGTCTAAAGGGACATGCAGCTGGCTCCAACTCTGAGGGTTTGACCCCCATCCCCACAGCAAGCTTTTCCTGCCTTGGGGATGGTGTAGTGCTCTTTTGTGCTTGAGGTTTCCTCATTGGCCGGGATTTGACCTAAAGTCTGGGCACAGATGCCTGAATACCACGGTGGGTAGATATGAAATCCTCGGACCATATCCAGTCTCACCTGCAGGATATGGAGCATGCTACCTTGGGGCTGATAGGAATTCAGGGCTCGGGCTGTGTCAGACAGAGCATTAGTGCTCAGAGAGGCCTAGCATGGTAGTATGCCCATGAGGGCCGTGCAGGTTGATCTCACATGGGGATTCTGTGCAAACCCATAGGTTCCTTCTATCTCGATGGTAGGCAGAAGGCTGCATTGTGGCTAAAGAATTCCCAATCTGGAGTCTGTGTGGGCCAGAAGGGCGAGGATAGAAGCCAGAATACACAAGCGCCTGTTCAGTTCAGTGCAAAGCGCATGGCGTTCCATTGTTCAGCATCTGACTCGAGATCTGCAGCAGCTGAGTCTGGGCGAATGTAAGATGACAGCTCACTCTTGAGTTTTTGTCCATCATGACCGAAGAATGGAGGGGTGGCCTCAGGAGGCCATGGAGGTTTTCCCAGGCTGGAGTTTATGAGTTGCTCCAAACAGCAACCTTTCCTTCTCCGGGATAGGTGGAGGCCGTTCTGAGGGCTCCTGACTCCCCCATATGGAAAGACTTGGTGGCAGAGCTCACCACATAGATTCCTGGAAAGCCCAGCTCAGCTTACCCTTGCAGCCCAGGAACAAGGCAGTGTCAATCTGGTGGCTCTGGGGCGATGAACCCTCAGGACTGAGTTGATAGGGAGCCTCATGCTGATGGGTCACCATGCTGGCTTGTGTCCAGTGAGACCCTAGAATGTGTTGGAGGCTCAGGGGTCATGCAGGATTCTTCCCCCTGCGGGTTGGACCCAGCTCCTGAAAGCCAGGTTGCCTTCTGGGGACAGGAGGTATTCTGTTATGTGGACAGGGACCAACCATTGGAAAATATGAAGTGATTTAAGAAATTGCCTCTGGGGACAGATGCCTGCAAACCTAAGCTAGGGTTCTGTTGAAGTCCTAAAGGCATGTCAGGTTCCAACTTCTGACCCTGGGTCATTGACCTGGGAGTCTGCCTGGTGGTAGGTGTCTGGCATGTGCCAGAATCCCCTTTTTTTCCAGAGCGGCCTAAGAAATTGTGGTCACCTCAGGGGCTTTGCAGTTTTCTCCCAATCTGGAGGGCTTGTGCAACTGTGATGAGCACAATTTCCTTCAGGATGGCAGGCAAGGTCCTACGCTTTGGCTTCAGAGGCCCTGTCCTGGAGGGGTTTTCAGCCAGGGCTTTGGGGACAAAAGTCTGCAAACACAAACTAAGTTTAGTGTGAGGGTCGAGGTGATGGCAGGCCCGATCTGCGGACCGTGAGGGCAGTGCCCGGGATCTGAAATTAGTTCGATTGGGAGGCAGGAGAGCAGGCTTTTCTGTCTGGGTTGTGTGTCTCAGATGGCCACGGAAATGAGAGGTGGCTTCTTGGGGCCATGGGAGATTCTGCCTCTGTGGGGATTCTGCCAGGCTCCAAAAGATTTGGTGTCTTTCGGGGGGAGGAAAGAGTCCTTTTTTTGTCTCAGAGTTTGGGCCATATCAGGGATCCCAGAGTTGGCTTCTGGGTTCGCGCTTCTGGAGAACGAGACTGAGGGTGAGGATTTGTGCCTAGGGGCAAGGCAGGCCCTCTATGCAGGCTCTTGGTACAGCTAGAGAGGGGGCTTGTTTGAAACTGGGCTCAGGCTGAGGGTCACAATGCCCGTTTGTGGCCAGAGCCACCCTAATATTTTGGTGTGGTATCACAGGCCATGCCAATGGCTCCCACACTGAGGATTTGACCCCATCCCCACAGCAAGCTTTTCCTGCCATGGGGAAGGAGGATTGTTCTTTTGTGCTTCAGATTCCGCTATAGGCCAGGGTTTGAGTCATGGTCTCTGCACAGATGTCTGAATACCCAGGTTGGGTAAAGATGACAGTCTGGCCTTGGCATGTCCCACCTGCAGGATATGGGGCCCCCTACCTGGGGGGCTGATGGGGTCAGGGCTCAGGCTGTGTCAGACAGAGCATTAGTGCACAGTGCGGCCTAGGATATTGGGATGCCATTGAGGGTCATGCAGGTGGATCCTCTCGTGGGGAATCTGGACAGACCCTTAGGGCCCTTCTTCTTTCTGGAGGGCATGTAGAAGGCTGCATTGTCTCTCCAGAATTCCCAATCTTGAGGGCTTGCTGGCTATGAAGTTGAGGACGGAAATCTGAACGCACAAATGCTGGTTCATTTGAGTGACGAGTGCATGGTAATTCCAATATTCTGCGTCTGACTTGAGATTTCTAGGACCCAAGTCAGGGTCAGTGTCAGATGGTCGCTCACGCTAGAATTTGTGTCCATGATGGCAGCCGAATAGAAGGGTGGCCTCAAGATTCCAGGGAGGTTTTCCCAGGCTGGGACCTGTGATCTGCTCCGAAAAGCAAGATTTCCTTCTGCGGGACAGGTGGAGTCCGTTTTGATGGATTCAAGGTCCCCCATATGGAGAGTCTTGGTAGCAGAACTCACCGCATGGACACCTGGAAATCCCAGCTCAGCTTACACTTTCAGCCCAGGAGCAAAGCAGTTTCGATCTGGTGGCTCTGGGGCGAAATGCCCAGGGGGCTGTGTTTACAGGGAGCCTCAAGCTGATGGATCATAATGCTGGCTTATGTCCCATGAGATGTAAGTATGTGGCAGAGGCTCAGCGCCATGAAGAATTCTCCACCCGAGAGGGTTTTATGCAGCTCCTTAGAGCCAGGTTGTCTTCTGGGGACAGGAGGTGTGCTGTTTTTGCATAAGGGACCTAGCATTGGAACATAGGTAAGTACTCCGAATATTCCTCTGGGGACAGATGCCTGCAAACCTAAGCTAAGATTTTATTGAGATCCTAGGGGCATGTCAGTTTCCTCTTCTGACTTAGGGCCATTGGCCTGGGTGTCTGCCTGGAAGTAGGTGTGTGGCATTGTCAGACTGTGCATTTCTGACTAGAGTGGCCAACGAAATTGGGTGGGCTCAGGGTCCTTGCAGGTGTCTCCCAATCTGGAGGGTTTCTGCAACTGTGATGAGCAGAATATCCTTCGGAAGGGCAGGAGAGTCCTGTGCTGTGGCTCAAGAGGCCCCATCCTGGAGTGCCTGTGGGCCAGTGCTTTGGGGACAAACGTCTGTAAACATAAACTTGGTTAAGGTGAAGTGCGAGGTGATGGATGGCCCCATCTGCAGACCGAGGTCAGTGCCTCAGGATTGGAAATTAGATCAATGGGGAAGCACGAGCGCAGGCTCTTCTGTCTGGTTTGTGTGTCTTGGTTGGCCACGGAATGGAGTGGTGGCGTCATGATCCATGGGAGATTCTACCTCGGTGGGATTTTGCATAGCTCTCAAGGTTTTGGTGTCTTTCTGGATGAAGGAAAGAGAGCTTTCCTCTGAAGAGGAGGAGCTTTCCTCCTTCTCAGGGGTCCCGCCATAGCAGGGATTCCAGAGTTGGGTTCTGGGTCCAGGCGCATGGAGAACTCAACTGAGGGTAAGGATTTGGGCCTAGGGGCATGTCAGGCCCAAAATTCAGGCTCCTGGTCCAGCTAGCGAGGGGTGCTTATTTGAAAGCAGGCTCAGACTAATGGTCACAATGCCTGGTTATGCCAGGGTGGACTTCCTGGTTGAGCATGGTCTCATGGGCTATGCAGCTGGATCCCACTCTGAAGGTGTGACCCCCATCTCCTCAGCAAGCTTTTCCAGTATGGAGAAGGAGAAGTGCTCCTTTGTGCTTGAGGTTCCTCCATAGGATGGGATTTGAGTTATGGTCTGGGCACAGATGCCTGAACACCCAGTGTGGGTAGACATGACAGCCTAGGGCCATGGCCGCTCCCACCTGCATGAGATGGGGTCTGCTACCTGTGGGGCTTACTAGAGGTCGGGGCTCACACTGTGTCACACAGAGCATTAGTGCACAGTTGGCCTGGATATTGGGGTTCCGTCTAGGGCTGTGCAGTTTGATCCTCACATGGGAATTTTGGGCAGACCCATAGGACCTTTCTTCTTTTTGGAGTGAAGGCAGAAGGCTGTGTTGTGGCTCTAGAATCCCCAATCTGGAGGGCTTGTTGGCCAGGAGGGTGAGGACGGAAGTCTTCACGCACAAGCGCCATTTCTTTTCAATGCCGAGCACATGGTTATTCCAATGTGCAACGTCTGACTCGAGATCTCCAGCACCTGAGTCGGGGCGAATGTCTGATGGTCACTCACGCTGGAGTTTGTGTCCATGTTGCTAGATGAATTGAAGGGTGGCCTCATGAGGCCATGGAGGTCGGAGCTCACACTGTGTCACACAGAGCATTAGTGCAGAGTTGGCCTGGATATTGGGGTTCTGTCTAGGACCGTGCAGTTTGATCCTTACATGGGAATTTTGGGAAGACCCATAAGACCTTTCTTCTTTTTGCAGTGCAGACAGAAGACTGCGTTGTGGCTTTAGAATTCCCAATCTGGAGGGCTTGTTGGCTGGGGCTTGTGAGCTGCTCTGAAGCAAGATTTCCTTCTGAGGTCAGGGGGATCCATTTTGGTGGCTGCAGTGTCTCCCATATGGAAAGACATGGTAGCAGAGCTCACCAAAAAGACTTTATAAATCCCAGCTCCGCTTATCATTTTAGCCCAGGAGCAAGGCATTTTGTATCTGGTGACTCTAGGGCAATTGGCCAGTTGGCTGAGTCGACAGGGTGCCACATGCTTATGGGTCAAAATGCTGGCTTGTGTCCCGGGAGACCTTAGAATGTGGTGGGAGCTCAGGCGCCATGCAGGATTCTCCTCCCCTGAGGGTTGGACGCAGCTCCCAAGAGCCAGGTTGCCTTCTGGGGACAGGATGTGTTCTGTTTTTGGGATCAGGTACCTACTGTTGGAACATATGTAGGTACTAATGTAGGGGCCTGGTTAGCCAGAGGAACTTACTTGTACTTCCCGGATATTGGAGCGGGCTTGGCCAGATTGCCTTATCCAATCAGTGGGGTGTGCATATATTAAATGCAGTGAGTTGAAATATCATTGGCCACCTGTGTGTGGGCCTAGCTCAACCACCTCTATAAAGGTTAGTCTGTGAGGCTGGGGGGGTGAAGTTGGAGGACTTAGAATAGCCTTTGAGAAGTAGAAGGAGTTATAATAGCCGTTAGAGAATTAGGAGGAATTAGAATAGCCATTAGAGAAGTAGGAGGAGTTAGAATATCCGTTAGAGTAGTAGGAGGAGTTAGAGTAGCTGTTAGAGAAGCCGTTGGGAGCCGTTAGGGTAGTCGTAGGAGTGATAGCGTCGGGGTCGTCCTGAGCATCAGAGCTTCAGGATCATCTGAAGCATCGGGAGTGGCATTGCTGAGAGCTGCCCTGCCCCTAGCAGCAGCACACCATGAGCAGCCTCTTCTACCCGAGCAGCAGAGCAGCACATGAGCCGCCTCACCGTGGCCCCACTGAGACTGGCCTCGTTTCCCTGTGATGCAGCCTCACTGGTGTGGCGTCATTCCGGGGAGCGGCATCATAGGCATGTGGCCTCATCAGAGAGAGGCCTGGTCCAGAGCGGCCTCTTTATCATCGGATGTGGACTTTGTCCAGCATGTAGCCTCGTCCCCAGTGGCCTCATATGGGGAGCGGCCTTGTCAGTGGCATCATGGGGAGCAAAGTCTGTGTCGTCAGGGTTGTCATCCTCATCATCCACGCTTCTTTATAACTGGGAGCGGTGTCCTTGTCGTCGCTAGATGTAAGAAATGGCCCCGAACTGTTGGTTTGCCTTTCGATGCTTGGCCTGAAATAAAGCTTTGCTTGATTTTCGCTTTGTGTCGTCTCGTAACATTGATCATGGACCCTTACGCTCCAAAATTTCCTCTGGGGACAGATGCCTGCAAACCTCAGTGAGGGTTCCTTTGAGGTCCTAGGCGCATGTCATTTTCCCATCTTCTGACTCAGAGCCTTTGATCTGGGTGTCTGCCTGGAGGTAGGTGTCTGACATGTGTCAGACTGTGCATTTCTGTCCAGAGCGGCCAACGAAATTGGGTGGGATCGGGGACCTTGCAGGTGTCTCCCAATCTGGAGGGTTTGTACAAATATGATGGGCAGAGTTTCCTTTGGGAGAGCAGGCAGAATCCTGTGCTGAGGCTCCAGAAGTCCCATCCTGGAGAACCTGTCGGCCAGGGCTTTAGGGACCAAAGTCTGCAAACACAAACTGGGGTTAGGGTGAGGGGCGAGGTGATGACAAACCCAATCTGCAGACCATGAGGGCAGAGCCTTGGGATCTGAAATTAGGGGGACGGGGAGGCAGGAGTGCAGGCTTTTCTTTCTGGGCTGTGTGTCTCGCTTGGCCATGGAATGGAAGGGTGACCTCATGGGCCCATGGGAGATTTTGCTTCTGGGGGGATTTTGCACAGCTCCCAAGGTTTCGGTGTCTTTCTGGATGAAGGAAAGAGAGATGCTTTCCATCTCAGAAGTCCCTCCATAGCAGGGATTCCAGAGTCAGCTTTTGGGTCTGGGCTCCTGGAGAACATGACCTAGCATGAGCATTGGACTTAGGGGCATGGCAGGCCCGATATGCGGGCCCCCGGTCCAGCTAGCGAGGGGGCTTGTTTGAAAGCAGGCTAAGGCTGATCCTCAAAATTCCTGTTTGTGCCCAGGGCAGGACTGTGTGGGCGTGGTCTCATGGGCCATGCAGCTGGCTCCTAAACAGAGGTTTGTACCCCCATCCCCACAGCAAGATTTTACAGCCATGGGATTGAGGAGTGCTCTTTTCTGCTTGAAGTTCCCCCACAGGTGGTATTTCAGTTATGGTCTGTGCACAGATGCCTGAACACCTAGGTTGGGTAGAGATCACAGCTTCGGGTCCTGGCTGGTCCCACCTGCAGGAGATGGTGCCCGCTACCTGGGGGACTGACTGGTGGTCGGGGCTCAGGCTGTGTCAAACAGAGCATGAGTGCAGAGTGCCGTCTGGATATTGGAGTTCCGCCTAGGGCCCTGCAGGTTGATCCTCACATGGGGATTCTCGGCAGCTCATGGGGCCCTTCTTCTTTCTGGAAGGCAGGAAGAAGTCTGTGTTGTGGCTTCAGAATTCCCAATCTGGAGGTCTTTCTGGCCCGGAAGGTGAGGAAGGAAGTCTGAACGCACAAGTGCTGGTTCAGTACAGTGTCGATTACATGGCAGTTCCAATGTACAGCATCTAACTCGAGATCTCCTGCACCCGAGTCAAGGAGTGCCAGATGGTCGCTCACACTGGAGTTTGTGTCCATGATGCCTCGTTAATGGAGGGGTGGCCTCATGATGCCATGGAGGTTGTCCCAGGCTAGGGCTTGTGAGCTGCTCAGAACAGCAAGCTTTCCTTCTGTGGTACAGGGGGGCTCCATTTTGGTGGCTGCAGAGTCCCCCATATGGAAAGACATGGTAGCAGAGCTCAAGAAAAAGAGTCTGAAAATCCCAGCTCAGGTTTTCATTTTAGTCCAGGAACAAGGCATTTTGGATCTGGTGACTCCAGGGCAATTGGCCAGCGGGCTGAGTTGACAGGGAGCTGCATGCTTATGTGTCAAAATGCGGGTTTCTGTCCAGAAAGAGTTTAGAATGTGGCTGGGGCTCAGGCTCCATGCAGGAATATCCTCCCCTGAGAGGTGGACGCAGCTCCCAAGAGCCAAGTTGCCTTCTGGGGATGGAGGTGTTCTGTTTTGTGGCTCAGGGATCAAGTGTTGGACCATATGTATGTATTCCAGAGTTTGCCTCTGGAGACAGATGCCTACAAACATACACTAGGGTTCCATTGAGGTCCTAGGGTTATGTCATTTTCCTCCTTCTGACTCAGGGCCATTTACCTGCGTGTCTGCCTGGAGGTTGGTGTCTGGCATGTATCAGACTGTGCATTTCTGTCCAGAGCGGCCAATGAATTTGGGTGGACTCAGGGACCTTGGGGTTGTCTCCCAATCTGGAGGGTTTGTGCAAATGTGACGGGCAGAGTTTCCTATGGGAGGGCAGGAAGAGTCCTGCACAGAGGCTCCAGATGCCCCATCATTGAGGGCCTGTTGGCCAGGGCTTTGGGGACAAAAGTCTGCAAGCACAAACTGGGGTTAGGGTGAGGGGTGATGTAATGGCAGGCCTTATCTGCAGACCGTGAGGGCAGTGCCTCAGGATCAGAAATTAGGGCGATGGGGAGGCGGGAGCTCAGGCTTTTCTGTCTGGGTTGTGTGTCTGGGTTGGCCACGGCATGGATGGTTGCCCTCTGTGGCCATGAGAGATTCTGTCAATGTGAGGATTCTGCCCGGCTCCGAAGGTTGTGGTGCTTTCGGGGAAGGGAAGACTGCGGTTTTCTGTCTCAGGGGTCCCGCCATAGCATGGATTCCAGAGTCAGCTTCTGGATCAGGGCACCTGGAGAACCTGACCAAGGGTGAGTATTTGGGTCTAGGGGCATGTCAGGCCCGATATGCGGGCTCCTGCTCTAGCTAGTGAGGGGGCTGATTTGAAAGCAGGCTCAGGCTAAGGGTCACAATGCCTGTTTGTGGCCAGGGCAGTCACCCTGGGTGGGTGTGGTCTCTTGGGCTGGCTCCTAACATGAGGGTTAGACCCCCATCCCCACAGCAAGCTTTTCCCTTCTTGGGGAAGGAGGAGTGCTCATGGATGCTTGAGGTTCCCCCATAGTTCAGGATTTGAGCTATGGTCTGAACACAGAAACCTGAATACCCACGTTGGGTAGAGATGAGAGTCTCTGACCTTGGCATGTCCCACCTGCAGGATATGGGTCACGCTACCTGGGGGGCTGTTGGGAGTTTGGGGCTAAGCCTGTTTCAGACGGAGCATTAGTGCACAAGGTGGTCTAGGACATTGGGGTGCCATCAAGGTCCGTGCAGGTTGACCCTTACGTGTAGATTCTGGGCAGAACCCTAGAGACCTTCTTCCTTCTGGAGGGCAGGCAGAAGACTGTGTTTTGGCTCCAGAATGAACAATCTGGAGGGCTGGTGGGCAAGGAGGTTATGAACAGAATTCTGAACGCACAAGTGCCAGTTCCGTTCACTGCCGAGCACTTGGCATTTCAAATGTGCAGCGTATGAATCGAGGCTACAGCACCTGAGACAGGGCACATGTCAGATGGTTGCTCACGCTGGAGTTTGTGTCCATGATGGCCGATGAATGTAGGGGTAGCCTTATGATGCCATGTAGGTCTTGCCAGGCGGGGCTTTTGAGCTGCTCTGAACAGCAAGCTTTCCTTCTTTGAGACAGGGGAGTGAGTTTTGATGGCACCCGGGTTCTCCGTATGAAAAGACGTCATAGCAGAAGTCACGGCATGGATGCCTGGAAAGCCCAGTTACGCTTACACTTCCAGCCCAGGAACAAGGCCATTTTGATATGGTGGGTCTGGGGCAAATTAACCATGGGCGGTGAGGTGACAGGGAGCGTCCTTCTGATGGGTCACAATGCTGGCTTGTGTCCAGGAAGACCTTAGAATGTGGTGGGGCCTCAGGCACTATGCAGGATTCTCCTCCCCTGAGGGTTGGAAGCTGCTCCCAAGAGCCATGTTGCCCTCTGGGGACAGGAGTTGTTCTGTTTTGTGGCTCAATGATCAAGTGTTGGACCATATGTAGGTATTCCAGAGTTTGTCTCTGGAGGCAGATGGCCGCAAACCTAAGCTAGGGTTCTGTTGAGGTCCTAGGGTATGTCAGGTTCCATCTTCTGACTCAGGGCCACTGACCTTGTTGTCTGCCTAGAGGTCAGTGTCTGGAATGTGTCCAAATGGGCTTTTTTTTTCCAAGGCGGCCAACGAATTTGGGGTGGGCTCAGGAGCATTGCAGGTGTCTCCCAATCTGGAGGGTTTGTGCAAATGTGACGGACAGAGTTTCCTTTGGGTGGGCTGGCAGAGTCCTGCACTGTGGCTCCAGACACCCCATGCTGGAGAGGCTTTCAGCCAGGGCTTTTGGGACAAAAGTCTCCAAACACTCGGTATAGTGTTCTGGGTGAAGTGATGTGTGTAGGGGCCTGATTAGGCAGAGGAACTGTAAACCCCGGATATAGGGGCAGGCCAGGCCAGATAGCCGTATTCAGTCAGAGGGGTGTGCATATATTAACTGTGGTAGGTTGAAATCCGATTGGCCACCTGTGTGTGGGCGGGGCTCAGCCACCTCTATAAAAGATGGTCTGTGAGACTGGATAGGGGTTTTTTTTTTTTTTCTTTTTAGCAAGAGCCCTGCACCACCGCAAGCCGTAACGTGAGCGGCGCCGCCCCGTGCACCGCCTTGTGCACCAGAGCAGCAGTTCCAGCGGTGCCGCCTTGAACTGTAACATGAGTGGCGCCGCCCCGTGCACCGCCCAGAGCAGCAGCGGCAGCGACGCCACAGCGAGCGGCATCGCGCCGTGCACCGCCTCGTGCACCAGAGCAGCAGTTCCAGCGGCGCCGCCTTGAACTGTAACATGAGTGGCGCCACCCCGTGCACCGCCCAGAGCAGAAGCGGTAGCGGCACCACCCGGTGCACCACCGTGAGCGACAGCAGTAGTGGCGCCACAGCGAGCAGCATCGCCCCGTGCACCGCCTCGTGCACCAGAGCAGCAGTTCCAGCGGCGCCGCCTTGAACTGTAACATGAGTGGCGCCACCCCGTGCACCGCCCAGAGCAGAAGCGGTAGCGGCACCACCCGGTGCACCACCGCGAGCGACAGCAGTAGCGGCGCCACAGCGAGCGGCATCGCCCCGTGCACCGCCCAGAGCAGCAGCGGCAGCGACGCCACAGCGAGCGGCATCGCCCCGTGCACCGCCTCGTGCACCAGAGCAGCAGTTCCAGCGGCGCCGCCTTGAACTGTAACATGAGTGGCGCCGCCCCGTGCACCGCCCAGAGCAGAAGCGGTAGCGGCACCACCCGGTGCACCACCGCGAGCGGCAGCAGTAGCGGCGCCACAGCCAGCGGCATCGCCCGTGCACCAGAGCAGAAGTGGTAGCGGCACCACACGGTGCACCACCGCAAGCGGCAGCAGTAGCGGCACCGCCCCGTGCAGCACCGCAAGGGGCAGCGGCGCCGCCTTGAGCTGTAACACCAGCGGCGCAGCCCGGGTGCACCACCGCGAGCAGCAGCAGTAGCGGCGCCATAGCGAGCGGCATCGCCCGTGCACCAGAGCAGAGGCGGTAGCGGCACCACCCGGTGCACCACCGCGAGCGGCAGCAGTACCGGCGCCACAGCGAGCGGCATCGCCCGTGCACCAGAGCAGAAGCGGCAGCAGCGCCAACTCCAGCGGCATCGCCCCATGTACCGCCAAGAGCAGCAGCGGCAGCGGCGCCACAGCGAGCGGCATCGCCCCGTGCACCGCCCAGAGCAGAAGCGGTAGCGGCACCACCCGGTGCACCACCGCGAGCGACAGCAGTAGCGACGCCACAGCGAGCGGCATCGCCCCGTGCACCGCCCAGAGCAGCAGCGGCAGCGACGCCACAGCGGCATCCCCCGTGCACCAGAGCAGAAGCGGTAGCGGCACCACCCGGTGCACCACCGCGAGCGGCAGCAGTAGCGGCGCCACAGCCAGCGGCATCGCCCGTGCACCAGAGCAGAAGCGGTAGCGGCACCACCCGGTGCACCACCGCGAGCGGCAGCAGTAGCGGCGCCATAGCGAGCGGCATCGCCCGTGCACCAGAGCAGAAGCGGCAGCAGCGCCAACTCCAGCGACATCGCCCCATGCACCGCCAAGAGCAGCAGCGGCAGCAGCACCACCGCGAGCAGCACCGCCCAGAGCAGCAGCGGCAGCGGCGCCACTGCGATGCCACGAGCGATGCCACCCTGAGCCAGAGTATCAGCAGCAGCACCGCTGCAAGCAGCCACGCCGCCTCGGGCAGCGCTGCCATCAGGAGCAGCCTCTCAGGGGCCAGCGGTGCAGCCATGCCGGGAGTGGGTCTGTGGTACAGTGAGGGTGAGGCAGGGAGCCTCCAGGGGGGACCCCAGCGACTGGGAGGTGGTGGTCCCCAGCAAGACTCGGGCACCTACCGGTCGGTTTGGTTTCTAATGTAGTTTGGTTTCTAATGCAGTTTGGTTTCTAATGTAGTTTGTTTTCTAATGCAGTTTGGTTTCTAATGCATGGCGCGAAATAAAGCTTTGCTTGATTTTCGCTTTGTGTCAGTCTCGTTCCTTTGATCATGGACCCTAACAATGTGAAGCCAGATCTGTGGACTGTGAGGTCAGTGCTGCGGCATCTGAAATTATTTTGACAGGGAGGCGATTAGCGCAGGCTTTTCTGTCTGGGTTCTGTGTCTTGGTTGGCCATGGAATGGCGAGGTAGCCTCATGGCACTTTGGAAATTCTAGCTCTGTGAAGATTCTGGTGGGCTCCCAAGGGTTTGGTGTATTTCAGGGGGAAGGAACAGTGCTGTTTTCTATCTCAGGGGTCCCGCCATAGCATGGATTCCAGAGTCAGTATCTGGGTCCGGGCCCCTGGAGAACCCTAACGAGGGGAGGATTTGGGCCTTGGGGCATGTCAGGCCTGCTAGACGGGCACCTGTTCCAGCTAGGGAGGGGGCTGTTTTGAAATCAGGCTCAGGCTTATGGTCACAATGCCTGTTTGTGGGCAGGGCAGCCCTCCTGATTGGGCGTGGTCTCATGGACAATGCAGCTGGCTCCCACTCTGAGGGTTTGCCCCCATCCCCACAGCAAGCTTTTCCCATCGTGGGAAAGACAGAGTGCTCTTTGATGCTTGAGGTTCCACCTAGGCTGGGATTTGAGCTATAGTCTGGGCACAGACGCCTGAATACCCAGGTTGGGTAGAGATGACAGTCTCAGGCCTTGGCACGAGCCATCTGCAGGATATGTTTCCCTCTACCTGGGTGGCTGATGGGAGGTCAGGGCTCAGGCTGTGTCAGACAGAGCATTAGTGCACAGGGTGACCTAGGACATTGGGGTGCCGTCAAGGTCCGTGCAGTTTGATTCATACGTGGGGATTCTGGGCAGAATGCTAGGGCCTTACTTCTTTCTGGAGGGCACGCAGAAGATTGGGGTGGGTCTCCCAAATGAACAATCTGGAGGGCTTGCGGGGCAGGAGAGTGAGGGCAGAATTCTGAATGCACAATCGCCGGTTCAGTTCAGTGCCGAGCACCTGGCATTTCCAATGTGCGACGTCTGACACGAGATCTCCAGTCCCTGAGTCAGGGCACTTGTCAGATCGTCTTTCACGCTGGAGTTTGTGTCCATGAATGCAGACGAATTGAGGGATGGCCTCCTGAGACCATGCAGGTTTTTTCCAGACTGGGGCTTATGAGCTCCAAAGAGCAAGCTTTCCTTCTGCAGGACAGCAGGAGTCCATTTTGATGGCACCATGGTCCCCCATTTGGAAAAACGTCGTAGCAGATATCAACACATGGATGCCTGGAAAGCCCAGCTGAGCTTCCCCTTCCAGCCCAGGAACAAGGCTGTTTGGATCTGGTGGCTCTGGGGCAATGTGCTCAGGGGGCTGTGGTGAACCGGGAGCCTCATTCTGATGGGTCACAATGCTGGCTTGTGTCCATAGCTTTCTTAGAACTTGGCAGGGACTCTGGCGCTATGCACTTTCTCCTCCCCTGAGTGTTTGACGGAGATCTCAAGAGCCAGGTTGCCTTCTGTGGACAGGAGTTGTTCTGTTTTGTGGCTCAGGGATCAAGGGTTGGATAATATGTAGGTATTCCAGAGTTTGCCTCTGGAGGCAGATAACTGCAAACCTAAGCTAGGTTTCTGTTGATGTCCAAGGGTTATGTCAGGTTCCATCCTCTGACTCAGGGCCATTGACCTGGGTGTCTGCCTGGAGTTAGGTGTCTGGCATGTTTCCGAATGTGCCTTTTTTCCAAGACAGCCAATGGATTTGGGGTGGGTTCAGAGGCATTGCAGGTGTCTCCCAATCTGGAGGGTTTGTGCAAATGTGATGGGCAGAGTTTCCTTCAGGTGGGCAGGCAGAGTCCTTCGCTGTGGCTCCATAGGCCCCATCTTTCGGGGCGGGCCAGGCCATCTAGATGGAGATGGCCAATCAGTGTGGCATGCATACATTTACTGAGGTGAGTTGCAATCCCCTTGGCCACCTGTGTGTGGGCCAGGCTCAACCACCTCTTTAAAGGCTGGTCTGTGAGGCTGCAGGGGGTGGGCAGCAGGATGAGTTAGAGTATCCGGAAGCAGGAGCCATTAGATTAGCCAGGAGGGGAGCCATTGGGATCTGTTAGGTTTTTGGTAGGAGTGGTAGTGTCGTGGTTGTGGAGAGTGATAGCGCCCTTTTTGTCATCAGGAGCATCGGGAGCAGCATTGCTGGGAGCCTCGCCGCCCTGAGCAGCAGTGCCACCGGGTGCAGGCCTTTCAGGAGTGGCATTGCTGGGAGCCTCATCCCGGGGATTGGCCTCCTCTGCAGCGGCACCGCCATTCTGAGCAGTGGCGCCGCCACGAGGGGCCTCGCCGCCCAAGCGGTGGTGCTGTCACTAGACGGTCGGGGTGTGGCCTCGTAGGGAGCGGCCATATCCTGGGAAGTGGTCCCGTTGGCAGCGTCCTCGTCGTGAGCATCCTCGTCAGGAGAGGCCTTGTCCCTTGTATGGGGAGGCAGGGAGCCTCCAGGAGGGACCCCAGGGCAAGGAGGAGGTGGCCGCCAGCAAGGCTTGGGCACCTACCAGTCAGTTTGATTTCTGATGCATGGCGCAAAATAAAGCTTTGCTTGATTTTTGCTTTGTGTCAGTCCTGTTCCTTTGATCACGGACCCCAATATTGGGAGTTCGATCTGGTATCAAACGACGAGAACTGAGCCAGCATCGGAATTTCTATAAAAAGCCTCTATTGAGATCTTGTCTGTCTGGTTGCGGAGCTCCAGGGTATAGCCCACTGTGGAGAAGCTGGACACGGCCACGCTTCCGAAGGCTGGAGTGGATGCGGCGATGCCCCATCCCTCTGCTGGTAGATCGACAGGGGACTCGAGTCCCCCTAGGTGTATGGGGGGTCTGAGGTCCCCTAGGAGTATGGGGGTTTCGAGTCCGCCTGGATGTATGGGGAGTTTGAGTCCCCCTAGATGTATAGGGAGTTTGGGTTCCCCTAGATGGTAGGGGGGTTCGAGTCCCCCCAGACAGTTGGGGGGTAAAGAAAGCCCCCTCAGTGGCAGGTTCAGGGTAAGTATCATTGGGTCTGCAGTTGTCTGCTGGGATCTTTTGTTTGTTATGTTTGCGGGGGACCAATGAAGTCCCCAAAAGCAGCAGGCTCTGGATGGGGATCACTGGGCCTGTGGTTGTGTTTGCCTTGTTTTTAAATTTTCTGTTGTGTTGTTTGTTGTATTTGGAGAAATGGGACAAGCAGGGAGTAAGCAACCTGTGACACCCCTAGGTATTGTTCTGGAACATTTCAAGGATTTCCAAGTTAAAGCCACTCAGTCAGGTGACAAGGTTTACCCAGGAAAACTAAAAACACTCTGTCAATTAGAGTGGCCCACTTTCTCCACAGGGTGGCTGCTGTAAGGAACATTTGCCTTGGCTCAGATCTGTTCTACACTGAGTGAGGTCTTCGATCTACATTGAGACCAAATACCATATATTGTGGCCTGGCGATATCTGATAAAGGAGCCACCATCATGGTTCAAGTTCCACCTTTCCCTGCTAATGAGACCATCTCTCTCCCTCTAAGGTCAGAGCACCAAAACCAGAGCAGACAGATAAGGGGGATCCAGGGAAGAAGACCGTCCTATCTCTATCAGATGTGGAGGATGTTGAATTCCCCCCCCCCCCGTCACTTTATCTATCCCCTAAATCTGACTCTCGGTCCCAGGATGTCTTTACCAGTCCGTCTCATATGCAGTCGGGATCTACCTATGGGACTACCAAGCAGAGAGACCACCCAGACACTTCCCTTTCCCTCTATCCCCCTCATCCTCCATTTACTTCACCTGTACAGTACTGTCTGCGCCAATGCTGCCTCTCCGTGAAGTTGCTCTACCGGGTGGGAGAGGGTGCCACCACCTAAGCTATATCCCTTTCTCCTCTTCTGACATCTCTAACTGGAAGACCCAACACAAATCCTCTGTCTACCCTCAGGATTTAATTAGTCTCTTGGAGACTGTTTTTCTTACCCACCAACCTACATGGGTGGATTTTCAACAGCTCCTCATGGCTCTCTTTAACACAGAAGAGAGGGATTGTATCATGCGAGAAACCCATAAGGGGATAAGCGAGAGACTTGGCAGGGACCTCGATCCCCACTGAATGGAAGACTACTGCTCAAGGGAAACCCTGACTGGGATCCAAATTGCGATGAAGGTAAGGAGAGCTTATGTTTCTATCCCCAGGCTCTACTGGGAGGCCTCTGTGCAGCTGCAAGGAGACCCATAAATTAATCTAAAATTAGTATGGTGACTCAAGGTAAGAATGAGTCTCCAGGAGCTTTCTTAGAAAGGCTAATTGAAGCCTATAAAATGTATAGCCCAATCGACCCTGAGGCACCTGAAAGTCAGAGAGCAATGAATCTTGCATTTGTTAGTCAGTCAGCCCCAGATATAAGGAGGAAACTTCAGAAAATCTTTGGGTTTTAAAATCTGACTGAGTTAGTTGGAATAGCAGAAAAGGTGTTTAACAACAGGGATGCACAAGAGGATGAAAAACAGAACAAAAAACTCGTTAAGGTTTTGACATTACATGCAGCGGGGAGGAAACATGTTGGGGATAGTAAATGGAAAGAAAAGCCTAAGCACAGAGAAGGCAGGCGGAAGACGTAGATTCAGATCAGTGCACTTACTGTAAAGGACAAGGAATTGGGCCAGGGTGTGCCCCCAAAGGAAGACAGCAATGCTCGCCACCAGAGACTGAAAGGGCCATGGTTCAGAGACCCTCACCGAACCTTGGGTAAAAATTGAAGTGGTGGGGAAATCAGTTGATTTTTAGGTGGACACGGGAGCCGAATATTCATTATTACTTAAACCTATTTGAAAACTATCTGGAGAAGAGTTCTGGGTACAAGGAGCAAATGGCACAGAGAGACACAAATGGACAAAAGAAAGGACTCTAAATTTGGCCTTGGGAGTAGTGACACATCGATTTTGGTCCTCCATAATGCCACATATAACTTGATGGGAAGATATCCCCCCCCCATAAGTTAAGAGCTGACATTCAGTTCTCGGAAGGAGACATGACTGTAACCTTAAGACAACCCACTTTTCAGGTGCTTATGGAAGCAGTAGATGAATACCTCCTTTACAAGCCAGTCTCAAATCCAGAGGAGACAAAGGGGCGAACCTTCTCCAAATCCTACAGGTCAAGTTTCCTGAGGACTGGGCATAAGGGAAGCCCCCTGGCTTGGCTAAGGAACAACATCCAGTGGTGGTACAATTAAAGGCGATGGTGATGGCTATTCGCGTTCTGCAGTACACCCTTCCCCAGGAAGGAAAGGAAGGGATTAGAAAACACATTAACCTCCTCCGAGGAGATGGGATCCTAGTTCCTTGTAAGTCTCCATGGAACACACTTTTGCTGCCCATCAAAAAGGCTGAGACTGGCGAGTACCGAACTGTTCAGGACTTGCGGGAAGTTAGTATTTTTGGACGAGGCACTACACGAGGATTTGCATGAGTACAGAACCTCCAACCCAGAAGTCACTCTGTTACAGTATGTTGATGACTTCCTGATAGCTGCTGAGGACTGTGAGTCATGCTTGCGGGGGACAAGGGCTCTTTTACAGACTCTGCAGGAAAAAGGGTATCAGGTGTCAGCAAAGAAAGCACAGCTCTGTCAGAGCAATGCCACTTATCTAGGCTTTGATTTTCACGAGGGAGTGCGTTTACCTTCTGAGCCCAGGAAACAGGTGATCATCCGATACCCCCGCCCCACCATGTCCCGACAAGTGAGGGAGTTTCTTGGGACAGTGGGTTATTGTAGGCTGTGGATACCGCGGTTTGCAGAGATTGAATGACCTCTCTACGAACTGTCAAAAGGGGGCCTCAATATGATAGAGTGGAAAGCTAAGGCCAAAGGAGCATTTCAGGAATTACAAGCAGACTTACTGCGTGCCCCAGCATTGGCCATCCCAGATGTTACCAAGCCCTTCCACATGTATGTCGATGAAAAAGCAGGAGTGGCCAAAGGAGCTTTAACTCAGACCCTGGGGTCTTGGCAAAGGCCAGTAGCCTATCTTAGCAAGAAACTAGATCCAGGAGCATCTGGGTTTCCCCTTGCCTCCGCATAATTGCTGCCACGGCCCACCTGGTCAAGGAATGGAGTAAATTGACTTTGTTTCAAAATCTCATCATAACCGCCACACACGCTATCGAGGGCCGTCACCAGACTCCACCAGTCTGATGGATGCCAAATGCCTGAGTGACGGGGTATCAGGCCCTCCTCCTCAATGAACCAAGACTCACCTTCCAACCCCCGGCTGTGCTAAATCCAGCCATGCTGCTGCAAGAGGAGCTGGATGACCACCCACATGACTGCGGGGAGGTCCTAAACCAAGTAGCAGGAATAAGGCCGGATCTTAGAGACATTCCTCTCCTGGATGCCGAAATGACTCTCTTCACAGATGAGAGTTGCTACATGGTCAATGAAAGAGGTATGCAGAGGCTGTGGTAGTTTCTCCTGAGCAGAAACTCTGGACAGCATCCCTGCCACATGGAACTTTGTCTCAAAAAGAGGAACTGATTGCACTCACAAAGGCATTGCATATGGCCAAAGGTAAAACCACCATATATACGGACAGCAGATACACATTTGTTACTCTCCATATACATGGGGCTATTTATAAAGATTGGGGCCTCTTAATAGCACAAGGAAAGGGAATTAAAAACAGAAGAGAAATATTGGCTCTCCTCCACGCTATTTGGGACCCTAAAGAGGTGGACGTTATGCATTGCCCGGGACCACCAAAGGGGACTGATCTTATTTCAAAAGTAAACCAATTAGCAAATCAAGCCACAAAGCAAGCAGCTCGAGAAACAGTGCAAGAACTGGTTACACTCCAGGCTGCAGCCCTACCAGAAAAACCGAACTATTTAGAAGAAGATTTAAAGTATTTACAGAAATGGGTTAAATTGGACTATGAAGGGGACTGGGCTAAGACTGAAGCAGGAAAAATAATTATTTCTCGAAGACTGAGCAAAAAGTTAGTAGACCAAATACATTAGGGTCCTCATTTGGGGATACACAAACTCAAGAAGCTAATAGGCAAGCAGTTCCAGGTTTATAAATTAGGGCGTATGGTTCAGGATGTAGTTGATAGATGTGCTCAATGCCAGGCAGTCCATGTGGGAAGAACTAAAATGGGAAGAGGGAAAAGAGAAAGAGGTAAGGAACCAGGAATTTATTGAGAAATAGATTTTACAGAATTGAAACCTGGAAAATATGGGATCAAGTACATGTTAGTTTTTGTAGATACCTTTTCAGCCTGGGTAGAGGATTTTCCCACCAAACATGAGATGGCAGGAGTGGTAGCCAAAAAGCTACTAGAAGAAATAATTCCTAGGTTTGGGCTGCCTCTCACAATCGGGTCAGAGAATGGCCCTGCATTTGTGAGTTCAGTCTCACAGGCATTGGCGAAGGCGGTGAGCACTAATTGGAAACTATATTGTGCCTACTGGCCCCAGAGGTCTGGGTTAAGTAGAGAGAATGGAATGGACTCTTAAAGAGACCTTGACAAAACTAATTCTGGAGACTGGCGGTGGATGGGTGGATCTCCTTCCTTTCGCCCTCCTCAGGGCACGATGTACACCCTATTTAACCAAGGTGACCCCATTTGAAATAATGTTTGGGAGACCCCACAGTCCTTGACAGCATAAATGACTGATCAGTCTGTACTCCAGTCACTGCAGGCATTACAGTCTGTCTTAAAAAAAGGCCCACTCAGGGATACGGACCGTCCACACTGGGACAAAGACGGAGGTGGATCCTCATCCTTACCAACCCAGGGACTTGGTTTGGATATGTCGCTGTGAAGTGGGAAACTTGAAGCCTTGCTGGAAGGGACTATTTACTGTTATCTTGACCACCCCCACGGCAGTAAAAGTAGAAGGCATTAGGGCCTGGATTCATGGGGGTCATGTCAAACGAGCCAAGGATGAGGATGCCCCCCACAGATGGAAGCTGCAGCCAACAGACCCCGCTGACCATGGACTAAAGCTGAGACTAAAAACAATGCGAGTTTATTGTTCCTCCTACTGTTACCTGTTGATGAAAAGTATAGGTTGGAAATTAGATGAACGGAATTAGGAAAAAATGGGAAAGGTTATACAAAGTTTTGAATGGCTAACTCATCAGTGACTGTGCACTACTGTTACTTTTTGGCCCCAGTTTTACATGCTCAATGTAGCCCCCGAACAACAGGAGAACATAGAACTGGCTGAAATGTCAAGGATTTGACTAGTTTCCAAAGAAAAGGGTGGAATGTAGGGGCATGCCAGGCCAGCTAGATGGAGATGGCCAATCAGTGTGACATGCATATATTTACTGAGGTGAGTTGCAATCCTATTGGCCATGTTGTGTGGGCTGGGATAACCACCTCTATAAAGGCTGGTCTGTGTGGCTGCGGGGGAGGGGGGTGTAGCATGAAGAGTTAGAGTAGGGGGTAGCAAGAGCTGTTAGAGTAGCCATTAGGGGAGCCATTGGGAGCCATTAGGGTAGTGGTGGGAGTGGTATTGTCAGGGTTGTGGAGAGTGACAGCACCCTTTTCGTCATCAGGAGCATCAGGAGCGGCATTGCTGGCAGCCTCACCCCCCTGAGCAGTGCCGCCGCCAGTACCATCTTTGTCAGGAGTGGCATTGCTGGGAATCTCATCCTGAGGAGCGGCCTCAACTGGAGCAGCCTTGCTGCCCCAAGCAGCGGCGCCGCCCTGAGCGGCCTCACCAACTGAGCAGTGGCATTGTCAACAGACGGTTGGGGAGTGGCCTCATCAGGAGCAGCCTCATCCAGGGAGCGGCCTTGTTGGCAGCAGCCTCATAGTGAGCGTCCTCTTCAGGAGCGGCCGTGTCCCAGGGATTAGCCTGTGGTACAGTGAGGGTGAGCGAGGGAGCCTCCAGGAGGTACCCAGGGCAAGGAGGCGGTGGCCCCCAGCAAGGCTCGGGCACCTACCTGTCAGTATGATTTCTGATGCATGGCACGAAATAAAGCTTTTCTTGATTTTTGCTTTGTGTCAGTCTTGTTCCTTCGATCACAGAAACTAACACCATCCTGGAGGGTCTGTCAGCCAGCATTGGGGACAGAAGTCTGCAAACACACACTTGTGATAGGGTTCTGGGTGACGTGATGGGAGGCCTGATCTGTGGACTGTGAGGGCAGTGCCATGGGTTCTGAAATTAGTTAAAAAGGGGAGGCAGGGGGCGCCTGGGTGGCTCAGTGGGTTAAGCCGCTGCCTTCGGCTCAGGTCATGATCTCGGGGTCCTGGGATCGAGTCCTGCATCGGGCTCTCTGCTCAGCGGAGGGCCTGCTTCCCTTCCTCTCTCTCTGCCTGCCTCTCTTGTGATTTCTCTCTGTCAAATAAATAAATCTTAAAAAAAAGGGGGAGGCAGGAGCACAGGGTTTTCTGTCTGGGTTGTGTGTCTCGGTTGGCCAGAGAATGGAGCAGTAGCCTCATGTGGCCATGGAAGATTCTGCCGCTGTGAGGATTCTGCCCAGCTCCGAAGGGTTTGGTTTCTTTCAGGGGGAAGGGAAGAGTGCTCTTTTCTGTCTCAAGGGTCCCTCCGTAGCAGGGATTCCCGAGTCGGCTTCTGGGTGAGGATTTGGGCCTAGGCCATGTGAGTCCAGATATGTGACACCTGGTCCAGCTAGGGAGGGGGATGTTTTGAAAGTGGGCTCAGGCTGAGGGTCACAATGCTGGTTTGTGGCCAGGGAAGCCCTCCAGAGTGGACGTGGACTCATGTTCGATGTAGCTGGCTCCCACTATGAAGGTTAGAGCACCTTCCCCACAGCAAGATTTTCCTGTGGTGGGGAAGGAGGAGTTGGTTTTAATGCTTGAGGTTCCCCCATAGGCTGGGATTTGAGCTATGTCTGGGCACAGACGCCTGAATACCCAGGTAGGGTAGAGATGACAGTCTCTGGCCTTGACATTTCCAACTGCGGGATATGGGGCCCACTACCTGGGGGGCTGATGGAGGTTGGGGCTCAGGCTGTGTCAAACAGAGCATTAGTGCACAGGGTGGCTAGGACATTGGGTTCTCACTCATGCTGGAGTTTATGTTCATGATGACCGACGAATGGAAGCGTGGCCCATGAGGCCATGGAGGTCTTATTAGGCTGGGGCATGTGAGCTGCTCCCAACGCACGCTTTCCTTCTGCGGGAAAGTGGGAGTCCGTTTTGATGGCACCAGAGTCCCCCAGTAGGAAAGACATCGTAGCAGAAGTCACCACATGGATGCCTGGAAAGCCCAGCTCCGCTTACCATACCAGCCCAGGAACATGGCCGTTTTGATCTGGTGTCTCTGGAGCAAAGTGCCGAGGGGACTGAGGTGACAGGGAGCACCATTCTGATGGGTCACAATGCTGGCTTTTGTCCAGGGAGACCTTATAATGTAGTAGGGGCTCAGGCGCCATGAAGAATTCTCTCCCCTGAGGGTTGGACCCAGCTTCCAAGAGCCAGGTTGCCTTCTGGGGACAGGACGTGTTCTGGTTTGTGGCTCAGGGATCAAGTGTTGGACCATATGTAGGTAGTCCTGAGTTTGTCTCTGGAGACAAATGGCTGCAAATCTAAGTTAGGGTTCCATTGAGGTCCTAGGGTTATGTCAGGTTCCATCTTCTGACACAGGTCCATTGACTTGGGTTTCTGCCTGGGGGGAGGTTTCTGGCCTGTGTTCGAATACAGCATTTGTCCAAGGCAGCCAACCAATTTGGGGTGTGCTCGGGGCATTGCAGTTGTGTCCAAATTTTGAGGATTTGTGCAAATGTGGACGGGCAGAGGTTCCTTCGGGTGGGCAGTCAGAGTCCTGTTCTTTGGCTCAGAGGCCCCACCCCATAGGGCCTATTGGCCTGGGCTTTGGAAACAAAATCTGCAAGCACAAACTTGGCATAAGGATAGTGGCGAGGTGATGGTATGGCCTATCTGCAGACCGTGAGGGCAATGCCGCAGGATCTGAAATGAGTGCGAAGGGGAGGCCTGGGCGAGGGCCTTTCTGTCTGGGTTGTTTGTCTCTCTTGGCCATGGTATGGATCGGTAACCCCATAGGGCCACGGGAGATTCTGCCTCTGCAGGATTCTGCCTGGCTCCCAAGGGTTTCATGTCTTTTGGGGGGAAGGGAAGAGTGTTGTTTTCCATCTCAGGATTCCCAGCATCGCAGGGATTTAGAGTCATCTTCTGAGTCCGGGCGCCTGGAGAACCCGACCGAGGGTGATGATTTGGGCCTATGGGCATGTCAGGCCTGATATGTGAGCTCCTGGTCCAGCTAGCAAGGGGGCTGGTTTGAAAGCGGGCTCAGGTTGAGGGTCACAATGCCTGTTTGTGGTCAGGGCAGCCATCCTGGTGGGCGTGGTACATGGGCCATGCAGCTGGCTCCACTCTGAGGGTTAGACCCCTATCCCCACAGCAAGCTTTTCCCCTCATGGGTAAGGAGGAGTGTTCTTTTACACTTGAGGTTTCCTAATAGGCCGGGACTTGAGCTATTGTGTGGACACAGACACTGAATACCCTGGTTGGGTAGAGATGACAGTATCTGGTCTTGGCATGTATCCATGTGCAGGATATGGGGCTCGAAATCTGGGATGACTGATGGGAGGTCGGGGCTCAGGCTGTGTCAGACAGATCATTAGTGCTCAGGGCGGCCTAGGACATTGGTGTGCCGTCCGTGCAGGTTGATCCTCACGTGGGGATTCTGGCCAGATGCCTAGGGCTCTTCTTCTTTCATCAAGGCAGGCAGAAGACTGCATTGTGTCTCCCGAATTAACTGTCTGGAGGGCTGGTGGTCCAGGAGTGTGAGGATAGAATTCTGAACACAAGTGCCGGTTCCCTTCAGGGCCGAGCACATGGCATTTCCAATGTGCAGCATCTGGGTCAAGATCTCTAGACCCTGAGTCAGAGCACGTGTCAGCTGTTCACTCATGCTGGAGTTAGTGTCCACGATGGCTGACGAATGGAGGGGTGGCCTATTGAGGTCATGGAAGTCTTCCCATTCTGGGATTTGTGAGCTGCTCTGAACAGCATTCTTTCTTTCTGCAGGCGGTGGAGTGTCCATTTTGATGGCACCAGGGTCCCCCTTATGGAAAGAAGTAGTAGCACAAGTCACCCCATGGATGCCTGGAAAGATCAAATCAGCTTAATGTTCCAGGCCAGAAACAAGGCTGTGTCGATTATATTACTGATTTAAATGGTATGCCATTTGTTTCCTATGAGGTCCTTAACTGAATTGATCTTTGGACATTGCAAATTAGATTTTTCCCTCTTCCTACATTTTGGGAATAGATGAGAAGAACCGGCATTGCCTTCATTAAATGCCTCAGAGTGTTGACCATCAAATTGGTTTGACCTGGATTTTTGGGTTTTGGGAGGTGTTTGAGGAATGCTTCAAGTACTTTTTTCATTACCTGAGACATCAGATGTGTATGTTCATGACCTACTCTTGGTCGTGGGTATGTGTCTTGGAATTTATCCTTTTCTCTTAGGTATTGGATTTCCGGGCATACTTGTGTGAGCAGACATTTAGGTTAGGTTGTTTAGGAGAGTTTAGTCCTGAATGCTTTAATTAATTCTTGATAGGTAAGAAGTTAACTTTTCCGGTTTTGTAGGTTTCTGACGTTGAAATTTTTTTCCCTTAAGGTATTTTCTCTGAGGTTTGTTTCCATGAGTGCTACTCCTCACTTTCTCCCTAAATTCTGTGGGACTCTTTTAAGTGTGTGTGTGGGGGGAAAGGTGGGAGGGAGGGTGTGTTTCACAAAACGCTTAGAATGATATTCTTAGAGATATAAAGCGCTATTCTTTGGATCAAAATTCACCTTCAAACATATTGAAACTCATGTTCCATCTCTTTCGTCCACATTTACTGCAATGAATGTCCCATTTAATCCTCTTTCAGAAACACAGACTCTCCCTAACCTGCCATGGAAGAAACACCAAATTTTGTGTGCCTGGTTAGATTCTCATTGTGTGTCCCATTTTTCTTCCTTTTTCATATGTTCCTTTCCTCCCATGGGTGAGTGAAATCATATGTTCTTTGTCTTTCTGTGACTGACAGATGGGAAGCAGCCCAATGCTCTCCACTATTCTGCCACATGTGGTAAGTTTCAAAATTTCTTCTTGCTTATGGCTAGTAAGAGTCTGTGGTGCATTGGGAGGACAGGGAGATTGCAGAAATGTCTTGGATCTCCCGGCTTGTCTTCAGCCATCAGCACAACAGGAAGATGACCACATCAATGGAACCATGGCGTCAATGAACCTGAAGCTTTGAAATCAAACTCTACGGTGAAAGAGAGACGAAGTTGCAGGGACCATTGGAGAAGGGTGTAGACATGTCTTAGGGGAGAAGTGGACGGTGGTGCTTCTGAAGCCAGGGAGCCATGGCCAAAGACAAAGGCCCAGGAGAGAGGAGCACACTGGGAACCCAAAAGATAGATTCAGAACCATAGCTGTTGGCATAGAAATGGAGAATTTTGAATGACACGAGTACTTGCAAACAAAGGGTCTTGAGGCCCGGGTATCTCAGATCAGCATGCTTGACAGGCATGGACTCCAGAGAACACTGTGTTTCTCTGGCAGAGAACACCATCAAGCAACCGGGTGCAGACAGCATGGAAACCATGATCAGAAACAATACTTGTTGATAAAGTGGTATGATTATTGTTTCTTGCTGTGCATCAGTGATAGGCACTATTCGTGGTGATGCCTTGATGGGGGCAAAAGAATCTTGGGGCTCTACCACCGTCAGCATAAACCTGAGCTAGTGGTCACAGACAGGATGGTACGGACATTAGCTGCCTAACCTGCAATCACATATTCCAACCCTGGAAACCAGTTGGGACTACCTTCCTTCAGGCCACGTTGCTTAGTACCAGGAGAACAGACCCTCCATTCAAGGACTAGAAAAAAGCCCGGCCCACATCCTCACTCTTGACCACAGCATTCAGCAGGACTTAGTAAGGTTGAGTGGGTTGAAAGTCTCCTTTCATAGGCACACCAGGGCCGACCAAGCTACACCTCACCATATGTGGTCCAGACACCAAACACTCTGAAAGGCAGGCAACGAGTGCCTCTGCAGAGGACTGGCCCAGAAGAGAGTGGACAGCCACATCCCAACACAGTGGGCATGCCACATATCCCAGAGACCCCACCAAGGTTCAGCCAGTGGCACTCCATGACATCTTCATCCTAAAGAAATTACTCTCAGCATAGAAATCAGAAGGCGCTGTTCGAATACAGAGAAGAATACGGAGACCAGAACTAAGGCAATGATGGAGTAATCAATTGATGCAGAGGCATAAGAACAGGAACAGATCATGGCCAAGAAATGGAAGTGAAAAGGTCATGTCACATGCCGGGTGGAGGATTTAAGCAGCAGCCTGGATACTCACTCTGGATCAGAAAAACCTAGAAGGAATCAGGGAGTCTCGGACCACAGAGATAAAGGTGATTTAAAAAAAATAATTAAAATGAAGAGGCCCTTCTGAAATGATTTGTTAGCAGGCTGGATGCAAAGTTCAGGAAGCTGACAGAACCAGAGGATCCAGTGAGGTACCTGGAATCCAAGTACTGCAAAAAAAAAAAAAAAAAAAAAAAAAAAAGCGAAGAAAAGGAGAGAAGGAAGAATGAAGGAATATGACAATGGACTACGGGAAATCCGTGACTGCAATGAATCTCTATGGGTGCTTATTGTAGGAGACTTAGAAGAGAGAGAACATAGTGGGCCCAACACTTCCTTGAGAAATCAGAGCTTCAAACACCCCTCATCTGGGGGCAGAAAGAGAGATCCAGATTCCAAGGCACAGAGGACTCCCAGCACAATCCACAGAAGCAGAGGAACACAATACATAGTGTCATTCAGCCTTCTAAATCTAGCAATGGAGGTATTCTCTTCGGCCAAATATGCTTGGGAGAAGAGTGTTTCTGAAGACAAGTGCCTTACTTCTAGGAGACCAGCTATACCCACGCTAGCAACATGTTCTATAGAGCAAGCCACACCAGCCCAAGCCCAAACCCTATCCCCTGCATTTCTAAACAAGAACAGAGCAGTAGTTCTTGTCTTGAACAATGAGGTGTTAAGAAGAAAAAGATTGTGTCCAGGGGTTGCTCTATCAAATCAGAAGCAGCCTTCCGCTCTGCTCCTTATCCCAAGCTCATTGGAATGGTTCCCACCTCAGGTTCCCCACTCAGAGGCAAGTTTGCTTCTCCCTCTCTAGCTCCTTCACTGATTATGTTCTCGCTGTCTCTGTGTGTCCTATGCATCCAAGCACATCATTGAAGAAGAACAACAACAACAAGCAACAGTAGATAAGGATTGTCTGGGGCAAGAGGATGCTTTATTCAATTTGGACCTATGCCCCTATGGAATGCAGCCAGGTCCAGAGCACCTCCCACCATCCTAAAATTCCAGACCTTGGCTCTGAGCTCCCTTGTTTGTTCTCCTCTTCTTCATCTTCCTGCATCCGCTCTCTGTCCCGCTGCCATGGCCACTTGTTCTCCCACTGTTCCTCCTCACTTGGCTCCTTTAGAACATGCCCATCATCTGCAACAGGCTCTGTTTGTTTATCCCATGAAAACTACTGTGGAATGAAAATGGGAGGCTTAAGGCAGCCTTGTGCTGTAACATCACCATTTAGTTCCACAGAAGGAAGCTGCATCACCCGTCGGGAATGCTCAGGCATCTTAGGCCATCGAATCCTATTCAAGGCATCCCTGTGTAGATACATGTTGTCTTCCGGAAACTGGCATGGAAGCCTTTCCGATGGCTTCACATGGGCAATGGATCTCCTCCACCAGGCACCGTGCTTGCTCCTGTTGGCTACAAACCTATGAGTCCACCCTGGGCCTAAGGTTCTTAGGTGTTGGGTCTGCCTTTGGTGCTTGGTCAGCTTGGAAGATGGGGAGGCCTTCTTGGTACGGTTACTGGAGAAGCTAGAGGAACTTGTGTCCTCGCTGTTGAAGACTATAGGCCTGTCTTTGGCATGGTTGCGAGTGTTCCCTGGGAGCTTTCCTCCGGTGGTCCTTTTCCTGGTCACAAGGGACCTGATTGCATCGGAAGACCATGCACATGTGCAGAGCGTGGAGTTCCTGGCCTGAAGCTTGGTTGTAGTACTGACCATTTCTTGACCTTTTGAGAGTAAAATGGAATTGTGTATCCTTGCCCTTCTCAGGAGTGCAGAGAGCTGGTGGTGACACTCCCGGCCAAAGACTATAAATTCAGCCATGGAGAAGGTGACACCGACTCGTTTCACAAACTGTCTTGGTGAATTACCCAGGCGGTTCCAAAGGTTTGGGAGGGCTTTGACACGTCCTTGCTGACCCATGACTACTAATGCCATGTGGAGTAATTAGACATGGTTTGGGAGGAGTGGTTGCTAGGAGCTCAAAACTTTGTGACATCACAGAAGCTGACCTCACTGAAGCAGCAATCCCTCTCTCATGAGCTATGAGTCCTATGGCTTTAGGTAGGAAGCCCTGGGAAGGACCAAAAAAGAGCCCTGATTGCCTGATCGTGATCTCAGGTGGTCTTTGTGGTTTCTTTCCCACTTCACTTTTCTATACAAAGAGAAAAGAAAATAACATTCGGTATACCATCCTTTCATCCAAAATTTCTCCTGGAGACCAAGGTGTTCTTATTTCCACTTCAATGTCTAGAGATCTCAATCAAAAGGGAGACCTCTTGGGTATCATGAGATCTCTGGGAGGTTTGACATCCCATGAGCGAGAGTGTCCTTTCATACATTCTTTTCCCAAATTGTTCTAGGGGGAATGGTATGTCCTTGGTGCTTGGTCAGCTTGGAAGATAAGGGAAGGAATAAGGGAAGGAAAGTCACATTTCAAGGAAACGTGCTAGGGCATGGATGCATTGTGCTTTCTGTGTCCTGTTCACCTGGTATTCTGAAAAACCAGTCCTACGGGCCCTAAGGAGGGCTCTGTCTACCTGACTTTATCAGAAACACCTTTGCAAAGGCTTCAAGGAGCATGACATTCTGCATGATCGCTACCATTGAAAGAACAGCCCTGGACAGCACACCTGTCATCATCAGTTAACATTACATGCCAAGGTCATAGGAAGAGCCATGTTGACCAACTCTCTTAATTTAGAGGAAAAGGAACTGCCTAAATGGATGCCCTACCATGCCCACTCTAGCAGAACTGTGGAGGGAGCAAAGATGCCCTTCAATAGGCTACTGGATACAGAAGGTGTGGTACATCCAGGCCACAGATGATACCTCCGACATCGAGCAGGATAAAGCCCTGATACTCGCTTTGACATGACTGACACAGGGCTGGTTTATTCTCAGTGAAATCAGAAGGAGTCCAAGGGAATTATCATATGGCTTCACTCATATGTGGACCATGAGGAGTACCATGGACATGAGTAAAAGCAAGGGAAAGCGGAAAGAGCAGAAGTCAGACAGGGAGACAAACAAAGAGAGACTCAGGACTCTGGGAACCAAGTTGAGGGTTACAGAGAGATGAGATGTGGCAGGAATGAGGGGACTGCTCCATGGTATGGAGGTGGTGTGGCATATATGCTGTAGATGAGCAGTCGATGGTATATGCAACTAAAGAATCAGGGAATACTATCTAACAAAAGTATGATGGATGAAAGGCTGGCTTCCCGAACAAAAGAAAAAGTATTGAAAAGACAGAAAAATAGGCTGTTTCCCATGTAGATGAAGAAGGAAAGAGGAAAGAAATGAAGTATAGTTTTATTATCTTACTGATTAAAATGGCATGCAATTGATTTCCTATGAGTCCTTAACTGAATTGGGTCTTTGGACATTGCAAATAGATTTTTCCCTCTTCCTACATTTCAGAAATAGATTAGAGGAACCATCATTTCCTTCATTAAATGTCTCAGAGTGTTGACCAGCAAATTTTGACCGGGCTTTTTGGGTGTTGGGAGGTGTTTGAAGGAATGCATAAAACACTTTCATCATTATCTGAGACGATAGATGTGAAAGTTCATGACCAAGTCTTGGTAGTGGTTATGTGTCTTGGAATTTATCCTTTTCTCTCAGGCCTTGGATTTGCGGGCATACTTTTGTGTAGGGGACTTTATATTAGGTTGTTTAGGAGAGTTTATTCCTGAATGCTTTAAATAATTCTTGATAGGTAAGAAGTTAACATTTCCAGTTTTGTCAGTTTCTGAATTTGATACTATTTTTCCTTAAGGTATTTTTCTGAAGTCGGTATCCATGAGAGCTACTCCTCACTTGCTCCCTAAATTCTGGGGACTCTTTTAAGTGTGTGTGTGGGGGGGGGAGTGGGAGGGAGGGTGTGTTTCACAAAACTCTAAGAATGACATTTTAAGAGATATGAAGGCGCACTTCTTAGGATCACAATTCACCTTCAAACATATTGAAACTCATGTTCCATCTCGTTTGGCCACAGTTCCAGCAATGAATGTCCCATTTAATCCTCTTTTAGAAACACAGATTCTCCCTAACCTGCCATGGAACAAACACCAAATTTTGTGTGCCCAGTTAGAGTCTCATTGTGTGTCCTTTTATTTATTTATTTATTTATTTATTTATTTATTTATTTTGCTTTTACGCATGTTCCTGTACTTCCACGAGTGAGTGAAATCGTATGTTGTTTGTCTTTATGTGACTGACAGATGGGACATAGCCCAGGGCTCGCCAATTTCCTGCCACATGTGGCAAGTTACAAAATTCTTTTTGCTTATGGCTGGATAAGAGTCTGTGGTGCATTGGGAGGACAGGGAGATTGCAGTAATGTCTGGAGTTCCAGGCTTGTCTTCAGCCATCAGCACAACAGGAAGATGACAACAACAATTGAACCATGGCGTCAATGAACCTGAAGCCTTGAAATCAAACTCCACAGTGAAAGAGAGAAGCCTCAGATACCATGGGAGAAGGATGTAGACATTTCTTAGGGGATAAGTGAATGGTTGGTGCTTCAGATGACAGGGAGCCATGGCCAAAGACAAAGGCCCAGGAGAGAGGAGCACACTGGGAACCCACAAGTTGGATGCTGACCCATAGCTGTTGGCGTAGAAATGGAGACAGTCTGAATGGCACGTGCACTTCCAACCAAAGGATCTTGAGGCCCGGGTATCTCAGATCAGCATGTTTTACAGACATAGACTCCAGAGAACACAGTGTTTCTCCAGCAGAGCACAGCAGCAAGCAACCGGGTGCAGACAACCTGGAAACCATGATAAGAAACACTATTGGTTGACACAGTAGTATGATTATTGTTTCTTGCTGTGCATCCTTGATTGGCATTGTTCTTGGAGATGCCTCTATGGGTAAAAGAATCTTGTGGCTCTACGAGTGTCGGTATAAAGCCCGAGCTAGCGACCACAGACAGGTCGGTGAGGACATTAGCTGCCGAATCTGCAATCACATAGTCCCAAACCTGGAAAACTGTTCGTACTGCCTTCCTCAGGCCATGTTGCTTAGTACCAGGAGAACAGACCCTCCATTGGGGACGAGAAGAATGCCCTGCACACATGCTCTCTCCTGACCACAGCATTCAGCAGACCCTAGTAAGGTTTAGTTGGTTGAACGTCTCCTTTCACAGGCACACCAGAGCTCACTTAGCTAAACCTCACCATATTCGGTCCAGACACCAAACACTCTGAAAAGCAGGCAACAAGATCCTCTGCAGAGGGGTGGCCCAGAAGAGAGTGGACAGCCACAACATAACACTAAAAGGCATGCCACATACACTGGAGACTCGATCAAGTGTCAGCCAGTGGCACTCCATGTGATCTTTATCTTAAAGTAATTACCCTGAGGGTAGAATACAGAAGGAGCTTTTCGAATACAGAGAAGAATACAGAGACCTTAACTAAGGCAAAGAAGGAAGGATAAATTCATGCTGAGGCAAAAGAACATGAAATGGTTATGTCCACGCAATCAAATTGAAACCTGTACATGTCCCATGCCAGGTGGAGTATTTAAACAGCAGCCAGGATACACACAGTGGATCAGAAACACATAGAAGGAATCAGGTAGTCTCAGACTTCAGAGATCAATGTGATAAAAAAAAATAAAATGAAAAGGTCGTTATGAAAAGATTTGTTAGCAGACTGGATGCAAATTTCAGGAAGCTGACAGAAACAGGGGATCCAATTAGTTAACTGGAAGACCAGTACTGGGAAAAAAAGAATTGAAGCAAAGGAGAGAAGGAAGAATGATGGAACATGACAATGTTAGGGAAATCCTTGACTGCTATGAATGTCGATGGGTGATTATTGTAGGAGAATAAAAGAGAGAGAAAATTTGGGCCCAGCATTTCTTTGAGAAATCAGAGCTGAAAATATCCCTTGTCTGGGGGCAGAAACAGAGATCCAGATTCCGAGGCACAGAGGACTCCCAGCACAGTCCACAGAAGCAGAGCAACAGAAGACATAGTGTCATTCACCCTTCCAAAGCTAGCAATGAAGGAATTCTCTTTGGCCAAATATGCTTGGGAGAAGAGTGTTTCTAAAGCCAAATGCCTTACTTCAAAGGACCAGCTATGCCAGCTCTAGCAGCAGGTTGTATAGATTAAGCCACACAAGCCCAAGCCCAAACCCTATCACCTGCATTTCTAAACAATAACAGAGCAGGGGTTCTTGTGTAGAACAATGAGGTGTTAAGAAGACAAAGATTGTGTCCAGGGTGTCTCCATCAGTTCGGAAAGTGGCCTTCAGCTCTGCTCCTTATCCCAGGCTCATGGAATGTCTCCCACCTCAGGTTCCCCACTCAGAGGCAAGTATGCTTCTCTCTCTCCAGCTCCCTCACTGATTATGTTCTCTCTTTCTCTCTCTGTCCCATACATGCAAGCACATTGTTGAAAAACAACAACAACAACAAGAAACAGTAGATAAGGATTGACTCGGTCCAGAAGATGCTTTATTCAATTTGGACCTATGCCCCAATAGAACAAAGCCAGGTCCAGAGCAACTCCCAGGATCTGAAAATGCCTGAAATTGGCTCTGAGCTCCATTCTTTGTTCTCCTCTTTTTGTCTTCCTGCATCTTCCCGCAACATGGAGCATCCATCTCTGTCCTGTTGCAATGGCCCATTGTTCCCCCGTTGTTAATCTTTACCTGAGTCCTTCAGAATATGCACATGATCCGCAACAGGCATTGTTTGTTTATCCCATGAAAAGCATTGCGGAATGAAAATTTGAAAGTTAACGCAGGCTTGTGCTGCAACATCTCCCTTTAGTTCCAAAGAGGAAAGCTGCACTACTCTGGGAATGATCAGGGATCTTAGGCCGTTGACTCCTCTTCAATGCGTACTGGTGTAGATACACAAGTCTTCCTGAAACTGGCACAAAAGCCTTTCCGATGGCTTCACATGTGCAACGGGTCTCCTGACCAGGTTGAGTGCTTTCTCCTGTTGGCTCCAAACTGATGAGTCAGTCCTGGGCCTAAGGTTCTAGGGTGTACGGTCTGCCTGTGGTGCTTGGTCAGCTTGGAGGATGGGGAGGCATTCTTGGCATGGCTTCTGGAGATGTTAGAGGAAATTGTGTCCTCGCTGTGGAAGACTCCAGACATGTCTTTGGCATGGTTGTGGGCGTTGTGGGGGTTGTGGACTCCATTCCTTGGCTGGCCCTTTTCCTGGTCAGAAGTGTCCTGATTGGTTCTGAGGACCATGCACATGTGCGGAGCATGGAGTTCCTCACCCGAGGCTTGGTTGTAGACCTGACACTTTCTTGACCTTTCGTGGGTAAGATGGAATTGTGGATCCTTGCCATTCTCAGGATTCCAGAGTGCTGGTGATGAAAGTCAGGCCCAAGACTATAAATTCGGCCATGGAGAAGGTGACACCCACTCGCTTTGTAAACGCTCTTGGTGAAATACCCATCAACTCCGGCGGATTGGGAGGGCTATGGATCCTCCTGGCTGACCCATGACTACTAAAGCCATGTGGAGTGATTAGACATGGTTTTGGGAGGAGTGGTTGCTAGGTGCTCAAATCTTTGTGACATCAAGAAGCTGACTTCACTGAAGCAGCAATCCTTCTCTCATGAGCTATGAGTCCTATGGCTTTAGGTAGGAAGCACTGGGACGGACCAAAGAAGAGCCTTGCTTGCATGCTCATGAACTCAGGTGATCTTTGCAGTTTCTTCCCCACTTCAACATTCTATACAAAGTGAAAAGAACATGACATTTGGTATACCATCATTTCAGCCAACATTTCTCCAGAGACAGCAAGGTGTTACTATTTCCACTGCAATGTCTAGAGTTCTCAATCAACAGGGAGGCCTCTTGGGTATCATAAAATCTCTGGGAGGTTTGACATCCTATGTGTGAGAGCGTCCATTCGTAGGTTCTTTACCCAATTTGTTCTAGGGAGAAGGGTCTGCCTTTGGTGCTTGGTCAGCTTAGAAGATAAGGGAAGGAATAAGAAAAGGAAAATCACAATTAAAGGAAAAGTGCTAGGGCATGAATGCATTGTGCTGTCTGTGTCCTGGTCTCCTAGTATTCTGAAACACCAGTCCTATGGGATGAGGGCTCTGTCTACCCGACTTTACCTGAAACACCTTTGCAAAGGCTTCAAGGAGAATGATATTCTGCATGATTACTACCCCTGAAAGAAGAGCCCTGGACAGCACACCTTTTCATCATCAGTTAACGTTATATGCTGAGGTGATGCGGAGAGCCATGTTGACCCACTCTCTTAACTAAGAGGAAAAGGATCTGCCTAAATCGATGATCTTCCATGCCCACCCTAGCAGAACTGTGGAAGGAGCTGGGATGCCCTTCAATAGGCTACTGGATAAAGAAGGTGTGGTCCATGCAGGCCACAGATGATATCTCCAACATCGAGTGGGATGAAGCCTAGAAGGCTAGAGTCCCCCTAGGTGTATGGGGGGTCTGAGTCCCCCTAGGCATATGGGGGTTCGAGTCCCCCTAGAAGTATGGGGGTTAAATCCCCCTAGACATATGGGGGGTTTGATTCCCCATAGATGGTAGGGGAGTTCGAGTCCCCCTAGACAGTTGGGGGGTAAAGAAAGCCCCCACCAGTGGTTGGTTCTGGGTAAGTGTCATTGGGTCTACAGTTGTCTTTGTCGTGATCTTTTGTTTGTTGTGTTTACAGGGGACCAAGGAAGTCCGCACCAGCAGCAGTCTCCAGATGAGGATTGCTGGGCCTGTGGTTGTGTCTGCCTTGTTTTTTAATTGTCTGTTGTGTTGTTTGTTGTATTTGGAGAAATGGGACAAGCAGGGAGTAAAGGACCTGTGACACCTCTAGGTTTCGTTCTCGAACATTTCATGGATTTCTAAGGTAAAGCAACTCAGTCAGGTAACAAGGTTTACTCAGGAATACTAAAACACTCTGTCAATTAGAGTGGTCCACTTTCTCCACAGGGTGGCCGCTGGAAGGAATATTTGCCTTGGCTCAGATCTGCTCTACACTGAGTGAGGTCTTCAATCTACATCGAGACCAAATACCATACATTGTAGCCTGGCAATACCTGATAGAGGAGCCACCATCATGGCTCAAGTCCCACCTTCCCCCGCTAATGAAACAATCTCTCTCCCTCTAAGGCAGGTCAGAGCACAAAAACCAGAGCAGACAGATAAGGGGGAGACAGGTAAGAAGACCATCCTACCTCTCTTGGATATGGAGGATGTGGAATCCCCCCCCCCCACTTTATCTGTCCCCTAAATCTGACTCTCGGTCCCAGGATGTCTTTACCAGTCTATCTCATACACTGTCGGGATCTACCTATGGAACCACCAAGCAGAGAGACCGCCCTGATACTTCCCCTTTCCTCGATCCCCCTCATCTTCCCTTTACTTCACCAGTACTGTCTGTGCCAATGCTGCCTCTCCATGAGATTGCTCTACCAGATGGGATAGGGCGCCCCCACCTAAGCTATATCCCTTTCTCCTCTTCCGACATCTATAACTGGAAGATCGAACACAAATCCTTTTCTTTCTACACTCAGGATTTAATTAGTTTCTTGGAGACTATTTTTCTTACCCACCAACCTACCTGGATGGATTTTCAACAGCTCCTTATGGCTCTCTTTAACACGGAAGAGAGGGATCGCATCATGTGAGAAACCCGTAAGGGGATAAGCGAGAGACTTGGCAGGGACCTCGATCCTCGCCGAATGGAAGTCTACTGCCCAAGGGAACCCCCTGACTGGGATCCAAATTGCAATGAAGGTAAGGAGAGCTTACTTTTCTAATGCCAGGCTTTACTGAGAGGCCTCTGTGCAGCTGCAAGGAGACCCATAAATTTATCTAAAATTGTATGGTGACTCAAGGTAAGGATGAGTCTCCAGGAGCTTTCTAGAAAGGCAAATTGAAGCCTATAAAATGTATAGCCCAATCGACCCTGAGGCACCTGAAAATCAGAGAGCAATGAATCTTGCATTTGTTAGTCAGTCAGCCCCAGATATAAGGAGGAAACTTCAGAAAATCACTGGGTTTGAAGGGAAGAATCTGACTGAGTTAGTGGGAATTGCAGAAAAGGTGTTTAACAAGAGGGATGCACAAGAGGATGAAAAACAGACAAAAAAAAAAAAAACTGGTTAAGGTTTTGGCATTACATGATGCGGGGAGGAAACAGGTTGGGCATAGTAAATGGAAGGAAAAGCCTAAGCACAGGGAAGGCAGGCAGGAAGACTTAGATTCAGATCAGTGTGCTTACTGTAAATGAAAAGGAATTGGGCCAGGGTGTGCCCCAAAAGGAAGACAGCAATGCTCACCACCAGAGACTGAAAGGGCCATGGTTCGAAGACCCTACCTGAACCTCGGGTAAAAATTGAAGTGGAGAGGAAATCAGTTGATTTTTGGTGGACATGGGAGCCCAATATTCATCATTCATTAAACCTATGGGAAAACTATCTGGAGAAGAAGTCTGGGTACCAGGAGCAAATGGCACAAAGAGACGTAAATGGACAACAGAAAGGACTTTAAATTTGGCCTTGATCGATGATCTTCCATGCCCACCCTAGCAGAACTGTGGAAGGAGCTGGGATGCCCTTCAATAGGCTACTGGATAAAGAAGGTGTGGTCCATGCAGGCCACAGATGATATCTCCAACATCGAGTGGGATGAAGCCCTGATACTCGCCTTGACATGAGTGACACAGGGCTAGGTTTTTCTCAATGAAAATGGAAGCAGTCCAAAGGAAATATAATACAGCTGCACTCATATGTGGCCCATGCGAAATGCCATGGACAGTAGGAGAAGCAAGGGAAAACGGAAAGAGAAGTAGTCAGACAGGGAGACAAACCAGGAGAGACTCAGGACTCTGGGAACCAAGCTGAGGGTTACAGAGGGATGACACGTGCCAGGCATGAGGGAACTGATTAATGGTATGGAGGTGGTGTGGCATATATGATGTTGATGAGCACTCAGTAGTATATGCAACTAAAGAATCAGGGAACACTATCTCACAATAGTATGAGGGATGAAAGGCTGGCTTCCCGAACAACAACAACAACAAATAAGTATTCAAAAGAAAAAAAAAAATCCATGTAGATGAAGAAAGAAGTAGGAAAGAAAGGAGTATAGTTTTATTATCTTACTGATTAAAATGGTATGCAATTGGTTTCCTATAAGGTCCTTATCTGAATTGGTCTTTGGACAGTGCAAATTAGATTCTTCCCTCTTCCTACATTTTGGGAATAGATGAGAAGAACCGACATTGTTTTCATTAAATTTCTCAGAGTGTGGAACAGGAAATTGATTTGCAACTGGCTTTCTGAGTGTTGGGAGGTGTTTGAGGAATGCTTCAAACACTTTCATTAATACTTGAGTCATCAGAGTGTATGTTCATGACCCACTCTTGGTAGTGGGTATCTGTCTTGAATTTATCCTTTTCTCTCAGGTATTGGATTTGCGGGCATACTTGTGTGTATGGGTCTTGTAGTTGAGGTTGTTTAGGAGACTTTAGTCCTGAATGCTTTAAATAATTCTTGATAGGTAAGAAGTTAACTTTTCCAATTCTGTTGGTTTCTGAGTTTGATACATTTTTTCCATTGTGGTAATTTCTCTGAGGTTGGTTCCATGAATGCTACTCCTCACTTGCTCCCTAACTTCTGTGGGACTCTTAAGCGTGTGTTTGTGGGTGGATAGGAGGGTGGGTGTGTTTCACAAAATGCTTAGTATGATATTTTAAGAGATATGAAGCCACTCTTCTTGGATCACAATTTACCTTGAAACTTACTGGAAACTCATATTCCATGTCGTTTGGCCACATTTCCTGTAATGAATGTCCCATTTACTCCTCTTTTAGAAACACAGACTGTCACTAACCTGCCGTGGAACAGACACCAAATTTTGTGTGCTGGTTAGAGTCTCATGGTGTGTGTCCCCCCTTTTTTTTTTTTTTTTTTTTTGGATTTTTCACATGATCCTTTACCTCCATGAGTGAGTGAAATCGTATGTTAATTGTCTTTCTGTGACTGAAAGATGGGACGCAGGACAATCCTCGCCACATTTTGCCAAATGTGCCAATTTTCAAGATTCCTTCTTGCTTATGGCTGCATCAGAGTCTGTGCTGCATTGGGAGGACAGGGAGATTGCAGAAACGTCTGGGAGCTCCAGGCTTGTCTTCAGCCATCAGCGAAATAGGAAGAGGACCACATCAATGGAACCATGGCATCAATGAACCTGAAGCCGAGAGACTCTCAGATGAAACCCCAACTGTCGCCTCGACATGAGTGACACAAGGTGCGGGAGGCCACAATAAGGCTTGAGACGAGGACCAAACCAGGTCCTGACTTGTGTTTTCTTAAAAGCCGTGTAGCCTAACAAAAGGCTTAGGATGGAAAATTGAATAGCACTGAGAAAGGGTCTGTGCTATGTGTGTGCGCCCGCCAATGTGGCTTCCCACAAGTTTACTAGTTCGATGAGAGCAATTTGTTTGGGGTCATAAACTCTTAACTTGTCCTTGCTGTTCCAGCACAGCTCATAAATCACTCTCAGGGTTATTGTTACTTCTTGTATCAATACAGAACAATTGTACTAACATCAGCCATTGCCTGCAGGTGTTTCTCTGAAGTGGGCAAAACAGGCCGGGTTTGGAGGGGTTTTTGTGCACGTAGCAAATTCTTTTGTAACCAGTTAAAAAATAGTTACTTTGCCTATATAATGCCTCACTGCCCTGAATTTTGAATAAAGTCGGCTCTGTTGGACATCCTACTCAATGCTCCTCCTTCCCCCATATCTTTGTCTCTCAAGACTTTTTCTTTCACCATCCTCTTACCCTCACGTTCCTGGTCATTTTGCCATGCTGGCCGTGACAAGTGGCACCCGGACAGGGACGTGAGCACATTTCAAGGGAGTGCACATACAGGTAAGTATATACCGACAGTCAGGAAAGAGGAGCCCAGGTTGATGGGTGACAGCAGGAGTAAAATATCATGGGCCATTCTCAGTCTTTAGAGCAGGATCCTTTTGTCACTGCATCACAGGCCATTTTAAAGCAGAAGGGGTCCAAAGTCTCTAAAAAGGCTTTGCATCAGTTTTTTGAGGTAGTTTCAGATCTCTTTCCTTGGTTCCCTAAAGAGGGATCTATAAATCCGCAAGCTTGGCAAAGAGTGGGGCAAGAAATAAAGAACCAGATCAAATTACGTGGCTCCCCTGCTGTTCCCCCTTATACTATGCAAGTCTGGGATATTATTCGTGAGGCATTAGTTCCACAACACTCTTTTGAGCTGTTTTTTATTGCTTCCCAGGAACCCCCAGATGAGATTGACGATTTGCCCAAGGAAACGGAGGATATAGGGGAGCCAATGGCTGTAACTGGAGCCAACTGGGGTTAGTCTAACTCGGGACAGAGACCTTAAGGAATATTCCCAAGCAGCTGCTGAAACTCTCTTTGTTTCGGGGAAATTCCCTGCTTTCTCTGGCCTGACTTGGACTGCTTAACCCCGGGTTAACTTTGGTGGTTTAATTAAGATAGACATATCTTTGAAGTTACAGCAGTAAATGTGAAGCTTTTATTTTATCAAAGTTTACTGAAGGTCAAATAAGCTCATGTTGTTGGTTAAAATTTGTTAGCAAAAAGAAATTACTAAACTGATGGTTAATTGTCTGTCTCAAAGTTTTAATGGGTAATTGCTGAGATAGCTTTCAAAGTCTTTGATAACCTGAAACTTTAAAGTTTTGGTTGAATGACAAATAAAATTAAATTTGTTGGACATCTAGGTCTGAACCAAAGCAGACAAAGTGCTAAAGCATCGATTACTGAACATAGGTTTGTGCTTTTGACTTCTTATAGCAAAGAAACTAAGAGTATTTAAATTTGTTAGTAAACATGTTTTGTGCTTAACTGATTCATAAATTTGCCATCTAAAGAATTCTGTTGTAAGAGCTCACAATTGGTTAATACTTAGTCTTCACTAGAGATTAAGGTGTTTCTAAGAGTACAAAATTCTGCTTAGTGTGACTAAGACTGATGGAAATAAGGGAAACAACTCTATAGAAAAGTAAATGATAGGGAAGAAAGATTTAAGGAATGGGAATACATTTTGTTAAAGGTAAAAGAAGGTAATTTTGTCCTAAATAAGATGGTTGTTTGAAAGAGAATGTCTTGGGACCAAACCTGAATGCAAAAGAAAGTTGTAAAATATTTGTGAAGGGAAATCTTCAAAAAAGGAATTTTAGATATGGTCAGGACGGACTAAGAAAGAAAACAGCCTGCAAAGTGATTTAACACTCTCCTGGCATATCTCCATATAGATTCTACTTCCACGTGAAAGGACCATTTGACCTGGAGAGATTGGGAAAGCGGTCCAACCTTGAGGAGCTGCAAAAACACCGTGTTATCGTTCCCCATTGCCTGTAACCATAGAAACTCACTCATATTCTTAAAGAATGGAAGGGGAGACTGATCACCTCCCATTAGCCAAGGATACCCAAAGGAGAGGGTGCCCAACCTGTTTGAATCTGAAGAGTGCCTGACTGTGTGAATGTGTCTGTATGGCTCCACCGCTTCAGCTACGGAGTCTGAGTGGGCTGCACCCTGAGTCTCGTGGGCCGTCCTATGGCATAATGGTCATCTACTCCAAGGAGTAGCCTGGTCCGGGGCTGATACGGACAGACCTTAGCTAAGATGCTCCTAAGTTCCCATGAGGGACGCGAGCAGGACAGCATCTGAAAGAGCCCCCTCCCTTTGTCTGCGACATCATTCACGATGGGAGGAAAATCTAATAAACCCACTATCTTAAGACTGCATGCTTAAAAATAAAGACAGTGGTACAAAAAAGATGGTTTTCTCTCGGTTTCAAGGGCAAAGTTTTCTTAGTTTAATTAATCTGTTATGGTTTTCTTGGCCTGCCCAGAAAATTCAGTTTCTATGTTTTGTTTTATCAGGTGTTTAACATCCCTAATTATATTTAGGCATGTGTTTTAAAACTTTCTAAGGTTTTAACAATTGTCAACAAGATTTAAATTGTAAATGGGATCACTTTGACTCATAAGACTTTTCCTTGGTATACTAAATTACTTAATAAGTACTGCTAAACCAATAATAAACCTTGGGTTGCACTTGCGTAAGTGCTGTAACTACTCTCAGGGTTCTATACATTTCCTAAAGTTTTAATGTTTGGATAAGGTCATCACCTGGCAATTTAACCATACCTATTCTGAGTTTTTGTCATTTGTAATTGTTTTAATTATTTTGTAAGATGAATTCCGCCTTAAAGAAGATTCATATAAAGGACTTTCAGGACAAATACAGATATTTGATATACTTGAAAATCCTAAAACTGAAATGGGTAAGAATTTCCAGAAGTAGAGCTGTATTTGGACTAAACCAGATTTAGTAACATGGGACTAAATAAACTAAAAGATTATAGTGTTGTGTCTCTTAATGTTTTGTCTTATTTTAAACATTGCTGGTTCTCTAATGTTTGCTCTTCCATACTAGGGACACTTTTTTTCTTAAGATGTCTGTGACTTACAGAAATGTAAAGTTTTATTGGCAAGTAAATCAAAGGATTCAACTTTTCTCTCTATCTGAACCTTCCAAAAATCAAAAGGTCTCAGTATGACATGGCAATCAGTCATTTGCATAAATTCAATAAAAATCTGTTCTCCTTGTAACAGGACACTATTAGAAACATGGGTTATTTTACCAAGACTTTTCAAAGATTTTGCCAAACTCTTCAAATTAAACATTCGATGAGTATTCCTTATAATTCTCAAGGACAAGCCACTACAAAAAGAGCTAATGGAGTCTTAAAATCCTATCTCAAAAAATTAAAAGAGGGGGAGGTACTACAGGGAACAGTGAAACATTCACCTCATATGCATTTAGTTCTAACTATGTTTTAATTTTTTTGATATACATCGCACAGCATTTGAGTAGCCAGAACAGGCGGAGAAGAAGAAGACGTCTCCCCCCTTACAGTCGGAGCTTAATAAGAGATCTCCTGAATCAAGCCCTAGAGATAGTGAATCAGATCCAACCCAATGAAGTGTTGATCACTGTATTATTAACATTATTAACTATGGTTGGCCTCCCCCATAGTGAGGCCACAGCCTATTGGGCATATCTGCCTGACCCACCTACTATAAGGCCTGTTACTTGAGATGATCCCACTCACTGAGTACACACTAATATTATAGATTATTTCAGGGGAAGCAGCTCTGATGGCATGGAGTACACGGAGCATTACATTATTTGGACTAGTCTAGCAGCTCCAGTACCTATAAGTTTCCAGTTACCCTCCTCTGGCCATGATTTTATCAATGGGTGTATGGTGGTCCAATTGAGACCTCATATAGTTACCTATATTTTAGGATATGCAAGAGGTAGAATCATTTGGTCTGATTCTGAGATAGGGCTGGAAAGATGGACAGTCTTTGAGGTTATCAGTGACAAAGCTCCTAACACTCCCCAGAGAGATATGCGTCCTCCTGGTTACCCTAATTGTCCCCCCAAATTAAACTATTCTAACCCATGCTTCCATTCTAATCCAGGCCCCATTTGGACAGAATGTCTCCAAGAAAAGCCCTTGATCATCTCTCCTCATGGCATCCCTGATTTCTCCATCACTGATTGGTCAAGAATGAATAGAGAAGAACCTCTGCGGTATGTTGCTTACCCTCCCGGCCTACCAATGCATAATGTGACTATCGCTGGAGGGGCCTGTGTTCCTAGACCTTTTGTACTGGTAGTGGGCTTGGGAACAATAGTTCTCACCTCCTTTCTGGGGGGACGCCTGCTGTATAACATCCATTGTAACGACTGTGGGTTAACTAACTGTTTATCGTACTAATGTTAGTCTTGATTTAGTGGATCTGCAAAAAGATATATCAAGCATCAGTCATTCTCAATTGGATGTAGTTAACCCTGCTGAAGTGGTTGCACATATCCTAGATAGTCTCCACGGGTTTAACCCTGGTAACTTGTTACAACATTCATTCTGGTTGTTCACCGGACTTCCCATTATATTATTTACTCTTATGTTAATATGGTGCATTGTGCAGTTTCGTGTGGGATATCAATGACTACATGCCCAAGCACAAATACATTTGCTTGACTTATTTAAAAAGGAAGGGGGAGATGTGGGAAGCCACAATAAGGCTTAAGACGAGGACCAAACCAGGACCTGACTTGTGTCTCCTTTAAAGTCTGAATAGCCTAACAAAAGGCGTAGCACAGAAAAGTTGAGGAGCACTGAGAAATGGTCTGTGCTATGTGTTGTGTGCATATTCAATGAATTTAGAAGCAGTACAAGGGAAATATCATATGGCTTCACTCATATGTGTCCCATGAGGAATACCATGGGCATTAGGAGAAGCAAGGGAAAAGGGAAAGAGAAGTAATCAGACAGGAAGACAAATCAGGAAAGACTCAGGACTCTGGGAACCAAGCAGAGGGCTACAGAAGGATGAGACATGTCAGGAATTAGGGAACTGGTTAATGGTATGGAGGTGGTGTGGCATATATGATGTTGATGAGCACTCTGTGGTATATGCAACTAAAGAATCGGGGAACACTATCTCACAAACGTATGAGGGATGAGAGGCTGGCTATCCGAACATAAGAAAAAGTATTGAAAAGAAAGAAAAACAGGACATTTCACATATAGATGAAAAAAGAAAGAGGAAAGAAATAAATGTATAGTTTTATTATCTTACTGATTAAAATGGTATGCAATTGGTTTCCTATAAGACCCTTATCTGAATTGGGTCTTTGGACATTGCAAATTAGAATCTTCCCTCTTCCTACTTTTCGGGAATAGATGAGAAGAACTGACATTGCCTTCATTAAATGTCTTGGGGTGTGTACCAGGAAATTGATTTGAACCTGGCCTTTTGGGTGATGGGAGGTGTTTGAGGAATGCTTCAAACACTTTCGTCATTACCTGAGACATCAGATGTGTATGTTCATGACCTAGCCTTGGTAGTGGGTATGTGTCTCAGAATTTATCCTTTTCTCTCAGGTCTTGGAATTGCGGGCATACTTGTGTGTAGAGGTCTTTTAGGTGAGGTTGTTAAGGAGAGTTTAGTCCTGAATGCTTTAATTAATTCTTGATAGGTAAGAAGTTAACTTTTCCAGTTTTGTTGGTCTGTGACTTTGATAATTTTTCCCTTTATGGTATTTTCTCTAAGGTTGTTTCCATGAGTGCTACTCATTACTTCCTCCCTAAGTTCTGTGGGACACTTTTAAGGGTGGGTATGAGGGTGGGTGTGTTTCACAAAACGTTTAGAATGATATTTTAAGAGATATGAAGACGCTCTTCTTTGGATCACAATTCACCTTCAAACATATTGGAAACTCATGTTCCATCTCGTTTGGCGACATTTCCTGCAATGAATGTCCCATTTAATCCTCTTTTAGAAACAGAGACTCTCCCTAACCTGCCATGGAACAAACACCAAATTATGTGTGCCGGTTAGAGTCTCATTGTCTGTCCCTTTTTTCTTGTGTTTTCACCTAAACTTTATTTCCATGAGTGAGAGAAATTGTATGATATTTTCTTTCTGTGACTGACAGATGGGACGCAGCCCAATGCTCTCCACCATTCTGCCACATGTGGCAAGTTTCAAGATTCCTTCTTGCTTATGGCTGGCTAAGAGTATGTGGTGCATTGGGAGGACAGGGAGACTGCAGAAATATCTGGGAGCTCCCGGCTTGTCTTCAGCCATCAGCACAACAGGAAAATGACCACATCAATGGAACCAGGCATCAATGAACCTGAAGCCTAGAAATCAAACTCCACAGCAAAGGAGAGAAGAAGTCGCATAGACCATGGGAGAAGGGTGTAGAGCTGTCAGAGGGTAGAAGTGGATGATTGGTGCTTCAGAGTGCAGGGAGCCAGGGCCAAAGACAAAGGCCCAGGAGAGAGGAGCACAATGGGAACACACAAGTTGGACGTTGACCCATAGCTATTGGCGGAGAAATGGAGAGGTTCTGAATGGCACGAGAACTTGTACCCATAATGTATTGAGGCCCAGGTATCTCAGATCAGCATCCTCGACAGACATAGACCCAGAGAGCACTGTGGGTGTTTCTCCCGTGTTTCTCCTGGAGAGGAAACCAGCCAGCAGCCAGGTGCAGACAACTTGGAAACAACGATCAGAAACTATTCCTGTTGAAACAGTGGTATGATTATCGTTTCTTGTTGTACATCAGTGACAGGCACTCTTCGTCGAGAGACCTCGATGGGGGCAAAGAATCTTGGGACTCGACCACCATCAGCATAAAGGCTGAGCTAGTGCCCACAGACAGGATGGTGCGGACATTAGCTGCCTAACCTGCATCACGTAGTCCCAACCCTGGAAAATTGTTTGGACTGACTTTCTCAGGCCATGTTAGTTATTACCAGGAGAACAGACACTCCATTGGGGACTAGAGGAAATCCCTGCCCACATCCTCTCTCCTGACCACAGCATTCAGCAGGCCTTAGGAACGTTGATGTGTTGAACGTCTCATTTCACAGGCACACAAGTGTCCACCAAGCTAAGCCTCACCATATTCGGTCCAGACACCAACCACTCTGAACAGCAGGCAACAAGTGCCTCTGCAGAGGACTGGCAAAGAAGAGAATGGATAGCCACAACTGAACCCAGGGTGCATTCCATATACACCCGAGACACCATCAAGGGTCAGCCAGTGGCACTCCATGACATGTTCATCCTGAAGAAATTACCCTCAGTGTAGAAAACAGAAGGCATTTTCGAATACAGAGAAGAACACAGAGATCTAAGACAACAATGGAAGAATCAATTGATGCCGAGGAAAAAGAACAAGAAATGGTCATGGCCATGCAATCGAAGTGAAACCTGTACATGTCCCTTGCCAGGTGGAGGATTTAAACAGCAGCCAGGATACTCACACTGGATCTAAAAACAAAGAAGGAATCAGGGAGTCTCAGACTACAGAGATAAAGGTGATGAAAAAAAAATGAAGAAACTCTAAAAAAAGTTTTGTTAGCAGACTGGATGCAATTTCAGGAAGCTGGCAGAAACAGAGCATCCAATGAGTCACCTGGAAAACAAATCCTGAAAAAAAAGAAGCAAAGCAAAGGAGAGAAGAAAGAATGATTGCACAGGACATTGGACTTAGGGAAATCCATGTCTGCAAAGAATGTGTATGGGTGCTTATTGTAGGAGACCTAGAAGAGAGAGAAAATAGTGGGCCCGACATTTCTTTGAGAAATCAGAGCAGCAAACATCCCTCATCTGGGGGAAGAAACAGAGATCCAGATGCTGAGGCACAGAGGACTCCCAGCACCATCGACAGAAGCAGAGCAACAGAACACATAATTTCATTCATCCTTCAAAAGCTAGACATGGAGGAATTCTCTTCACCCAAATATGCTTGGGAGAAGACTCTTTCTAAAGCCAAGTGCCTTACTTTGAGGCGACCAGCTATGCCAGCTCTAGCAGCACGTTGTATAGAGCAAGCCACAACAGCCCAAGCCAAAACCCTACCCCTGCATTTCTAAACAATAACAGAGCAGGAGGACTTGTCTAGAACAATGAGGGGTTAGGAAGACAAAGATTGTGTCCAGGTGTGTCTCCATCAGTTCAGAAGCGGGCTTAAGCTCTGCTCCTTATCCCAGGCTCATAGCAATGTCTTTTTTTTTTTTTTTTTAGGACAGACTGTAATGCCTGCAATGACTGGAGTACAGACTGATCCCCGAGAGACGAAAGTCAGAGTCCCCTTACTCTCTGCCTGTCCCATTCCCCCAAACACAACAAACAAGACAGGACACAAGAAAAAGACAAGACAAAAACAACTGCAGGCCCAGCGGTACTGCCACTGATGGGGATTTTCTAGGGGGACTCAAACCCCCTGACCGCCTCGGGGAACAGGAACACCCGATGACTGCCTAGGATGACATGAACCCCCTGACTGCCTAGGGGGAATCAGACCCCCTGGTGACTGCATAGGGGGACTCAAACCCCCTGGTGACCATCTTGGGAGACTAGAACCCCCTGACCATCTAGGGGGACTCGACCACCCCCGACCGCCAAGGCGGACTTGAACCCCATATCGATCTAAAAACAGAGGAATGGGGCATCCCCGCATCCACTCCAGCCCTGGGGAGCATATCTGCGTCCAGCTTGTCCCCAGTGGGCCATACCCTGGCGCTCCAACCAGACAGACAAACAAGATGCCAACGCATCCGGAGGCTTTTCCATAAATTCTAATTCTGGCTCAGATCTCGTTGTTTGATCCTGAGCGAGCCCCCAGTGTTAGAGTCCGTGATCAAAGGAACGAGACTGACACAAAGTGAAAATCAAGCGAAGCTTTATTTCACGCCAAGCATCGCAAATGAAACCGACTGGTTGGTGCCATTTCTTCTGTAGAGGCGACGACGATGAGGACGCCGCTCCCGATGACAAAGAGGCGAGGATGACGAGGATGACAACTCTGACGACACAGACTCTGCACTTCTAGGTCTCCTCCAATAAGCACTCATAGATATTCATTGCAGACACGGATTTCCCGAAGTCCATTGTCATGTTCCATCTTTCTTCCTTCTCTCCTTTGCTTTGCTTCTTTGTTTCCCAGTATTTGTATTCCAGGTACCTCTTTGGATCCTCTGGTTCTGCCAGCATCCTGAACTTTGCATCCATCCTGCCAATAAATATTTTCATAAGGCCCTCTTCATTTTATTTATTTTTTTATTACCTTTATCTCTGTGGTCCGAGACTCCCTGATTCCTTCTAAGTTTTTCGATCCAGAGTGAGTATCCTGGCTGCTGCTTAAATCCTCCACCTGGCATGTGACATGTACAGGTTTCACTTTGATTTCTTAGCCATGACCAGTTCCTGTTCTTTTGCCTTGGCATCAATTGATTCTTCCATCCTTGCCTTAGTTCAGGTCTCTGTATTCTTTTTCTATATTAGAAAAGCGCCTTCTATTTTCTAACCTGAGAGTAATTTCTTTAGGATGATGATATCATAGAGTGACACTGGCTAAACCTTGATGGAGACTCGGGTATATGTGCCATGAACACTGCGTTGGGATGTGGCTGTCCACTCTCTTCTGAGCCAATCCTCTGCAGAGGCACTCGATGCCTGCCCTTCAGAGTGTTTGGTGTCTGGACCGGATATGGTGAGGTTTAGCTTGGTTGACTCTGGTTTGCCTATGAAAGGAGACTTTCAACCCACTCAACCTTACTAATGCCTGCTGAATGCTGTGGTCAAGAGAGAGGATGTGGTCAGGGATTTCTTCTAGTCCACAATGGAGGGTCTGTTCTCCTGGTACTAAGCAACGTGGCTTGTGGAAGGTAGTCCCAACAGGTTTCCAGTGTTGGAACTACGTGATTGCAGGTGAGGCACCTAATGTCCATACTGCCCTGTCTGTGGCTACTAGCTCGGGTTTATGCTGACAGTGGTAGAGTCCCAAGATTCTTTTGCCCCCATCAAGACATCTCCACGAGCAGTGCCTCTTACAGATGCACAGCAAGAAACAATAATCATACCACTGTGTCAACAAGTATTGTATCTGATCATGGTTTCCAGGCTGTTTGCACCCGGTTGCTTGCTGGAGTGCTCTGCAGGAGAAACATAGTGTTCTCTGGAGTCTATGTCTGTCAAGCATGCTGATCTGAGATACCCGGGCCTCAAGACCCTTTGGTTGCAAGTACTCCTGCCATTCAGAACATCTCCATTTCTACGCCAACAGCTATGGGTCAGCATCAAACTTGTGTGTTCCCAGTGTGCTCCTCTCTCCTGGGACTTTGTCTTTGGCCATGGCTCCCTGCCCTCTGAGGCACCAACCATCCACTTCTCTCCGAATACATGTCTATACCCTTCTCCTTTGGACTCTGTGACTTCTTCCCTCTTTCGCCGTGGAGTTTGGTTTCAAGGCTTCAGGTTCTTTGACGCCATATTTCCACTGATGTGGTCATCTTCCTGTTGTGCTGATGGCTGAAGACAAGCCTGGAGCTCCCAGAAAATTCTGCAATCTCCCTGTCTGGCCAATGCACCACAGACTCTTACCCAGCCATAAGCCAGTAGGAATCTTGAAATGGGCCACCTGTGGCAGAAAGGGGGCGAGCATTGTGCTACGGCACATCTGTCAGTCACAGAAAGACAAATAACATACGATTTCACTCACTCATGGAAGGAAAGGAACATGTGAAAAAGAAAGAAAAAAGGGACACACAATGAGACTCTAACCGGGCACACAAAATTTAGTGTTTGTTCCACGGCACGTTAGGGAGAGTCTGTGTTTCTAAAAGAGGATTAAATGGGACATTCATTGCAGGAAATGTGGCCGAACGAGATGGAACATGAGTTTCAATATGTTTGAAGGTAAATTGTGATCCAAAGGATAGCAGTTTCATATCTCTTAAAATATCATTCTAAGCGTTGTGCGAAAACACCCAACCTCCCATCTTCCCCCCACACACACTTAAAAGAGTCCCACAGAATTTAGGGAGCAAGTGAGGAGTAGCATTTATGGAACCAACCTCAGAGAAAACACCTAATTGAAAAAAAGTATCAATGTCAGAAACCGACAAAACTGGAAAAGTTAACTTCTTACCTATCAAGAATTAATTAAAGCATTCATGACTAAACTCTCCTAAACAAACTAACCTAAAAGTCCCCTCCACACAAGTATGCCCACAAATCCAATACCTGAGAGAAAAGGATAAATTCCAGACACATACCCACTACCAAGACTAGGTCATGAACATACACATCTGACGTCTCACGTAATGATGAATCTGTTTGAAGCATTCCTCAAGCACCTCCCTCCAGGAAAAATGCCAGGCCAAACCAATTTGCTGGTCAACACTCTGAGACATTTAATGAAGGCAATACCGGTTCTTCTCATCTATTCCCGAAATGTAGGAAGTGGGAAGAATCTAATTTGCAATGTCCAAAGACCCAATTAATATAAGGACCTCATAGGAAACCAATTGCATAAAATTTTAATCAGTAAGATAATAAAACTTTACTTCATTTCTTTCCTATTTCTTTCTTCATCTACATGGGAAATGGCCTCTTTTTCTTTCTTTTCAATACTTTTTCTTTTGTTTGGGAAGCCAGCATTTCATCCCTCATACTTTTGTGAGATTGTGTTCCCTGATACTTTAGTTGCATATACCACCGAGTGATCATCAACAGCATATATCCCACACCACCTCCATACCATGTACCAGTAACCTCATTTCTGTCAATTCTCATCCTTCTGTAACCCTCAGCTTGGTTCCCAGAGTCCTGAGTCTCTCCTGGTTTGTCTCCCTGTCTGACTTCTACTCTTTCCGTTTTCCCTTGCTTTTACTCATGTCCATGGTTCTCCTCATGGGCCACATATGGGTGAAGTCATATGATATATCTCTTGGACTCCTATCGATTTCATTGAGAATAACCCAGCCCTGTGTCACTCATCAAGGCGAGTATCGGGGCTTCATCCCTCTCGATGTCGGAGGTCTCATCTGTGGTCTGGATGGACAACACATTCTTTTTTATTTATTTATTTATTTTTTTTCAGCGTAACTGTATTCATTGTTTTTGCACAACACCCAGTGCTCCATGCAATACGTGCCCTCCCTATTACCCACCACCTGTTCCCCGAACCTCCCACCCCCGACCCTTCAAAACCCTCATGTTGTTTTTCAGAGTCCATAGTGTCTTATGATTCGCCTCCCCTTCCAATTTTTTTTAATAAACATATAATGTATTTTTATCCCCAGGGGCCAGATGAGGAGGAACAATGGGAGATCAAGGGGCCATGGCAGTGGGACAGAGAGCGGATGCTCCATGTTGGTGGGGAGATGCAGGAAGATGAAGAAGAGGAGAACAAATTAGGAGCTCAGAGCCAAGGTCGGGTATTTAACAATGGTGGGAGGTGCTCCGGATCTGGCTTTCCATAGGGTCATAGGTAAAAATTGAATAAAGCATCATTTGGCCCCAATCAATCCTTACCTACTGTTTCTTGTTGTGGTGGTTGTTGTCGTTTTTCTACGATGTGCTTGCATATATGGGACAGAGAGAGACAGCGAGAACATAATCAGTGAGGGAGAAGGAGAGGGAGAAGCAGACATCCCTCTGCGAGGGGACCTGAGGTGGGAACCATTCCAATGAGCCTGGGATAAGGAGCAGAGCTGAAGGCTGCTTCTGAACTGATGGAGACACCCCTGGACACAATCTTTGTCTTCTTAACACCTCATTGTTCTAGAGAAGAACTCCAGCTCTGTTATTGTTTAGAAATGCAGAGGATAGGGTTTTGGCTTGGGCTGGTGTGGCTTGCTCTATACAACGTGCTGTTAGAGCTGGCATCGCTGGTCGCCTCGAAGTAAGGCACTTGGCTTTAGAAACACTCTTCTCTCAAGCATATTTGGGCGAAGAGAATTCCTCCATTGCTAGCTTTGGAAGGGTGAATGACACTATGTCTTTTGTTGCTTTACATCTGGATGGTGCTGGGAGTCCTCTGTGCCTCAGAATCTGGATCTTTGTTTCTTCCCCCAGATGAGGAATGTTTGCAGCTCTGATTTCTCAAAGAAATGTTGGGCCCACTATTTTCTCTCTCTTCTAGGTCTCCTACAAGAAGCACCCATAGACATTCATTGCAGTCACGGATTTCCCGAAGTCCATTGTCATGTTCCATCATTCTTCCTTCTCTCCTTTGCCTCGCTTATTTGTTTGCCAGTACTTGTATTCCAGGAACCTCATTGGATCCTCTGGTTCTGCCAGCTTTCTGTATTTTGCATCCAGCCTTCTAACAAATCCTTTCATAAGGGCCTCTTCGTTTTATTTAATTTCATTTATCAATTTTATCTCTGTGGTCCGAGACTCCCTGATTCCTTCTAGGTTTTTCTGATCCAGAGTGAGTATCCTGGCTACTGCTTAAATCTTCCACCTGGCATGTGACATGTACAGGTTTCACTTCAATTGCATGGCCATGACCATTTCTTCTTCTTTTGCATCAATTGATTCTTCCATCTTTGCTTTAGTCAGATCTCTGTATTCTTCTCTATATTCAAAAAATGCCTTCTGTTTTCTATACTTAGGGTAATTTCTTTAGGATGAAGATATCATTGAGTACCACTGACTAAGCCTTGATGGAGTCCTGGGTGCATGTGGAATGTCCCCTGGTTTGAATTGTGGTTATCCATTCTCTTCTTTGCCAGTCCTCTGCAGAGGCACTCATTGCCTGCCGTTCAGAGTGTTTGGTGTCTGGACCGAATATGCTGAGGCTTAGCTTGGTGGGTTCTGGTGTGCCTGTGAAAGGAGACTTTCGACACATGCAACATTACTAAGGCCTGCTGAATGCTGTTGTCAGGAGAGAAGATGTGGGCAGGGTTCCTGATTTTGTCGGGGGAACATGCACATGTGCGGAGCGTGAAGTTCCTGGCCTGAGGCTTGGTTGTAGTCCTGACCATTTTTTGACCTTTCTGGAGTAAGAGGGAATTGTAGATCACTGCCCTTCTCAGGAGTGCAGAGGGCTGGTGGTGACAATCCCGGCCCAAGACTATAAATTCGGCCATGGAGAAGGTGACACCGACTCGCTTTGCAAACTGTCTTGGTGAAATACCCAGGCGGCTCCCATGGTTCGGGAGGGCATATTATCAATGTCTGTGTTGATTAGGTCCCTAACCTTCGGTACTGCCTCTTGTTCTTTTGTTTGTGGTCATTTTTTCCACCTTGTCATTTTGTCCAGATAAGAGGATATGAAGGATCAAATGAAATATTAAAGGGTGGCAAATACTCCAGAAAAATACTCTGTAACCAAATCAGAAGGGATCCCAAATTGTGGGGGTGGCCCGAGAAACGGGATAAAAGAGGTTCAGAAAAAAAAAAAAAAGAAAAAATTTAAAAAAATGAAACAAATATAAAAAATATTAAAAATATTAAAAAGAAAGAAAAAAAATATATATATTTAGAAAAACTAGTCAAAAAGCGTTAAAAAAGAAAAGGGTAAAAGTTTTAAAAAATTTGCAGAAGAAGAAAAAAGAAAGAAAAAAAATTGAAAAAAAAAATTGAATCATGCGGAGAAAGCCATGAGTTCCGTGCTTTGCTTTCTCCTCCTCTGGAATTCCGCTGCTGTCTTAGGAATTGAACCTGTTTTCCTTGATAGATTAACTTTGTCCTGGCTGGATATTTTGTTGACCATCTGGGGGAGGGGCCTGTTGTAGTGACTCTCAAGTGTCTTTACCCGAGGCGGGATTGCATGGTCCTTACCGGGGGCCGGACTAAGTAATCGGCTCGGGTTCGCTTTTGGGAGCTTCTGTTAGCTGAACGCTTTACCTAGAGTTCTGGAGGACGGGAATGAAAATGGCGGCCTCTTAGTCTCCAGCCCAGAGAAGCTGAGAGCCCGGTGCCCCACTCCTCAGTGTTTCCCCAGAGGACAGCACCCAATCACTCCCGTATCCCCAGCCTCTCGCCGCGCTCTGAGCTCACCCAGTCCACGACGAGTTCAAGGTAACCCCGAGCTGAGATTTCGGTCCTCAGCTCTGTCTCTGTAGCTGGCTTCTCTGTTCTAATACCTGTGAGCTCTGCGACAATTCAACACCCCAATCCTTCTGTGATGCTGCGGGACCTGGGGCCACGCTGACCCCGCGTGGGCTTCACCCTGATTTAGCCTCTGGAGCAATGTCCCTCAGTGGAACAGGCTTTTAAAAGTCCTGATTTTGTGCTCCATTGCTCCACCACTTGCCGGGAGCCAGCCCCTCCCCCCCGCGGTCTATCTTTCCATCATTTTAGATTCACTTCTCCGCCAGTCCTACCTTTCAAAAAGTGGTTGATTTTCTGTTTCTAGAATTGTTGTTCTTCTTCTCTTTGATCTCCAGTTGGATTTGTAGGTGTTTGCAATGTTTAGATAAGCTATTGAGCTGATCTCCTGCTACCTGATGTAGTCTCAGCCTGCTACTTCTCCACCATATTGCTTAATCCGACAACACATTCTTTATCCGGTAGCCTATTGAAGGCCATCTTGGCTCCTTCCACAGTTCTGGTAGAGTGGGCATGGCAGGCCATTGGTTTAGGAAATTCCTTTTCCTCTGAATTAAGAAAGTTGGTCAACATGGCTATCCCCATGACCACAGCATGTAACGTTAACTGATGATGACAGGTGTTCTGTCCAAGGCTCTTCTTTCAGGAGTAGCGATCATGCAAAATGTCACTCTCCTTGCAGCCTTTGCAAAGGTGTTTCAGGTAAAGTCAGCTAGAACAGGGCCCTCCTCCCATAGGACTGGTGCTTCAGAATACTAAGAGGTCAGGACGGGGACTGCACAATGCATCCATGCCTAGCACGTTTCCTTGAAATGTGTCTTTACTTCCCTTATTCCTTCTCTTACCTTCCAAGCCAACACAGCACCAAGAGCAGACCCTACTCCCTAGAACAAATTGGGAAAAGAACCTATGGAAGGACGCTCTAACCCATAGGATATCAAACCTCCCAGAGATCTCATGATACCCACGAGGCCTCCCTGTTGATTGAGATCTCTCAACGTTGCAGTGGAAATAGGAACACCTGACTCCTTCTGGACATATGCTGGCCGAAATGATGGCACACCAAATTCATGTGCTTTTCTCTTTGTGTCGAAAGATGAAGTGGGAGAGATACCTGTTAGGGTCCGTGATCAAAGGAACGAGACTGACACATAGCGAAGATCAAGCAAAGTTTTATTTCGCGCCATGCATCAGAAACCAAACTGCATCAGAAACCAAACTGCATTAGAAACCAAACTGCATTAGAAACCAAACTGCATTAGAAACCAAACTGACCAGTAGGTGCCTGAGTCTTGCTGGGGACCACCGCCTCCCAGTCACTGGAGTCCCTCCTGGAGGCTCCCTGCCTCACCCTCACAGTACCACAGACCCACTCTCGGCATGGCTGCACCGTTGGCTCCTGAGAGTCTGCTCCTGATGGTGGCACTGCCCGAGGCAGTGTGGCTGCTTGTGGCCGCACTGCTGCTGATACTCTGGCTCAGGGTGGCATCATTCGCGGCAGTGCCACTGCCACTGCTGCTCTGGGTGGTGCTGCTTGCGGTGGTGCCGCTGCCGGCTGCTGCTCTGGGCGGTGCCACTCACATGGCGCCACTGCCACTGCTGCTCTGGTGCACGGGGTGGTGCCGCTTGTGGTGGCACCGCTGCCCCTGCTGCTCTCGGCGGTGCACGGGGCGATGCCGCTCGAGGTGGTGCCGCTGTCGCTGCTGCTCTGGGTGGTGCTGCTCACGGTGGCGCCGCTGCCGTTGCTGCTCTGGGTGGTGCACAGGGCGATGCCGCTCAAGAATCAAACCGACTGGTCGGGGCCATCTCTTACGCAGAGGCGACAACGACAAGGATGCCACTCCCGATGACAAAGAGGCGAGGGTGACAAGGACAACAACCCTGACGAAACAGACTCTGCTCCCCATGATGCCACTCCAGCAAGTCCACTCCCCGGACGAGGCCACACACTGGACAAGGCCTCTTCCGACGATGAAGAGGCCACTCTAGACGAGGCCGCTCAAGGACGGGGCCGCATGCCAACGAGGCCACTCCCCGGAATGACACCACTCTGGTGAGGCCGCTCTGGACCAGGCCACTCCAGCAAGGTCACGGCTCGGAGAGGTGAGGCCGCTGGCAGCGGGGCTGCAGCTGGGGGCAGCGAGGCTGCTGGAGGTGGCGAGGCTGGTCGCAATGGGGCTGCGGCTCAGGGCGGCAAGGCCCCTGGCGGCGGGGCTGTGGCTTGGGGCAGCGAGGCCCCTGGCCATGAGGCCGTGGCTTGGGGTGGCACTGCTCCCAATGACCCCGACGCTATCACTCCTATGACTACCCTAATGGCTCCCAAAGGCTACCCTAATGGCTACTCTAACGGCTCCCAAAGGCTACTTTAACAGCTACTCTAACGGCTATTCTAACTGCTAGTCTAACTGCCATTCTAACTCCTCCCACTTCTCCAACGGCTATTCTAACACCTCCTACTTCTCCCCCCACCCAGCCTCACAGACTGACCTTTATAGAGGTGGTTGAGCCCGGCCCACAGACAGGTGGCCAATGAGATTTCAACTCACCACAGTTAATATATGTGCACCCCACTGATTGGATACGGCTATCTGGCCTGGCCCACCCCTATATCCGGGGTTTACAGTTCCTCTGTCTAATCAGGCCCCTAAAATACCGCAAAGACCACCTGAGATCATGAGCAGGCAATCAGGGCTCTTTTTTAGTCCGTCCCAAGGCTTCCTACCTAAACCCACAGGACTCATAGCCCATGAGAGAGGGATGGCTGCTTCAGTGAATTTAGCTTCTGTGACGTCACAAAGTATTGAGCTCCTAGCAACCACTCCTCCCCAAACCATGTCTAATCACTCCATATGGCTTTAGGAGTCATGGGTCAGCCAGGAGGTGCCAAAGCCCTCCCGAACCATGGGAGCCGCCTGGGTATTTCACCAAGACAGTTTGCGAAGCGAGTCAGTGTCACCTTCTCCATGGCCGAATTTATAGTCTTGGGCCGGGATTGTCACCACCAGCCCTCTGCACTCCTGAGAAGGGCAGTGATCTACAATTCCCTCTTACTCCAGAAAGGTCAAAAAATGGTCAGGACTACAACCAAGCCTCAGGCCAGGAACTTCACGCTCCGCACATGTGCATGGTCCCCCGACAAAATCAGGAACCCTGCCCACATCTTCTCTCCTGACAACAGCATTCAGCAGGCCTTAGTAATGTTGCATGTGTCGAAAGTCTCCTTTCACAGGCACACCAGAACCCACCAAGCTAAGCCTCAGCATATTCGGTCCAGACACCAAACACTCTGAACGGCAGGCAATGAGTGCCTCTGCAGAGGACTGGCAAAGAAGAGAATGGATAACCACAATTCAAACCAGGGGACATTCCACATGCACCCAGGACTCCATCAAGGCTTAGTCAGTGGTACTCAATGATATCTTCATCCTAAAGAAATTACCCTAAGTATAGAAAACAGAAGGCATTTTTTGAATATAGAGAAGAATACAGAGATCTGACTAAAGCAAAGATGGAAGAATCAATTGATGCAAAAGAAGAAGAAATGGTCATGGCCATGCAATTGAAGTGAAACCTGTACATGTCACATGCCAGGTGGAAGATTTAAGCAGTAGCCAGGATACTCACTCTGGATCAGAAAAACCTAGAAGGAATCAGGGAGTCTCGGACCACAGAGATAAAATTGATAAATGAAATTAAATAAAACGAAGAGGCCCTTATGAAAGGATTTGTTAGAAGGCTGGATGCAAAATACAGAAAGCTGGCAGAACCAGAGGATCCAATGAGGTTCCTGGAATACAAGTACTGGCAAACAAATAAGCGAGGCAAAGGAGAGAAGGAAGAATGATGGAACATGACAATGGACTTCGGGAAATCCGTGACTGCAATGAATGTCTATGGGTGCTTCTTGTAGGAGACCTAGAAGAGAGAGAAAATAGTGGGCCCAACATTTCTTTGAGAAATCAGAGCTGCAAACATTCCTCATCTGGGGGAAGAAACAAAGATCCAGATTCTGAGGCACAGAGGACTCCCAGCACCATCCAGATGTAAAGCAACAAAAGACATAGTGTCATTCACCCTTCCAAAGCTAGCAATGGAGGAATTCTCTTCGCCCAAATATGCTTGAGAGAAGAGTGTTTCTAAAGCCAAGTGCCTTACTTCGAGGCGACCAGCGATGCCAGCTCTAACAGCACGTTGTATAGAGCAAGCCACACCAGCCCAAGCCAAAACCCTATCCTCTGCATTTCTAAACAATAACAGAGCTGGAGTTCTTCTCTAGAACAATGAGGTGTTAAGAAGACAAAGATTGTGTCCAGAGGTGTCTCCATCAGTTCAGAAGCAGCCTTCAGCTCTGCTCCTTATCCCAGGCTCATTGGAATGGTTCCCACCTCAGGTCCCCTCGCAGAGGGATGTCTGCTTCTCCCTCTCCTTCTCCCTCACTGATTATGTTCTCGCTGTCTCTCTCTGTCCCATATATGCAAGCACATCGTAGAAAAACGACAACAACCACCACAACAAGAAACAGTAGGTAAGGATTGATTGGGGCCAAATGATGCTTTATTCAATTTTTACCTATGACCCTATGGAAAGCCAGATCCGGAGCACCTCCCACCATTGTTAAATACCCGACCTTGGCTCTGAGCTCCTAATTTGTTCTCCTCTTCTTCATCTTCCTGCATCTCCCCACCAACATGGAGCATCCGCTCTCTGTCCCACTGCCATGGCCCCTTGATCTCCCATTGTTCCTCCTCATCTGGCCCCTGGGGATAAAAATACATTATATGTTTATTAAAAAAAATTGGAAGGGGAGGCGAATCATAAGACACTATGGACTCTGAAAAACAACATGAGGGTTTTGAAGGGTCGGGGGTGGGAGGTTCGGGGAACAGGTGGTGGGTAATAGGGAGGGCACGTATTGCATGGAGCACTGGGTGTTGTGCAAAAACAATGAATACAGTTACGCTGAAAAAAAATAAATAAATAAATAAAAAAGAATGTGTTGTCCATCCAGACCACAGATGAGACCTCCGACATCGAGAGGGATGAAGCCCCGATACTCGCCTTGATGAGTGACACAGGGCTGGGTTATTCTCAATGAAATCGATAGGAGTCCAAGAGATATATCATATGACTTCACCCATATGTGGCCCATGAGGAGAACCATGGACATGAGTAAAAGCAAGGGAAAACGGAAAGAGTAGAAGTCAGACAGGGAGACAAACCAGGAGAGACTCAGGACTCTGGGAACCAAGCTGAGGGTTACAGAAGGATGAGAATTGACAGAAATGAGGTTACTGGTACATGGTATGGAGGTGGTGTGGGATATATGCTGTTGATGATCACTCGGTGGTATATGCAACTAAAGTATCAGGGAACACAATCTCACAAAAGTATGAGGGATGAAATGCTGGCTTCCCAAACAAAAGAAAAAGTATTGAAAAGAAAGAAAAAGAGGCCATTTCCCATGTAGATGAAGAAAGAAATAGGAAAGAAATGAAGTAAAGTTTTATTATCTTACTGATTAAAATTTTATGCAATTGGTTTCCTATGAGGTCCTTATATTAATTGGGTCTTTGGACATTGCAAATTAGATTCTTCCCACTTCCTACATTTCGGGAATAGATGAGAAGAACCGGTATTGCCTTCATTAAATGTCTCAGAGTGTTGACCAGCAAATTGGTTTGGCCTGGCATTTTTCCTGGAGGGAGGTGCTTGAGGAATGCTTCAAACAGATTCATCATTACGTGAGACGTCAGATGTGTATGTTCATGACCTAGTCTTGGTAGTGGGTATGTGTCTGGAATTTATCCTTTTCTCTCAGGTATTGGATTTGTGGGCATACTTGTGTGGAGGGGACTTTTAGGTTAGTTTGTTTAGGAGAGTTTAGTCATGAATGCTTTAATTAATTCTTGATAGGTAAGAAGTTAACTTTTCCAGTTTTGTCGGTTTCTGACATTGATACTTTTTTTCAATTAGGTGTTTTCTCTGAGGTTGGTTCCATAAATGCTACTCCTCACTTGCTCCCTAAATTCTGTGGGACTCTTTTAAGTGTGTGTGGGGGGAAGATGGGAGGTTGGGTGTTTTCGCACAACGCTTAGAATGATATTTTAAGAGATATGAAACTGCTATCCTTTGGATCACAATTTACCTTCAAACATATTGAAACTCATGTTCCATCTCGTTCGGCCACATTTCCTGCAATGAATGTCCCATTTAATCCTCTTTTAGAAACACAGACTCTCCCTAACGTGCCGTGGAACAAACACTAAATTTTGTGTGCCCGGTTAGAGTCTCATTGTGTGTCCCTTTTTTCTTTCTTTTTCACATGTTCCTTTCCTTCCATGAGTGAGTGAAATCGTATGTTATTTGTCTTTCTGTGACTGACAGATGTGCCGTAGCACAATGCTCGCCCCCTTTCTGCCACAGGTGGCCCATTTCAAGATTCCTACTGGCTTATGGCTGGGTAAGAGTCTGTGGTGCATTGGCCAGACAGGGAGATTGCAGAATTTTCTGGGAGCTCCAGGCTTGTCTTCAGCCATCAGCACAACAGGAAGATGACCACATCAGTGGAAATATGGCGTCAAAGAACCTGAAGCCTTGAAACCAAACTCCACGGCGAAAGAGGGAAGAAGTCACAGAGTCCAAAGGAGAAGGGTATAGACATGTATTCGGAGAGAAGTGGATGGTTGGTGCCTCAGAGGGCAGGGAGCCATGGCCAAAGACAAAGTCCCAGGAGAGAGGAGCACACTGGGAACACACAAGTTTGATGCTGACCCATAGCTGTTGGCGTAGAAATGGAGATGTTCTGAATGGCAGGAGTACTTGCAACCAAAGGGTCTTGAGGCCCGGGTATCTCAGATCAGCATGCTTGACAGACATAGACTCCAGAGAACACTATGTTTCTCCTGCAGAGCACTCCAGCAAGCAACCGGGTGCAAACAGCCTGGAAACCATGATCAGATACAATACTTGTTGACACAGTGGTATGATTATTGTTTCTTGCTGTGCATCTGTAAGAGGCACTGCTCGTGGAGATGTCTTGATGGGGGCAAAAGAATCTTGGGACTCTACCACTGTCAGCATAAACCCGAGCTAGTAGCCACAGACAGGGCAGTATGGACATTAGGTGCCTCACCTGCAATCACGTAGTTCCAACACTGGAAACCTGTTGGGACTACCTTCCACAAGCCACGTTGCTTAGTACCAGGAGAACAGACCCTCCATTGTGGACTAGAAGAAATCCCTGACCACATCCTCTCTCTTGACCACAGCATTCAGCAGGCATTAGTAAGGTTGAGTGGGTTGAAAGTCTCCTTTCATAGGCAAACCAGAGTCAACCAAGCTAAACCTCACCATATCCGGTCCAGACACCAAACACTCTGAAGGGCAGGCATCGAGTGCCTCTGCAGAGGATTGGCTCAGAAGAGAGTGGACAGCCACATCCCAACGCAGTGTTCATGGCACATATACCCGAGTCTCCATCAAGGTTTAGCCAGTGTCACTCTATGATATCATCATCCTAAAGAAATTACTCTCAGGTTAGAAAATAGAAGGCGCTTTTCTAATATAGAAAAAGAATACAGAGACCTGAACTAAGGCAAGGATGGAAGAATCAATTGATGCCAAGGCAAAAGAACAGGAACTGGTCATGGCTAAGAAATCAAAGTGAAACCTGTACATGTCACATGCCAGGTGGAGGATTTAAGCAGCAGCCAGGATACTCACTCTGGATCGAAAAACTTAGAAGGAATCAGGGAGTCTCGGACCACAGAGATAAAGGTAATAAAAAAATAAATAAAATGAAGAGGGCCTTATGAAAATATTTATTGGCAGGATGGATGCAAAGTTCAGGATGCTGGCAGAACCAGAGGATCCAAAGAGGTACCTGGAATACAAATACTGGGAAACAAAGAAGCAAAGCAAAGGAGAGAAGGAAGAATGATGGAACATGACAATGGACTTCGGGAAATCCGTGTCTGCAATGAATATCTATGAGTGCTTATTGGAGGAGACCTAGAAGTGCAGAGTCTGTGTCGTCAGAGTTGTCATCCTCGTCATCCTCGCCTCTTTGTCATCGGGAGCGGCGTCCTCATCGTCGTCGCCTCTACAGAAGAAATGGCACCAACCAGTCGGTTTCATTTGCGATGCTTGGCGTGAAATAAAGCTTCGCTTGATTTTCACTTTGTGTCAGTCTCGTTCCTTTGATCACGGACTCTAACACTGGGGGCTCGCTCAGGATCAAACAACGAGATCTGAGCCAGAATTAGAATTTATGGAAAAGCCTCCGGATGTGTTGGCATCTTGTTTGTCTGTCTGGTTGGAGCGCCAGGGTATGGCCCACTGGGGACAAGCTGGACGCAGATATGCTCCCCAGGGCTGGAGTGGATGCGGGGATGCCCCATTCCTCTGTTTTTAGATCGATATGGGGTTCAAGTCCGCCTTGGCGGTCGGGGGTGGTCGAGTCCCCCTAGATGGTCAGGGGGTTCTAGTCTCCCAAGATGGTCACCAGGGGGTTTGAGTCCCCCTATGCAGTCACCAGGGGGTCTGATTCCCCCTAGGCAGTCAGGGGGTTCATGTCATCCTAGGCAGTCATCGGGTGTTCCTGTTCCCCGAGGCGGTCAGGGGGTTTGAGTCCCCCTAGAAAATCCCCATCAGTGGCAGTACCGCTGGGCCTGCAGTTGTTTTTGTCTTGTCTTTTTCTTGTCTCCTGTCTTGTTTGTTGTGTTTGGGGGAATGGGACAGGCAGAGAGTAAGGGGACTCTGACTTTCGTCTCTCGGGGATCAGTCTGTACTCCAGTCATTGCAGGCATTACAGTCTGTCCTAAAAAAAAAAAAAAAAAAGACATTGCTATGAGCCTGGGATAAGGAGCAGAGCTTAAGCCCGCTTCTGAACTGATGGAGACACACCTGGACACAATCTTTGTCTTCCTAACCCCTCATTGTTCTAGACAAGTCCTCCTGCTCTGTTATTGTTTAGAAATGCAGGGGTAGGGTTTTGGCTTGGGCTGTTGTGGCTTGCTCTATACAACGTGCTGCTAGAGCTGGCATAGCTGGTCGCCTCAAAGTAAGGCACTTGGCTTTAGAAAGAGTCTTCTCCCAAGCATATTTGGGTGAAGAGAATTCCTCCATGTCTAGCTTTTGAAGGATGAATGAAATTATGTGTTCTGTTGCTCTGCTTCTGTCGATGGTGCTGGGAGTCCTCTGTGCCTCAGCATCTGGATCTCTGTTTCTTCCCCCAGATGAGGGATGTTTGCTGCTCTGATTTCTCAAAGAAATGTCGGGCCCACTATTTTCTCTCTCTTCTAGGTCTCCTACAATAAGCACCCATACACATTCTTTGCAGACATGGATTTCCCTAAGTCCAATGTCCTGTGCAATCATTCTTTCTTCTCTCCTTTGCTTTGCTTCTTTTTTTTCAGGATTTGTTTTCCAGGTGACTCATTGGATGCTCTGTTTCTGCCAGCTTCCTGAAATTGCATCCAGTCTGCTAACAAAACTTTTTTTAGAGTTTCTTCATTTTTTTTTCATCACCTTTATCTCTGTAGTCTGAGACTCCCTGATTCCTTCTTTGTTTTTAGATCCAGTGTGAGTATCCTGGCTGCTGTTTAAATCCTCCACCTGGCAAGGGACATGTACAGGTTTCACTTCGATTGCATGGCCATGACCATTTCTTGTTCTTTTTCCTCGGCATCAATTGATTCTTCCATTGTTGTCTTAGATCTCTGTGTTCTTCTCTGTATTCGAAAATGCCTTCTGTTTTCTACACTGAGGGTAATTTCTTCAGGATGAACATGTCATGGAGTGCCACTGGCTGACCCTTGATGGTGTCTCGGGTGTATATGGAATGCACCCTGGGTTCAGTTGTGGCTATCCATTCTCTTCTTTGCCAGTCCTCTGCAGAGGCACTTGTTGCCTGCTGTTCAGAGTGGTTGGTGTCTGGACCGAATATGGTGAGGCTTAGCTTGGTGGACACTTGTGTGCCTGTGAAATGAGACGTTCAACACATCAACGTTCCTAAGGCCTGCTGAATGCTGTGGTCAGGAGAGAGGATGTGGGCAGGGATTTCCTCTAGTCCCCAATGGAGTGTCTGTTCTCCTGGTAATAACTAACATGGCCTGAGAAAGTCAGTCCAAACAATTTTCCAGGGTTGGGACTACGTGATGCAGGTTAGGCAGCTAATGTCCGCACCATCCTGTCTGTGGGCACTAGCTCAGCCTTTATGCTGATGGTGGTCGAGTCCCAAGATTCTTTGCCCCCATCGAGGTCTCTCGACGAAGAGTGCCTGTCACTGATGTACAACAAGAAACGATAATCATACCACTGTTTCAACAGGAATAGTTTCTGATCGTTGTTTCCAAGTTGTCTGCACCTGGCTGCTGGCTGGTTTCCTCTCCAGGAGAAACACGGGAGAAACACCCACAGTGCTCTCTGGGTCTATGTCTGTCGAGGATGCTGATCTGAGATACCTGGGCCTCAATACATTATGGGTACAAGTTCTCGTGCCATTCAGAACCTCTCCATTTCTCCGCCAATAGCTATGGGTCAACGTCCAACTTGTGTGTTCCCATTGTGCTCCTCTCTCCTGGGCCTTTGTCTTTGGCCCTGGCTCCCTGCACTCTGAAGCACCAATCATCCACTTCTACCCTCTGACAGCTCTACACCCTTCTCCCATGGTCTATGCGACTTCTTCTCTCCTTTGCTGTGGAGTTTGATTTCTAGGCTTCAGGTTCATTGATGCCTGGTTCCATTGATGTGGTCATTTTCCTGTTGTGCTGATGGCTGAAGACAAGCCGGGAGCTCCCAGATATTTCTGCAGTCTCCCTGTCCTCCCAATGCACCACATACTCTTAGCCAGCCATAAGCAAGAAGGAATCTTGAAACTTGCCACATGTGGCAGAATGGTGGAGAGCATTGGGCTGCGTCCCATCTGTCAGTCACAGAAAGAAAATATCATACAATTTCTCTCACTCATGGAAATAAAGTTTAGGTGAAAACACAAGAAAAAAGGGACAGACAATGAGACTCTAACCGGCACACATAATTTGGTGTTTGTTCCATGGCAGGTTAGGGAGAGTCTCTGTTTCTAAAAGAGGATTAAATGGGACATTCATTGCAGGAAATGTCGCCAAACGAGATGGAACATGAGTTTCCAATATGTTTGAAGGTGAATTGTGATCCAAAGAAGAGCGTCTTCATATCTCTTAAAATATCATTCTAAACGTTTTGTGAAACACACCCACCCTCATACCCACCCTTAAAAGTGTCCCACAGAACTTAGGGAGGAAGTAATGAGTAGCACTCATGGAAACAACCTTAGAGAAAATACCATAAAGGGAAAAATTATCAAAGTCACAGACCAACAAAACTGGAAAAGTTAACTTCTTACCTATCAAGAATTAATTAAAGCATTCAGGACTAAACTCTCCTTAACAACCTCACCTAAAAGACCTCTACACACAAGTATGCCCGCAATTCCAAGACCTGAGAGAAAAGGATAAATTCTGAGACACATACCCACTACCAAGGCTAGGTCATGAACATACACATCTGATGTCTCAGGTAATGACGAAAGTGTTTGAAGCATTCCTCAAACACCTCCCATCACCCAAAAGGCCAGGTTCAAATCAATTTCCTGGTACACACCCCAAGACATTTAATGAAGGCAATGTCAGTTCTTCTCATCTATTCCCGAAAAGTAGGAAGAGGGAAGATTCTAATTTGCAATGTCCAAAGACCCAATTCAGATAAGGGTCTTATAGGAAACCAATTGCATACCATTTTAATCAGTAAGATAATAAAACTATACATTTATTTCTTTCCTCTTTCTTTTTTCATCTATATGTGAAATGTCCTGTTTTTCTTTCTTTTCAATACTTTTTCTTATGTTCGGATAGCCAGCCTCTCATCCCTCATACGTTTGTGAGATAGTGTTCCCCGATTCTTTAGTTGCATATACCACAGAGTGCTCATCAACATCATATATGCCACACCACCTCCATACCATTAACCAGTTCCCTAATTCCTGACATGTCTCATCCTTCTGTAGCCCTCTGCTTGGTTCCCAGAGTCCTGAGTCTTTCCTGATTTGTCTTCCTGTCTGATTACTTCTCTTTCCCTTTTCCCTTGCTTCTCCTAATGCCCATGGTATTCCTCATGGGACACATATGAGTGAAGCCATATGATATTTCCCTTGTACTGCTTCTAAATTCATTGAATATGCACACAACACATAGCACAGACCATTTCTCAGTGCTCCTCAACTTTTCTGTGCTACGCCTTTTGTTAGGCTATTCAGACTTTAAAGGAGACACAAGTCAGGTCCTGGTTTGGTCCTCGTCTTAAGCCTTATTGTGGCTTCCCACATCTCCCCCTTCCTTTTTAAATAAGTCAAGCAAATGTATTTGTGCTTGGGCATGTAGTCATTGATATCCCACACGAAACTGCACAATGCACCATATTAACATAAGAGTAAATAATATAATGGGAAGTCCGGTGAACAACCAGAATGAATGTTGTAACAAGTTACCAGGGTTAAACCCGTGGAGACTATCTAGGATATGTGCAACCACTTCAGCAGGGTTAACTACATCCAATTGAGAATGACTGATGCTTGATATATCTTTTTGCAGATCCACTAAATCAAGACTAACATTAGTACGATAAACAGTTAGTTAACCCACAGTCGTTACAATGGATGTTATACAGCAGGCGTCCCCCCAGAAAGGAGGTGAGAACTATTGTTCCCAAGCCCACTACCAGTACAAAAGGTCTAGGAACACAGGCCCCTCCAGCGATAGTCACATTATGCATTGGTAGGCCGGGAGGGTAAGCAACATACCGCAGAGGTTCTTCTCTATTCATTCTTGACCAATCAGTGATGGAGAAATCAGGGATGCCATGAGGAGAGATGATCAAGGGCTTTTCTTGGAGACATTCTGTCCAAATGGGGCCTGGATTAGAATGGAAGCATGGGTTAGAATAGTTTAATTTGGGGGGACAATTAGGGTAACCAGGAGGACGCATATCTCTCTGGGGAGTGTTAGGAGCTTTGTCACTGATAACCTCAAAGACTGTCCATCTTTCCAGCCCTATCTCAGAATCAGACCAAATGATTCTACCTCTTGCATATCCTAAAATATAGGTAACTATATGAGGTCTCAATTGGACCACCATACACCCATTGATAAAATCATGGCCAGAGGAGGGTAACTGGAAACTTATAGGTACTGGAGCTGCTAGACTAGTCCAAATAATGTAATGCTCCGTGTACTCCATGCCATCAGAGCTGCTTCCCCTGAAATAATCTATAATATTAGTGTGTACTCAGTGAGTGGGATCATCTCAAGTAACAGGCCTTATAGTAGGTGGGTCAGGCAGATATGCCCAATAGGCTGTGGCCTCACTATGGGGGAGGCCAACCATAGTTAATAATGTTAATAATACAGTGATCAACACTTCATTGGGTTGGATCTGATTCACTATCTCTAGGGCTTGATTCAGGAGATCTCTTATTAAGCTCCGACTGTAAGGGGGGAGACGTCTTCTTCTTCTCCGCCTGTTCTGGCTACTCAAATGCTGTGCGATGTATATCAAAAAAATTAAAACATAGTTAGAACTAAATGCATATGAGGTGAATGTTTCACTGTTCCCTGTAGTACCTCCCCCTCTTTTAATTTTTTGAGATAGGATTTTAAGACTCCATTAGCTCTTTTTGTAGTGGCTTGTCCTTGAGAATTATAAGGAATACTCATCGAATGTTTAATTTGAAGAGTTTGGCAAAATCTTTGAAAAGTCTTGGTAAAATAACCCATGTTTCTAATAGTGTCCTGTTACAAGGAGAACAGATTTTTATTGAATTTATGCAAATGACTGATTGCCATGTCATACTGAGACCTTTTGATTTTTGGAAGGTTCAGATAGAGAGAAAAGTTGAATCCTTTGATTTACTTGCCAATAAAACTTTACATTTCTGTAAGTCACAGACATCTTAAGAAAAAAAGTGTCCCTAGTATGGAAGAGCAAACATTAGAGAACCAGCAATGTTTAAAATAAGACAAAACATTAAGAGACACAACACTATAATCTTTTAGTTTATTTAGTCCCATGTTACTAAATCTGGTTTAGTCCAAATACAGCTCTACTTCTGGAAATTCTTACCCATTTCAGTTTTAGGATTTTCAAGTATATCAAATATCTGTATTTGTCCTGAAAGTCCTTTATATGAATCTTCTTTAAGGCGGAATTCATCTTACAAAATAATTAAAACAATTACAAATGACAAAAACTCAGAATAGGTATGGTTAAATTGCCAGGTGATGACCTTATCCAAACATTAAAACTTTAGGAAATGTATAGAACCCTGAGAGTAGTTACAGCACTTACGCAAGTGCAACCCAAGGTTTATTATTGGTTTAGCAGTACTTATTAAGTAATTTAGTATACCAAGGAAAAGTCTTATGAGTCAAAGTGATCCCATTTACAATTTAAATCTTGTTGACAATTGTTAAAACCTTAGAAAGTTTTAAAACACATGCCTAAATATAATTAGGGATGTTAAACACCTGATAAAACAAAACATAGAAACTGAATTTTCTGGGCAGGCCAAGAAAACCATAACAGATTAATTAAACTAAGAAAACTTTGCCCTTGAAACCGAGAGAAAACCATCTTTTTTGTACCACTGTCTTTATTTTTAAGCATGCAGTCTTAAGATAGTGGGTTTATTAGATTTTCCTCCCATCGTGAATGATGTCGCAGACAAAGGGAGGGGGCTCTTTCAGATGCTGTCCTGCTCGCGTCCCTCATGGGAACTTAGGAGCATCTTAGCTAAGGTCTGTCCGTATCAGCCCCGGACCAGGCTACTCCTTGGAGTAGATGACCATTATGCCATAGGACGGCCCACGAGACTCAGGGTGCAGCCCACTCAGACTCCGTAGCTGAAGCGGTGGAGCCATACAGACACATTCACACAGTCAGGCACTCTTCAGATTCAAACAGGTTGGGCACCCTCTCCTTTGGGTATCCCTGGCTAATGGGAGGTGATCAGTCTCCCCTTCCATTCTTTAAGAATATGAGTGAGTTTCTATGGTTACAGGCAATGGGGAACGATAACACGGTGTTTTTGCAGCTCCTCAAGGTTGGACCGCTTTCCCAATCTCTCCAGGTCAAATGGTCCTTTCACGTGGAAGTAGAATCTATATGGAGATATGCCAGGAGAGTGTTAAATCACTTTGCAGGCTGTTTTCTTTCTTAGTCCGTCCTGACCATATCTAAAATTCCTTTTTTGAAGATTTCCCTTCACAAATATTTTACAACTTTCTTTTGCATTCAGGTTTGGTCCCAAGACATTCTCTTTCAAACAACCATCTTATTTAGGACAAAATTACCTTCTTTTACCTTTAACAAAATGTATTCCCATTCCTTAAATCTTTCTTCCCTATCATTTACTTTTCTATAGAGTTGTTTCCCTTATTTCCATCAGTCTTAGTCACACTAAGCAGAATTTTGTACTCTTAGAAACACCTTAATCTCTAGTGAAGACTAAGTATTAACCAATTGTGAGCTCTTACAACAGAATTCTTTAGATGGCAAATTTATGAATCAGTTAAGCACAAAACATGTTTACTAACAAATTTAAATACTCTTAGTTTCTTTGCTATAAGAAGTCAAAAGCACAAACCTATGTTCAGTAATCGATGCTTTAGCACTTTGTCTGCTTTGGTTCAGACCTAGATGTCCAACAAATTTAATTTTATTTGTCATTCAACCAAAACTTTAAAGTTTCAGGTTATCAAAGACTTTGAAAGCTATCTCAGCAATTACCCATTAAAATTTTGAGACAGACAATTAACCATCAGTTTAGTAATTTCTTTTTGCTAACAAATTTTAACCAACAACATGAGCTTATTTGACCTTCAGTAAACTTTGATAAAATAAAAGCTTCACATTTACTGCTGTAACTTCAAAGATATGTCTATCTTAATTAAACCACCAAAGTTAACCCGGGGTTAAGCAGTCCAAGTCAGGCCAGAGAAAGCAGGGAATTTCCCCGAAACAAAGAGAGTTTCAGCAGCTGCTTGGGAATATTCCTTAAGGTCTCTGTCCCGAGTTAGACTAACCCCAGTTGGCTCCAGTTACAGCCATTGGCTCCCCTATATCCTCCGTTTCCTTGGGCAAATCGTCAATCTCATCTGGGGGTTCCTGGGAAGCAATAAAAAACAGCTCAAAAGAGTGTTGTGGAACTAATGCCTCACGAATAATATCCCAGACTTGCATAGTATAAGGGGGAACAGCAGGGGAGCCACGTAATTTGATCTGGTTCTTTATTTCTTGCCCCACTCTTTGCCAAGCTTGCGGATTTATAGATCCCTCTTTAGGGAACCAAGGAAAGAGATCTGAAACTACCTCAAAAAACTGATGCAAAGCCTTTTTAGAGACTTTGGACCCCTTCTGCTTTAAAATGGCCTGTGATGCAGTGACAAAAGGATCCTGCTCTAAGACTGAGAATGGCCCATGATATTTTACTCCTGCTGTCACCCATCAACCTGGGCTCCTCTTTCCTGACTGTCGGTATATACTTACCTGTATGTGCACTCCCTTGAAATGTGCTCACGTCCCTGTCCGGGTGCCACTTGTCACGGCCAGCATGGCAAAATGACCAGGAACGTGAGGGTAAGAGGATGGTGAAAGAAAAAGTCTTGAGAGACAAAGATATGGGGGAAGGAGGAGCATTGAGTAGGATGTCCAACAGAGCCGACTTTATTCAAAATTCAGGGCAGTGAGGCATTATATAGGCAAAGTAACTATTTTTTAACTGGTTACAAAAGAATTTGCTACGTGCACAAAAACCCCTCCAAACCCGGCCTGTTTTGCCCACTTCAGAGAAACACCTGCAGGCAATGGCTGATGTTAGTACAATTGTTCTGTATTGATACAAGAAGTAACAATAACCCTGAGAGTGATTTATGAGCTGTGCTGGAACAGCAAGGACAAGTTAAGAGTTTATGACCCCAAACAAATTGCTCTCATCGAACTAGTAAACTTGTGGGAAGCCACATTGGCGGGCGCACACACATAGCACAGACCCTTTCTCAGTGCTATTCAATTTTCCATCCTAAGCCTTTTGTTAGGCTACACGGCTTTTAAGAAAACACAAGTCAGGACCTGGTTTGGTCCTCGTCTCAAGCCTTATTGTGGCCTCCCGCACCTTGTGTCACTCATGTCGAGGCGACAGTTGGGGTTTCATCTGAGAGTCTCTCGGCTTCAGGTTCATTGATGCCATGGTTCCATTGATGTGGTCCTCTTCCTATTTCGCTGATGGCTGAAGACAAGCCTGGAGCTCCCAGACGTTTCTGCAATCTCCCTGTCCTCCCAATGCAGCACAGACTCTGATGCAGCCATAAGCAAGAAGGAATCTTGAAAATTGGCACATTTGGCAAAATGTGGCGAGGATTGTCCTGCGTCCCATCTTTCAGTCACAGAAAGACAATTAACATACGATTTCACTCACTCATGGAGGTAAAGGATCATGTGAAAAATCCAAAAAAAAAAAAAAAAAGGGGGGGACACACATCATGAGACTCTAACCAGCACACAAAATTTGGTGTCTGTTCCACGGCAGGTTAGTGACAGTCTGTGTTTCTAAAAGAGGAGTAAATGGGACATTCATTACAGGAAATGTGGCCAAACGACATGGAATATGAGTTTCCAGTAAGTTTCAAGGTAAATTGTGATCCAAGAAGAGTGGCTTCATATCTCTTAAAATATCATACTAAGCATTTTGTGAAACACACCCACCCTCCTATCCACCCACAAACACACGCTTAAGAGTCCCACAGAAGTTAGGGAGCAAGTGAGGAGTAGCATTCATGGAACCAACCTCAGAGAAATTACCACAATGGAAAAAATGTATCAAACTCAGAAACCAACAGAATTGGAAAAGTTAACTTCTTACCTATCAAGAATTATTTAAAGCATTCAGGACTAAAGTCTCCTAAACAACCTCAACTACAAGACCCATACACACAAGTATGCCCGCAAATCCAATACCTGAGAGAAAAGGATAAATTCAAGACAGATACCCACTACCAAGAGTGGGTCATGAACATACACTCTGATGACTCAAGTATTAATGAAAGTGTTTGAAGCATTCCTCAAACACCTCCCAACACTCAGAAAGCCAGTTGCAAATCAATTTCCTGTTCCACACTCTGAGAAATTTAATGAAAACAATGTCGGTTCTTCTCATCTATTCCCAAAATGTAGGAAGAGGGAAGAATCTAATTTGCACTGTCCAAAGACCAATTCAGATAAGGACCTTATAGGAAACCAATTGCATACCATTTTAATCAGTAAGATAATAAAACTATACTCCTTTCTTTCCTACTTCTTTCTTCATCTACATGGATTTTTTTTTTTCTTTTGAATACTTATTTGTTGTTGTTGTTGTTCGGGAAGCCAGCCTTTCATCCCTCATACTATTGTGAGATAGTGTTCCCTGATTCTTTAGTTGCATATACTACTGAGTGCTCATCAACATCATATATGCCACACCACCTCCATACCATTAATCAGTTCCCTCATGCCTGGCACGTGTCATCCCTCTGTAACCCTCAGCTTGGTTCCCAGAGTCCTGAGTCTCTCCTGGTTTGTCTCCCTGTCTGACTACTTCTCTTTCCGTTTTCCCTTGCTTCTCCTACTGTCCATGGCATTTCGCATGGGCCACATATGAGTGCAGCTGTATTATATTTCCTTTGGACTGCTTCCATTTTCATTGAGAAAAACCTAGCCCTGTGTCACTCATGTCAAGGCGAGTATCAGGGCTTCATCCCACTCGATGTTGGAGATATCATCTGTGGCCTGCATGGACCACACCTTCTTTATCCAGTAGCCTATTGAAGGGCATCCCAGCTCCTTCCACAGTTCTGCTAGGGTGGGCATGGAAGATCATCGATCAAGGCCAAATTTAAAGTCCTTTCTGTTGTCCATTTACGTCTCTCTGTGCCATTTGCTCCTGGTACCCAGACTTCTTCTCCAGATAGTTTTCCCATAGGTTTAATGAATGATGAATATTGGGCTCCCATGTCCACCAAAAATCAACTGATTTCCTCTCCACTTCAATTTTTACCCGAGGTTCAGGTAGGGTCTTCGAACCATGGCCCTTTCAGTCTCTGGTGGTGAGCATTGCTGTCTTCCTTTTGGGGCACACCCTGGCCCAATTCCTTTTCATTTACAGTAAGCACACTGATCTGAATCTAAGTCTTCCTGCCTGCCTTCCCTGTGCTTAGGCTTTTCCTTCCATTTACTATGCCCAACCTGTTTCCTCCCCGCATCATGTAATGCCAAAACCTTAACCAGTTTTTTTTTTTTTGTCTGTTTTTCATCCTCTTGTGCATCCCTCTTGTTAAACACCTTTTCTGCAATTCCCACTAACTCAGTCAGATTCTTCCCTTCAAACCCAGTGATTTTCTGAAGTTTCCTCCTTATATCTGGGGCTGACTGACTAACAAATGCAAGATTCATTGCTCTCTGATTTTCAGGTGCCTCAGGGTCGATTGGGCTATACATTTTATAGGCTTCAATTTGCCTTTCTAGAAAGCTCCTGGAGACTCATCCTTACCTTGAGTCACCATACAATTTTAGATAAATTTATGGGTCTCCTTGCAGCTGCACAGAGGCCTCTCAGTAAAGCCTGGCATTAGAAAAGTAAGCTCTCCTTACCTTCATTGCAATTTGGATCCCAGTCAGGGGGTTCCCTTGGGCAGTAGACTTCCATTCGGCGAGGATCGAGGTCCCTGCCAAGTCTCTCGCTTATCCCCTTACGGGTTTCTCACATGATGCGATCCCTCTCTTCCGTGTTAAAGAGAGCCATAAGGAGCTGTTGAAAATCCATCCAGGTAGGTTGGTGGGTAAGAAAAATAGTCTCCAAGAAACTAATTAAATCCTGAGTGTAGAAAGAAAAGGATTTGTGTTCGATCTTCCAGTTATAGATGTCGGAAGAGGAGAAAGGGATATAGCTTAGGTGGGGGCGCCCTATCCCATCTGGTAGAGCAATCTCATGGAGAGGCAGCATTGGCGCAGACAGTACTGGTGAAGTAAAGGGAAGATGAGGGGGATCGAGGAAAGGGGAAGTATCAGGGCGGTCTCTCTGCTTGGTGGTTCCATAGGTAGATCCCGACAGTGTATGAGATAGACTGGTAAAGACATCCTGGGACCGAGAGTCAGATTTAGGGGACAGATAAAGTGGGGGGGGGGGATTCCACATCCTCCATATCCAAGAGAGGTAGGATGGTCTTCTTACCTGTCTCCCCCTTATCTGTCTGCTCTGGTTTTTGTGCTCTGACCTGCCTTAGAGGGAGAGAGATTGTTTCATTAGCGGGGGAAGGTGGGACTTGAGCCATGATGGTGGCTCCTCTATCAGGTATTGCCAGGCTACAATGTATGGTATTTGGTCTCGATGTAGATTGAAGACCTCACTCAGTGTAGAGCAGATCTGAGCCAAGGCAAATATTCCTTCCAGCGGCCACCCTGTGGAGAAAGTGGACCACTCTAATTGACAGAGTGTTTTAGTATTCCTGAGTAAACCTTGTTACCTGACTGAGTTGCTTTACCTTAGAAATCCATGAAATGTTCGAGAACGAAACCTAGAGGTGTCACAGGTCCTTTACTCCCTGCTTGTCCCATTTCTCCAAATACAACAAACAACACAACAGACAATTAAAAAACAAGGCAGACACAACCACAGGCCCAGCAATCCTCATCTGGAGACTGCTGCTGGTGCGGACTTCCTTGGTCCCCTGTAAACACAACAAACAAAAGATCACGACAAAGACAACTGTAGACCCAATGACACTTACCCAGAACCAACCACTGGTGGGGGCTTTCTTTACCCCCCAACTGTCTAGGGGGACTCGAACTCCCCTACCATCTATGGGGAATCAAACCCCCCATATGTCTAGGGGGATTTAACCCCCATACTTCTAGGGGGACTCGAACCCCCATATGCCTAGGGGGACTCAGACCCCCCATACACCTAGGGGGACTCTAGCCTTCTAGGCTTCATCCCACTCGATGTTGGAGATATCATCTGTGGCCTGCATGGACCACACCTTCTTTATCCAGTAGCCTATTGAAGGGCATCCCAGCTCCTTCCACAGTTCTGCTAGGGTGGGCATGGAAGATCATCGATTTAGGCAGATCCTTTTCCTCTTAGTTAAGAGAGTGGGTCAACATGGCTCTCCGCATCACCTCAGCATATAACGTTAACTGATGATGAAAAGGTGTGCTGTCCAGGGCTCTTCTTTCAGGGGTAGTAATCATGCAGAATATCATTCTCCTTGAAGCCTTTGCAAAGGTGTTTCAGGTAAAGTCGGGTAGACAGAGCCCTCATCCCGTAGGACTGGTGTTTCAGAATACTAGGAGACCAGGACACAGACAGCACAATGCATTCATGCCCTAGCACTTTTCCTTTAATTGTGATTTTCCTTTTCTTATTCCTTCCCTTATCTTCTAAGCTGACCAAGCACCAAAGGCAGACCCTTCTCCCTAGAACAAATTGGGTAAAGAACCTACGAATGGACGCTCTCACACATAGGATGTCAAACCTCCCAGAGATTTTATGATACCCAAGAGGCCTCCCTGTTGATTGAGAACTCTAGACATTGCAGTGGAAATAGTAACACCTTGCTGTCTCTGGAGAAATGTTGGCTGAAATGATGGTATACCAAATGTCATGTTCTTTTCACTTTGTATAGAATGTTGAAGTGGGGAAGAAACTGCAAAGATCACCTGAGTTCATGAGCATGCAAGCAAGGCTCTTCTTTGGTCCGTCCCAGTGCTTCCTACCTAAAGCCATAGGACTCATAGCTCATGAGAGAAGGATTGCTGCTTCAGTGAAGTCAGCTTCTTGATGTCACAAAGATTTGAGCACCTAGCAACCACTCCTCCCAAAACCATGTCTAATCACTCCACATGGCTTTAGTAGTCATGGGTCAGCCAGGAGGATCCATAGCCCTCCCAATCCGCCGGAGTTGATGGGTATTTCACCAAGAGCGTTTACAAAGCGAGTGGGTGTCACCTTCTCCATGGCCGAATTTATAGTCTTGGGCCTGACTTTCATCACCAGCACTCTGGAATCCTGAGAATGGCAAGGATCCACAATTCCATCTTACCCACGAAAGGTCAAGAAAGTGTCAGGTCTACAACCAAGCCTCGGGTGAGGAACTCCATGCTCCGCACATGTGCATGGTCCTCAGAACCAATCAGGACACTTCTGACCAGGAAAAGGGCCAGCCAAGGAATGGAGTCCACAACCCCCACAACGCCCACAACCATGCCAAAGACATGTCTGGAGTCTTCCACAGCGAGGACACAATTTCCTCTAACATCTCCAGAAACCATGCCAAGAATGCCTCCCCATCCTCCAAGCTAAGCAAGCACCATAGGAAGACCGTACACCCTAGAACCTTAATACCAGGATGGACTCATCAATTTGGAGCCAACGGAAGCAAGCACGGAACCTGGTGGAGGAGACCCATTGCCCATGTGAAGCCATCGGAAAGGATTTTCTGCCAGTTTCAGGAAGACTTGTGTATCTACACAAGTATGCATTGAAGAGGAGTCAACGGCCTAATATCCCTGATCATTCCCACAGTGTGGTGCAGCTTTCCTCTGTGGAACTAAAGGGAGATGTTGCAGCACAAGCCTGCCTTAACCCTCAAATTGTAATTCCCCAATGCTTTTCATGGGATAAACAAACAATGCCTTTTGCAGATCATGCACATGTTCAAAGGACTCAGGTAAAGATTAACAATGGGGGAACAATGGGCGATTGCAGCAGGACAGAGAGTGGATGCTCCATGTTGGGGGGAGACACAGGAAGACAAAAAAGAGGAGAACAAAGAATGGAGCTCAGAGCCAAATTCTGGCATTTTCAGATTGTGGGAGTTGCTCTGGACCTGGTTGCGTTCCACTGGGGCATAGGTTCAAATTGAATAAAGCATCCTCTGGACCCAGTCAATCCTTATCTACTGTTTCTTGTTGTTGTTGTTGTTGTTGTTGTTTTTCAATGATACTTGGATATATGTGACAGAGAGAGACGGAGAGAACATAATAAGTGAAGGAGCTGGAGAGGGAGAAGCAGACTTGCCTCTGAGTGGGGAACCTGAGGTTGGAGACATTCCATGAGCCTGGGATAAGGAGAGGAGAAGAAGGCCACTTTCTGAACTGATGGAGACACCCTGGACACAATCTTTGTCTTCTGAACACCTCATGTTCTACACAAGATCTCCTGCTCAGTTATTGTTTAGAAATGCAGGGGATAGGGTTTTGGCTTGGGCTTTTGTGGCTTGCTCTATACAACATGCTGCTAGAGCTGGCATAGCTGGTCATTCAAAGTAAGGCACTTGGCTTTAGAAACACTCTTCTTCCAAGCATAATTGGGCAGAGAGAATTCCTCCATTGCTAGCTTTGGAAGGGTGAATGAAACTATGTCTTTTGTTGCTCTGCTTCTGTGGACTGTGCTGGGAGTCCTCTGTGCCTCGGAATCTGGATCTCTGTTTCTGCCCCCAGATGAGGGATGTTTTCAGCTCTGAATTCTCAAAGAAATGTTGGGCCCAAATTTTCTCTCTCTTCTATTCTCCTACAATAATCACCCATCAACTTTCATAACAGTCAAGGATTTCCCTAAGTCCATTGTCATGTTCCATCATTCGTCCTTCTCTGCTGTGCTTCGCTTTTTTTTCCCTAGTACTGGTCTTCCAGTTAACTAATTGGATCCTCTGTTTCTGTCAGCTTCCTGAACTTTGCATCCAGTCTGCTAACAAATCTTTTCATAAGGGCCTCTTCATTTTTTTTATCACATTAATCTCTGAAGTCCGAGACTACCTGATTCCTTCTATGTGTTTCTGATCCACTGTGAGTATCCCGACTGCTGTTTAAATATTCCACCTGGCATGGGACATGTACTGGTTTCAATTCGATTGCATGGACATAACCATTTCATGTTATTTTGCCTCAGCATGAATTTATCCTTCCTTCTTTGCCTTAGTTAAGGTCTCTGTATTCTTCTCTGTATTCGAAAGCACCTTCTGTATTCTACCATCAGGGTAATTACTTTAAGATGAAGATCACATGGAGTGCCACTGGCTGACACTTGATGGAGTCTCCGGTGTAAGTGGCATGCCCTCTAGTGTTATGTTGTGGCTGTTCACTCTCTTCTGGGCCAGTCCTCTGCAGAGGCTCTCATGGCCTGCCGTTAGGAGTGTTTGGTGTCTGGAACGAATATGGTGAGATTTAGCTTTGTGGCCTCTGGTGTGCCTAGGAAAGGAAACGTTCAACCAACTAAATCTTACTAGGGCCTGCTGAATGCTGTGGTCAGGAGAGAGGATGTGTGCAGGGCTTTCTTGTCATCCCCAATGGATTGTCTGTTTTCCTGGTACTAAGCAACTTGGCTTGAGGAAGGCAGTCCGAACAGTTTTCCCGGGTTGGGACTAGGTGATTGCAGGTGAGGCACTTAATGTCCACACTGACCTGTCTGTGGTCACTAGCTCAGGATTTATGCTGAGAGTGGTAGAGCCCCAAGATTCTTTTCCCCCATAGAGGCATCTCCAAGAACAGTACCTATCATGGATGCACAGCAAGAAACATAATCATACCACTGTGTCAACAAGTATTGTTTCTGATCATGGTTTCCAGGCTATTTGCACCCGGTTGCTTGCTGCTGTGCTTTGCAGGAGAAACACAGTGTTCTCTGGAGTCTATGTCTGTCAAGCATGCTGATCTGAGATACCCGGGCCTCAAGTACTCGTTGCAAGTACTCGTGCTATTCAGACCGTCTCCATTTCTACGCCAACAGTGATGGGTCAACATTCAACTTGCGTGTTCCCAGTGTGCTCCTCTCTCTTGGGCCTTTGTCTTTGGCCATGGCTCCCAGCCCTCTGAAGCACTAACCATCTACTTATCCCTGAAGAAATGTCTAAACCCTTCTCCCATGGTCTCTGCGACTTCTTCTCTATTTCTCTGTAGAGTTTGATTTCAAGGCTTCAGGTTCATTGACACCATGGTTCCATTGATGTGGTCATCTTCCTGTTTTGCTGATGGCTGAATTCAAGCCTGGAGCAGTTCTGCAATCTCCCTGTCCGGCCAATGCACCACAGACTCTTACCCAGCCATAAGCCAGTAGGAATCTTGAAACTGGCCACCTGTGGCCGAAAGGGGGCGAGCATTGTGCTACAGCACATCTGTCAGTCACAGAAAGACAAATCACATACGATTTCACTCACTCGTGGAAGTAAAGGGACATGTGTAAAAGCAAAAAAAAAAAAAAAAAAAAAAAGACAAACAATAAGACTCAAACTGGGCACACAAAATTTGGTGTTTGTTCCATGGCAGATTAGGGAGAGTCTGTCTTTCTAAAAGAGGATTAAATGGGACATTCATTGCACGAAATGTGGCCAAACGAGATGGAGCATGAGTTTCAATATGTTTGAAGGTGAATTCTGATGTAAAGAGTGGCTTCATATCTCTTAAAATATCATTCTAAGCATTTTGTGAAACACACCCTCCCTCCCACCTCCCCCCACACACACACTTAAAAGTGTCTAACAGAATTTAGGGAGCAAGTGAGGAGAAGTACTCATGGAAACAGACCTCAGAAAAATACCTTAAGAAAAAGTAGTATCAAATTCAGAAACTGAAACTGGAAAAGATAGCTTCTTACCTATCAAGAATTAATTAAAGCATTCATGACTAAACTCTCCTAAACAACCTAAACGAAAAGTCCCCTACACACAAGTATGCCCGCAAATCCAAGACCTGAGAGAAAAAGATAAATTCCAAGACACATACCCACTACCAAGACTAGGTCATGAACTTACACATCTGACGTCTCAGATAATGACGAAAGTGTTTTAAGCATTCCTTCAAACACCTCCCAACACCCAAAAAGCACAGTCAAACAAATTTGCTGGTCAACACTCCGAGACATTTAATGAAGGCAATGCCAGTTCTTCTCATCTATTCCCGAAATGTAGGAAGAGGGAAGAAGCTAATTTGAAATGTCCAAAGACCCAATTCAGACAAAGACCGCATAGAAAACCAATTGCATACCATTTTAAAACTATACATCATTTCTTTCCTCTTTCTTTTCATCTACAGGTGAAACGACCTGTTTTTCTTTCTGTTCAGTATATTATGGAGGACCAAAAATCAATGTTTAACTACTCCCGAGGCCAAATTTAAAGTCCTTTCTGTTGTCCATTTACGTCTCTCTGTGCCATTTGCTCCTGGTGCCCAGACTTCTTCTCCAGATAGTTTTCCCATAGGTTTAATGAATGATGAATATTGGGCTCCCATGTCCACCAAAAAATCAACTGATTTCCTCTCCACTTCAATTTTTACCCGAGGTTCAGGTAGGGTCTTCGAACCATGGCCCTTTCAGTCTCTGGTGGTGAGCATTGCTGTCTTCCTTTTGGGGCACACCCTGGCCCAATTCCTTTTCATTTACAGTAAGCACACTGATCTGAATCTAAGTCTTCCTGCCTGCCTTCCCTGTGCTTAGGCTTTTCCTTCCATTTACTATGCCCAACCTGTTTCCTCCCCGCATCATGTAATGCCAAAACCTTAACCAGTTTTTTTTTTTTTTTGGTCTGTTTTTCATCCTCTTGTGCATCCCTCTTGTTAAACACCTTTTCTGCAATTCCCACTAACTCAGTCAGATTCTTCCCTTCAAACCCAGTGATTTTCTGAAGTTTCCTCCTTATATCTGGGGCTGACTGACTAACAAATGCAAGATTCATTGCTCTCTGATTTTCAGGTGCCTCAGGGTCGATTGGGCTATACATTTTATAGGCTTCAATTTGCCTTTCTAGAAAGCTCCTGGAGACTCATCCTTACCTTGAGTCACCATACAATTTTAGATAAATTTATGGGTCTCCTTGCAGCTGCACAGAGGCCTCCCAGTAAAGCCTGGCATTAGAAAAGTAAGCTCTCCTTACCTTCATTGCAATTTGGATCCCAGTCAGGGGGTTCCCTTGGGCAGTAGACTTCCATTCGGCGAGGATCGAGGTCCCTGCCAAGTCTCTCACTTATCCCCTTACGGGTTTCTCACATGATGCGATCCCTCTCTTCCGTGTTAAAGAGAGCCATAAGGAGCTGTTGAAAATCCATCCAGGTAGGTTGGTGGGTAAGAAAAATAGTCTCCAAGAAACTAATTAAATCCTGAGTGTAGAAAGAAAAGGATTTGTGTTCGATCTTCCAGTTATAGATGTCGGAAGAGGAGAAAGGGATATAGCTTAGGTGGGGGCGCCCTATCCCATCTGGTAGAGCAATCTCATGGAGAGGCAGCATTGGCGCAGACAGTACTGGTGAAGTAAAGGGAAGATGAGGGGGATCGAGGAAAGGGGAAGTATCAGGGCGGTCTCTCTGCTTGGTGGTTCCATAGGTAGATCCCGACAGTGTATGAGATAGACTGGTAAAGACATCCTGGGACCGAGAGTCAGATTTAGGGGACAGATAAAGTGGGGGGGGGGATTCCACATCCTCCATATCCAAGAGAGGTAGGATGGTCTTCTTACCTGTCTCCCCCTTATCTGTCTGCTCTGGTTTTTGTGCTCTGACCTGCCTTAGAGGGAGAGAGATTGTTTCATTAGCGGGGGAAGGTGGGACTTGAGCCATGATGGTGGCTCCTCTATCAGGTATTGCCAGGCTACAATGTATGGTATTTGGTCTCGATGTAGATTGAAGACCTCACTCAGTGTAGAGCAGATCTGAGCCAAGGCAAATATTCCTTCCAGCGGCCACCCTGTGGAGAAAGTGGACCACTCTAATTGACAGAGTGTTTTAGTATTCCTGAGTAAACCTTGTTACCTGACTGAGTTGCTTTACCTTAGAAATCCATGAAATGTTCGAGAACGAAACCTAGAGGTGTCACAGGTCCTTTACTCCCTGCTTGTCCCATTTCTCCAAATACAACAAACAACACAACAGACAATTAAAAAACAAGGCAGACACAACCACAGGCCCAGCAATCCTCATCTGGAGACTGCTGCTGGTGCGGACTTCCTTGGTCCCCTGTAAACACAACAAACAAAAGATCACGACAAAGACAACTGTAGACCCAATGACACTTACCCAGAACCAACCACTGGTGGGGGCTTTCTTTACCCCCCAACTGTCTAGGGGGACTCGAACTCCCCTACCGTCTATGGGAAATCAAACCCCCCATATGTCTAGGGGGATTTAACCCCCATACTTCTAGGGGGACTCAAACCCCCATATGCCTAGGGGGACTCAGACCCCCCATACACCTAGGGGGACTCTAGCCCCCTGTCAATCTACCAGCAGAGGGATGGGGCGTCTCCGCATCCACTCCAGCCCTGGGGAGCATGGTCACGTCCAGCTTCTCCCCAGTGGGCTATACCATGGAAGTTCAAAACCAGACAGACAGACAAGATCTCAATAGAGGCTTTTCCCAGAAATTCCGGTGCTGGCTAAGTTCTCGTTGTTTGATCCCAGATCGAGCCCCCAATGTTGGGGTCCATGATCAAAGGAATGTGACTGACACAAAGGGAAAATCAAGCAAAACTTTATTTCGTGCCATGCATCAGAAATCAAACTGACCAGTAGGTGCCCAAGCCTTGCTGGGAGCCACTGACTCCTAGTCCTGGGGTCCCTTCTGGAGACTCCCTGCCTCACCCTCACTGTACTGCAGGCCACCCCATGGGACAAGGCCTCTCCCGACGAGGCCGCTCACGACGAGGCCGCTGCCAACATGGCTGCTCCCCGAGATAAGGCCACTCCTGATGAGGCCACTCTCTGACTGTCTAGTGACAGCATCAGAGCAGTGAAGCCTCTCCAGATAAGGGCGCTCCCTGGTACAAGGCCACTTCTGACGAGGTTGCTTCCTGACCATCTAGTGACAGCACCGCTTCTTGGGCGGCGAAGCCACTCGTGGCGGCGCCACTGCTCAGGGCGGCGATACCGCTGCAAATGAGGCCACTCTCTGGGATGAGGCTCCCAGCAATTCCGCTCCTGACAGGGCCACTCCCGGCAGCACCACTGCTCACGGTGGCAAGGCTCCCAGCAATGCCGCTCCTGACGCTCCTGATGACAAAAAGGGCGCTGTCATTCTCCACAACCACAACACTACCACTCCTACCAAAACCCTAATGGATCACAATGGCTCCCCTAATGGCTACTCTAATGGCTCCTGCTTCCGGCTACACTAACTCATCCTGCTGCCCACCCCCTGTAGCCTCACAGACCAGCCTTTAAATAGGTGGTTGAGCCTGGCCCACACACTGGTGGCCAGTGGGATTGCAACTCACCTCAGTAAATATATGCATGCCACTCTTATTGGCCGTCTCCATCTAGATGGCCTGGCCCGCCCTGACAGATAGGGCCTATGGAGCCACAGCGCAGGACTCTACCTGCCCACCCAAAGGAAACTATGCCCGTCACATTGGCACAAACCCTCCATATTGGGAGACACCTGAAATGCCCCTGAGCCCACCCTAAATTCGTTGGCCGCCTTGGAAAAAAGGCACATTCGGAAACATGCCAGACACCTACCTCCAGGCAGACACCCAGGTCAATGGCCCTGAGTCAGAGGATGGAACCTGACATACCACTAGGACCTCAAAGGAACCCTAGCTTAGGTTTGCAGTCATCTGCCTCCAGAGGCAAACTCTGGAATACCTACATATTGTTCAACAGTTGATTCCTGAGCCACAGAACAGAACAACTTCTCTCCATAGAAGGCAATCTGGCTCTTGAGATCTCCATCAAACACTCAGGGGAGGGGAAAGTGCATGGCGCCAGAGCCCCTGCCAAGTTCTAAGAACTCCATGGACACAAGCCAGTATTGTGACCCATCAGAATGAGGCTCCCTGTTCACCACAGCCCCCTGAGCACATTGCTCCAGAGCCAGCAGATCTAAACGGCCTTGTTCCTGGGCTGGAAGGGGAAGCTCAGCTGGGCTTTCCAGGCATCCATGTGTTGATATCTGCTATGACGTTTTTCCAAATGGGGGACCATGGTGCCATCAAAATGGACTCCTGCTGTCCTGCAGAAGGAAAGCTTGCTGTTTGGAACAGCTCATAAGCTCCAGTCTGGGAAAACTTCCATGGCCTCATGATTCCTTCCCTCCATTAGTCCGCTTTCATGGACACAAACTCTAGCGTGAACAATGATCTGACAAGTGCCCTGACTCAGGTGATGAAGGTCTCGAGTCAGACGCCGCACATTTGAAATGCCATGTGCTGAGCACTGAACTGAACCAGCGCTTGTGCATTCAGAATTCTGCCCTCACTCTCTTGCCCCACAAGCCCTCTGGATTGTTCATTCGGGAGCCCCACAACAATCTTCTGTCTGCCCTCCAGTAAGAAGTATGGCCCTAATGCTCTGCCCAGAATCCACACGTGTGAATCAATCTGCACGGACCTTGATGGCACCCCAATATTTTAGGCCACCCTGTGCACTACTGCTCTGTCTGACACAGCCTAAGCCCTGACCTCCCATAAGTCTCCCAGGGAGAGGGAAACATATCCTGCAGATGGCTCGTGCCAAGGCCTAAGACTGTCATCTTTACCCAATCTGGGTATTCAGGCGTCTTTACCCAGACCATAGCTCAAATCCCAGACAATGGGGGAACCTCAAGCATCAAAGAGCACTCCGTCTTCCCCACAAGGGGAAAAGCTTGCTGTGGGGATGTGGGTCTAACCCTCAGAGTGGGAGCCAGCTGCATTGCCCATGAGACCACACCCAATTAGGAGGGCTGTCCTGCCCACACACAGACATTGTGACCCTCAGCCTGAGCACACTTTCAAAACAGCCCCCTCACTAGCTGGAACAAGAGCCCGCATAGCGGGCCTGACATGCCCCAAGGCCCAAATCCTCACCCTCCTTAGGGTTCTCCAGGGGCCCGGACCCAGAAAATGACTCTGGAATCCATGCTATGGCGGGACCCCTGAGAAGGAAAACAGCACTGTTCCCTTCCCCCTGAAATACACCAAACCCTTGGGAGCCCAGCAGGATCTATACAGAGCTAGAATTTCCCAAGGCCCCACGAGGCTACCTCTCCATTCCGTGGACAAGCCAGACACAGAACCCAGACAGAATGGCCTGTGCTAACTGCCTCCCTGTCGAACTAAATTCAGATCCCACGGCACTGCCCTCATGGTCCACAGATCAGGCCTCCCATCACGTTGCCCAGAACAATATACCGAGTGTTTGTTTGGAGATTTTGTCCCAAAAGCCCTGGATGAAAGGCTCTCCAGCATGGGGCCTCTGGAGCCACAGTGCAGGAATCTACCTGCCCACCCGAAGGAAACTCTGCCTGTCACAGTTGCACAAACCCTCCAGATTGGGAGACACCTGAAATGCCCCTGAGTCCACCCCAAATTCATCGGCGACCTTGGAAAAAAGGTGCATTCTGAAACATGCCAAACACCTACCTCCAGGCAGACACCCAGGTCAATGGCCCTGAGTCAGAAGATGGAACCTGACATACCCAAAGGACCTAAACGGAACCCAAGCTTAGGTTTGCAGCCATCTCCCTCCAGAGACAAACTCTGGAATACCTACATGTGGTCCAACACTTGATCACTGAGCCACAAAACAGAACAACTCCTGTCTCCAGAAGGCAACATGGCTCTTGGGGGCAGCGTCTAACCCTCAGGGGAGGAGAATCCTGCATGGCGCCTGAGTCCCTGCCACATTTAAAGGTCTCCCTGGACACAAGTCAGCATTGTGACCCATCAGAAGGACGCTCCCTGTCACCTCAGTGCCCCTGGGCATTTTGCCCCAGACCCACCAGATCAAAATGGCCTTGTTCCTGGGCTGGAAGGATAAGGTAACTGGGCTTTCCAGGCATCCATGCGGTGACTTCTTATACGACGTCTTTTCACCCGAGGAACCCGGGTGCCATCCAAACTGACTCCCCGGTCCCGCAGAAGGAAAGTTTGCTGTTCAGAGCAGCTCACAAGCCCCAGCATGGGAAGACCTCCATGGCATCATAAGGCCACACCTACATTCGTCAGCCATAATGGACACAAACTCCAGGGTGAGCAACCATCTGACACATGCCCTGACTCAGGTGCTGGAGCCTCAATTCATATGCTGCACATTGGTAATGCCATGTGCTCGGCAGTGAACGGAAATGACACTTGTGCTTTCAGAATTCCGTCCATACCCTCCTGGCCCACCAGCCCTCCAGATTGTTCATTCTAGAGCCACAACGCAGTCTTCTGTCTGCCCTCCAGAAGGAAGAGGGTCCCTAGGGGTCTGCCTAGAATCCCCATGTGAGGGTCAACCTGCACGGACTTCAACAGCACCCCAATGTCCTAGGCCACCCTGTGCACTAATGCTCTGTCTGACACAGCCTGAGCCCTGACCTCAATCAACCCTCCAGGTAGCGGGTCTCATATCCTGCAGGTGGGACCTGGCATGGCCAGAGACTGTCATTTCCACCCAACCTTGGTATTCAGGCAGGTGTTCCCAGACAATAGCTCAAATCCCAGCTAAGGGGGAACCTCAAGCATCAAAGAGCACTCCTCTTTCCACGACAGGAAAAACTTGCTGTGGGAATGGGGGTCTAACCCTCAGAGTTGGAGCCAGCTGCATGGCCCATGAGACCACGCCCACCCAGGAGGGCTGCCCTGGCCACAAACAGGCATTGTAAGCCTTAGCCTGAGCCGGCTTTCAAAACAGCCCCCTTGCTAGCTGGACCGGGAGCCCGCATATCGGGCACGACATGCCCCTGGGCCCAAATCCTCACCCTCATTTGGGTTCTCCAGGCTCCAGGACACAGAATCCAACTCTTGAATCCCTGATATGTCGGACCCCTGAGACAGAAAAGAGCACTCTTCCCTTACCCCCCCAAAGACACCAAACCCCTTGGGAGCCGGGCAGAAAGAATCCTCACAGAGGCAGAATCTCCCATGGCCCCATGATGCTACCCTACATTCTCTGGCCAGCAGAGACACACAACCCAGATAGAAAAGCATTCACTCCCGCCTCCCCATTCCCCTCATTTCAGATCCCACGGCACTGCCCTCACAGTCCACAGATTGGGCTTACAATCACTTCGCCCCTAACCCTATCCCGAGTTTTTTTTTTTTTTTTTTTGTCCCCAAAGCACTGGCTGACAGGCTCTCCAGGATGGAGCACCTGGACT